>NC_056664.1:132576440-132890315 GCF_018350195.1 Panthera tigris
TTAGTCTGTGTGCATGCATCCTTTCATGTTCTGCATGCTGGCATGTCAGGGTCAGCTCACGGGGGTCAGCGTCCTTTACAAAACTTCTCAGATGCCAGCTAAGATCAGTAGCTAGGAGACAACTTTGAATTTCATGTTGCTGTTTGTAGTCAGAATCCATTCTTCACCACAGATAAGACTGTGCCTCCCTAGCACTCTATCTCTAAAAGAACAAACTCTAGGTAATCAGAAAACTACATTCTGTTAAAAAAAAAATACCAAATCTCTGCTCCCCGGAAGCAATACCTAGTCGAGCATACATGCCCGGGCATGAAAAAACAATTTATTTTCTCCTGTCACTGCTGTACCCACTTACATTAGAAAACATCTGATTCTTCAGATGCCCTAAGAAAAAACGTAGTTCATTGCTGGTGCTAATGCAGTAACTAAAGGAGGCCATTTACAGAGGCACAACGGGCAAAGATCGAAGCCATTTCTCGTTCTCTTCACTTGGGCAAGGTATCCACTAATGATTCCTTGGGGGTAGTAATTTATATATTATTTCAAAAGAAAAGGTAAAGCTTTCTTAGTTCTCCTCTCCTACCTCACAAATCTGAGGGTGGGGACCAGGATTCTTTATTTTTCATAAGTGATTGCGCTACCCACTAAAGCATGAGAGACACTCATAGGCCAAATGTTTTCTTTTAAGTTATTTATTTTCAGAGAGAGAGAGAGTGTGTGTGTGTGTGTGCGCACAGGCATGAGTGGGGGAGGGGAAGAGAGAGAGGGAAAGAGAGAACCCCAAGCAGACTCCTCACCTCCAGCTCAGAACCCAACGCGGGGCTCGATCCCAGGAACCATGAGATCATGACCTGAGCTGAAATCAAGAGTCAGTCGCTCTAGTGACTGAGGCACCCAGGTGCCCCAAGCCAAATATTTTTATAGGGTAACATGATTTGTAACTATAATATATACTACATAGTATGCTTATTACTATTTTATTTCTATATCTATATATTGTATGTAGTTATGATATATAATCACAAACGGGTATGAAGCTTTATCCAAACTCCTATTTGTCAGGAGTGGTGGGTGCATCAGACTCAGAAATACAATGCCGAGTTGAGGTTTTGGAGTTTGGGTCCTGGCTGGAGAGCAGACTGCAGGGTCAGGTTTACAAAGCCAAGATGGCATACTTGGAAAGAAGAGGAGGGAAAGAGGGAGGAGGAGGAGGAGGAGGAGAAGGAAAAAAGCAAGATACCAGGTCTGGAAAAAGACGACAGGCAAGTAAAACTCCGGGACCTTTTTCTTGCCGGGCCCAAAACATCACTAACCATAGGTTAAGTTCCAAATACTGACTCACCTACCCCTAATGGAATTTTTAAATTAGGGACTGGCATTGGAGATGACCTTATTTACCGCCAATCTCAAACCCGTTCTCCAACCACAGGGATAGGGAAGCCAATATCCTTAGGCCACAAGGACCTTGGACCGTTCTAATTTCTAAACTCTACTGAAATTCTAGAACTCAAGAACTGTTTCTCGCTCCCTTGTGACCTGTAAAGAGATGCCATTCTCCGGGGCCACCCACATTCATTTGGGAATATGCTGAGCAGAGCTTTGCAGTAAAATTTAATGGGTATCCAATAGGGATTAGGGGTGGAATTATTTGTAACTCTAGTTTTGGTTCAAGGAAGACAGATGATACCTACATTTTCCAGAAAGCTTTAAAGAAGCTTTTATCTCTCGAAGGCTTTTTTCAACCCACTTAAATCTCATTGGTTTCCTCACTAGGTCGCCGGTGGGTGATGCATTTGCTCTCAGGGAGTAGGAACGCAGACTTCCAAATGCTTTATGCAAGCGAGGACACTAGTCCTCTTTAGACTTTTGCTAATGAGAACTTGCTCAAGAAGGAAATTTATGAGCTGTTTGCAAATCACCATCTCCTAAGATTTATGTAACCATGACAGATTTATTAATGCGGCTTAAAAAAAAAGTTTTAATCTTTTTTTTAGGATAAGTGTTCATTTATAAAAACAGGAGCATGTAGTTTTCATACAAGTATAGCGAGAGGCCTTTTCCGCATATTGGTGGTTTAAACTGATAGTTAGTAACAATACTTAAATACACTTACTGGGAGCATCCCCACACTTCACACCTTTCTATTTGGGGACGAATTCGACTTAATTTTTAAACCTGTGAAGACCTCATAGCATTAGGGAATTCAGATTTTGTTCATCCAGGAATGATGTCGCTTAAAATTTATAAATAGGGGCGCCTGCGTGGCTCTGTCGGTCAAGCGTCCAACTCTTGATTTCAGCTCAGGTCATGATCCTGGGGGCGTGGGATCCAACCCTGGGTCAGTCTCTACGCTGAGCAGGAGCCTGCTTATGTTTCTGTTTCTCTCTCTCTGCCCCTCTCCCCCGCTCTCGTGCTCTCTCTGTCTCTCTAAAAAAAAATAACAATAACTACAAAATAAAATCTGTAAGCACTTAAATACACCAAGAGAATGTTATGGTCTGAAAGGGTAGACCTTGGTTCCTGGTAACTTTTGCTGCTATGGTTGGTTCTCCCGTGCACTTCCTGGCAGACCTTTTTTTTTTTTATTTTAAATGTTTATTTTCGAGAGAGAGTGCGAGCAGGGGAGGGGCAGAGGATCAGAAGTGGGCTGCAGGCTGACGGCAGACAGCCTGATGCGGGGCTTGAACTCACAAACCATGAGACCATGACCTGAGCCCAAGTCCTTGGCTTAACGGACTGAGCCACCCAGGTGCTCCCTTCCCCGCCCCCACCCCCACCCCCACAGAACCTCTGAGTTCCTCCTGTGGTTAAGGAGGAGCCCTTAACCTTCCTGCTTCCTTACCTGTCCCTCCCTCCACAGTCCGCTGCCCTTCTTCCAATTCTCAGCTTTCCAGAGACTTCCTAATGACTGAACCCAGAGGTGCCCATCTCCACGTTTCTTTCTTTGTCCTGGCTGCTTCATCTACAACTCTGCGCCACTCTCTCGTTCAGACTCACCTGGCGGCCGTCCTCCTTAGCTCTTTTGCGGGTCACTCTTTCCATCTTCACCAATGTCTCTACCCACGTTGACCTCAGTCTAGGTGAACTGCCTTTTTTTCCCTGGATTCTCACACTCACAACACTTCTGATGCTAGACGTGTGGGTGTTTCCCCACGCTGATCAAATCTGTGACTGCCCCCACCTGTTAAGGACTCAGCCCCACAAGACTGTTCCCACTTCAGATGCCCTTGGAGACAAGTGATGTCTCCAGGTTACCCTCAACTGCTGCACGACTTGGCTACCGATCAGAGACCTCTTCTTCAGGTTCCCTAATGTGCTAGAGTGGCTCACAGAACCCTGGAAAAAGGAGGGCTCACTATTGTCAGTTTATTACAAAGGATATTTCAAAAGATACAAATGAACATCCAGATGAAGAGATACTAGGGTGAGGTCTGGAAAGGTCCCAAGCACAAGGAGCTTCTGTCCTGCAGAGTTGGGGTGAGTCACCCTCCCGGCCTGTGTCCCCCAACCAGGAAGCTCTCCGAACTCATAGCTCAGGGATTTTTAAGGTTTTGGACCCAGGCATGATCAATCATTAACTCAATCCACAACCCCTCTCCCCTCCCTGGAGCATAGGGGCCGGGATGAAAGTCCCCAGCTTCTAAGCCTTCCTGGTCTTTCTGGTGACCAGTCCCAATCCAGGAGTCATCCTGGATGATAAAATATGCTCCTATTACCCAGAAAATTCTAAGGGCTTTAAGAGCTCTATGTCACAATGAGGGTCAAAGACCAATATTAGCTTATTAGCAGGAATGGGGGATAAATATACATACATACATGTATTTACAAATAATATTACAATTTATATTTACATTTTTATTTAATTATATATTTCTTATGTTTTTATAATAATTTTATTTATTATTATATTTAATTAGATTATATATTTATCATTATTATATTTAATTTATATATTATATTTATTATTATTATATTTATTTAATTACTATTATTTAAGTTATTATTTATATTATTTATATTTAGTTATTATATTTTATATTACTGTACATTATATTTATATATTTATTATATTATATTTATTATTTTATTTATTGTTTTTATATTTAATTATTATATTTAATTATATATACATTTTATATTTAACAATTTATATTTTCTATATTTATATATATTATTTCACAGCCCTTTCAATGCTGTTATTCTTTCACAGGCATCATCCCTCTCCTCTTTCTGTCTCTACCCTTCATATTCCGTATTTGCTGATCTATTGCATCACTATACTGTGCTGTTTATGCTGTGCTATATTTTTGTTATCTTCACTGTGAATAACTAATCCCTAGTTATTCATTGGGGGTGGTAATTTGCTAACTAAAAGAAGAACCGTTTCCTATATGTTTCAAAGGGGACCTATTTGAAAATGGCCTGGGACGCTCATTAAAAATGAATTTCGGGGGGTGCCTGGCTGGGTCAGTTAGTAGAGCAGGCTACTCTTGATCTCAGGTTTAAGCGCGAGCCCCAACGGAAGGTGGAGAAATTACTTAAACCTCACTGACTACAATATTGCCACTGCGGAAAGCTTGGGGGGTCGAGATTACTTTCAAAAAATCTTTTTAAAAAAATGCATCTCTGGTCTTTCTCCACTTCGCCAACCTGGGGGGTGAGGCCCAGCAACCTGTGTTTTTAAAAAGGATCCCGGTGACTCCCCTGCACACTCAAATGTGAGACTCCTGATAGGTTGAGACGTTTTCAGAAAGTGACATTTTTAGGGAGCCAGAAACGGAGGAGTTACCACTATCTCCTCCTGATTCTTCACCCCACACTGTACCCGCTAGGTCTCTAAGTTGAGTTCATTGTGGATTCTGTCCATCGCTGTTTTGCTCTTTCTGGGTCCATAATTTATTGTCTGGTACTGTGCCTCCAATGTACCATTCACAGTGTCTGCATAGTTGACAAAAGACCGGAATAGAACAGCAAGGAAAGTTCTAAAGTTACATTGTCTTCCAGGCTATCTTTGCCATGAGAACAGGTAGCTGTTAATCTGTGAACCGAGAGCTTGGGAAAGAGATTGTGATTTACATTCTCACTTCTTCCCATACATCTTGAATAGTGTTGAATTTCATTACTGAATGTGGCCACATTTCTAACAGCTTCTTTATGATAATTTAATAGAGGCGGAATTAATGCAGGAAAAGATGTGAGCATTTCTAACGTCGTTAGTAAATATTGACAACTTGGTTTTCAGAAAACTCATATCCAGATTTCCCCTTCCGATGAGTGAAAATAGTACGAATGCTACTTATTTTTTGTTTTTTTGACTAACTTGTTAAGTATGGATGTGTTTATTAGCCATTTGCATTTGTCAGTTGTCAGTTTATAAATTGACGGGTCATTTTTTTATTGTTGTTTCTGTCCATTTCTCCCCCTGAAATCTTAGTGTATTTCCTATTTATTCGAAAGAGTTCTGTATCAGTAAAAGATATCAACCCTTTGTTTTATCTCTGGCATTTTTCCCTTTATTTGTTATTAGACTTTTAATTTTATTAATGTTGCTTTAACAAGCGGAAATGCACCAGGATAACAAATTCACTCAATACAAGGCTTCATTGTGCAGATAAATGCCAAGTGTTTATTTTATCTGTAACCTTGCTGGTTTTCCTTATGCACTCTCACCCATGGAGTAGGAAGGCAGAAATTAACTTTTAGGCCTTGTTTATTTTTTTGTTTTTTCTGAGCGCGTCATTTGAACAGGCCACCAAAGCAATGTTTGGCTTGTTGAAATAATTGCTTAGTCTCACTTATTCCCAACCCCTTCTCCAGGTCTATTTGAAATAGGGTTGAGTGGTTATTGGTACACCCACTGGTACAGCCTCTGTGGTGGACTCTCTCTCTCTCTCTCTCTCTCTCTCTCTCTTTCTCTCCCTCTCCCTATCTCTGTCTCCCACTCCCTTCCTTCTTCTCTCTCTGTCTCTGTTTCTGTCTCTCTCACTTTCTCTCTCACTCCCTCCCTCTCTCCCTTGTCTCTGTCTCTCTCTTTCCTAGACTGGGCGTGTTCTGAGTGAAGCAGGGAGACCTCAAGCCCTGAGATGTCAACCCAGCCTTTCCCAAAGATGTCCCTAAAGGTTCTGGATCCTGTCAGGAGAAAGACTTTAAGGACAGACGCACAACACTGCAGAAAGTTTATTAAAGCAAAAAGTACACTTCTGAGAGCAGATGAGCTCAAGAGGGAGAAAGCAGTGTGCTTTCTATTTTGGGGTTTGGGTTTCTATTTTTTCTTGACAGTTGTTAACTGGGGGGGGTGGTGGTGGTGAAATATTCATTACTTAGGGTGAGTACTTCCTGGAAGCAGGGTTTCCACTCATCTTCCTCCTTATTCCATCAGGAGTCTCCTGTCATGGCAGGTGCCATCTTGGGCCTGTCTGGTTTGATCAGGCTTCTTGCAGAGGGCTGCCAGGACTGGCCTCTGACTTTCCTGATGGCCCTGACTTCCTCTGCTGGCCTCTAGGTACCCTGTTCGAACCTGTCTAACTGCCTACTCTACCAGTAGCCATAGTGCCCTCTGTCACATTATGCAGGGGACAAGGAATCCACTCCAAGACTCTGCTGAGAAGCCTTCTCACACTCACCGTGGTGCCTCCTCAATGCCCATCACCCACCCTCCCCTCCCTCCCACCCCCCATCAACCCTCAGTTTATTCTCAGTTTTTAAGAGTCTCTTCTGCCTCTTATAATTTCCCTGTGTCAAACCATCCTTCTGGCCCAGAGCAGCAGGCCTCCTGGCCTCAGCCTCAGGGCACTTTCCAAGGAGGATGGGTTCGGCCACACCCAACTCTTTGATGTGTTAAATTGTGGCTAAACAGAATTGGCACTTCGCAGTGCTGATTTTTCCAAGGCCTGCCCCCTGCTCTGGGCCCTTCGTCCACCCAGTGGTTCTTCTTCTGCCTCAGAAGGAGGAGGCTGCAGATGGGATCTGAGTAAGAGAGAAAATCAGGATGCATCGCTTTGATCTTGGCAAAATATTGTCCCGGTTACATATATTTTATGTAGTCCTATCTTACATTGCTTTCCCTCTCAGAAAGTTCTTTCCCATGGAAATATCTGATAAATATTCATCTGTGGTTTCTTTTCATTTTTTTTTAAGTTTAACTATTTATTTTGAAAGAGAGAAAGAGAGCGAGAGAGCAGAGAAGGGGCAGAGAGAGAGAATCCCAAACAGCCTTCACACCGTAACGTGGATCCTGACGCAGGGCTTGAACTCACGGACTGTGAGATTGTGACCTGAGCTGAAATCATGAGTGGGAGGCTTAAACGACTGAGCCACCCAGGCGCCCCTCTTTTCATTTTTAAATATCTTCCTTTTTAAAGAAGTTTTTAGTCCATATAGGATGTAATAGAGGAAATGTTGTGAATTAAAATTCCAGTAGTTTTACCTTCTAACAATGTCCTCACAGCCTTTACTGTATTATCTTCGTTGGTTTGCACGTGCTACAATTTTCTCGTATATGATTTTTCCTCTTCCTCTCTGCTCATAAATGTGGGCGTTCCATAGATCTCTATCATTTTCCCTTTTCCCTCTCAGCCCTGGCTTCCTGAATATCACACACACGCTTTCTACGTCAGCGGTCTCCAATATGTAGGCGCTAAAATACAGGTCAAAGGGCTAGGGGCTGTGTTTGAATTTACCGACTAGACATTTTCGCTAAGATCTTGCCCCTGCCCTCTAAGAAATGTCCTACCCTCAGGCTCCCAACGCCCCACCTGTTCCTGCCGTTCACCCACCCTCCTTTTTGTGTCTGCAAATGGGTCACCAGTGCCTCCCTTCTCAGGCTCCAGACCAGACACCAACACTTCCCAGCCGTCCTGGACCCCTCCCCTCCCACTTTACAGTTGGTTTCCAAGTACTCGAGATCTTTCTTACGTGGCGTTTGTCTCTTAAAATCCTGCGTATTCTTTGACACCGATCTGAAAGATAGCTCTGTTCTCCTTCCACATCAAAGCAAATCTCTTCTTTATTTAAATTCTCCTAGCACTTCATGCTTTTCTGATAGGGCTTATCGCTTTTGACTTTGTATTACAGATATCTACACAGGTCAATTTCTCTTCTGTATTTTAAGTATCTTGTGTATAGCATTTCTATGCTATCAAGTAATGATACAATAAAGGAGTGGTACTTTCTAAACAGAGCCTACACGGAGAAGTAGGAAAACTATATGAGAAGGATTGAATAAATTCACTTTGCAGAATTAATAAAACTAGAAATGATTAAGGTAAGTTTATGATCAGCCTTTTGACTGGGGCCTGCATGGTCTCCACTGTTCGCTTTGCTCCCCCTCTCCCCTTGCCTTGCATAAACCAGAGGATAGAAACCACAGCATACGCTTTTGCCTAATGTGCATTTGCAGGACAGTGCCTTCAACGTTATGGATCCTCAGCACGTATTTATTAAAAAAGTGGATAGTTGAAAGCAATGGCCATCTCACAACTAATATGAGAATTATTGATACAGGACCATAAAATACACATTTGTAAGTGTTCCCGCCTTTCAGAAGATTCCCCCCTGCTGTTTTTCAGTGAGGTGATAAGCTCACCTGCAGCCTGCCCTTCTGCAGCCCAAGGTTGCCAGCAGGCCTGTCCGCCTAGACCTTCTTCTGCCCAGATCCAACTACAGGAAGCCAAATTCCAACGGTGAATCTCATGCTACTTATCCTAGGCTCCCAAAGATTGCTTGGAAGAAATGAATAGAGCCATAAAACAACGGGGGTCGGGGGAGCTCACTGGAGGCGCAGATAGCAAAACAAAAAACAGCTGTCATCTACAAGGGATCGAATAATTCTATAGCATCATAGTACGTATGAAGCCAAACCTCCCTCACTATGTGATAATGAGTCATCCCGTGCTTCATGATGACCGTTATGGGCATGTCAATTTCTCATCAACCTCGGTATTAATTGTGTGTCACCCAAGTAGGCAGAAATCTGGTCTAGGGAATGTCAGTGTACATGCAGACAACCCCCTCTTTAATGGGGGGACGAGCCCTCCACCGAACAGTCCCTCCCAACTGTGGCTGTAAATGGGCTGCTAATCAGAAAGGCCTCAGGACAAGAAAGTAAGTGGGATAAATTCCTATTTACTGAATTAATATTACTGGCTCCCTGGGTGCCCTTCTTCTTGGAAGCACTTCTGGCAGCCTGATTGGGGATTCTTATCCGGCACTGTTCCGACACTGGGGCTTTGGGGCCTATATTAATTTTAGATCCTAGTCTGTGGAGATTAGTCAATTCCATGAACTCTAATGTACTGGTGAAATAGTTTTCAGGAGCAAAAGTGCTTGCTTATCTGATCCATACTCTTCGGTATGAATTCCACCTGAACATTCTATGTTAAGGACGAGTATGATTAATTCATTACCCAAGATTACAGCAGTATGCTAAAAGCTACCTGGAGGCATTTCTTTTGGTGTGAAATATTAAAGATTCAACATTTATATCAGTTGCACCTAATTCATATTCCTGAGCCTGTGGGCTGAGAAAGGAACTTGGAAATATTCAGTCATTTTCTGCATCGGTTTGTTAAAATGTTTAAGAGGATTATTGCGTTAACTACCTCTTTGATAAGAACAAGAAGAACTCTATTCAGGAAGGCTAAAATACAAAAACTAAAAGTCATAGTGTCTTTTGTTTCTTAAAAATGTTATAGATCAGCTTTCGACAATAGCGTACCTTGGGGTACCTGAAAGCTTTTCTGACAAAGGGAATGACTAATACCGTAGGATCACTAATAAATAGGAACTAAAATACAGAATCCCATAGGCAGTAAATGTGAGATTTTTGTCAACCATTTCCAGAGCAGAGAACAGAGGTTTGAATAATATAACTGAATTTCCAAATTACCCTGAGGTGATTTTATTTTTTTTAATGTTTATTTACTTTATTTCAGAGAGAGAGAGAGAGAGAGAAAGGGAGAATATGTGTGAGTGGGGGAGGGCAGAGAGAGGAAGAGAGAGAATCCCAAGCAGGCTCTGAGAGGTCAGCAGAGAACCTGACTAGGGGCTGAATCCCATAAACATGAGATCATGACCTGAGCCAAAAGCAAGAGTCAGATGCTCAATCAACTGAGCCACCCAGATGTCCCTCTCTGAGGTGACTTTAGAAATGTATTTTAATGCTTAGGTTTGAGTCACAATGTGACTGAAATTCACCACCACTTCTAGTAAAATAACAATATGAATAATGGTCTCAACTAAGAATTAACTTAAAAGCTGGAAAAAGTCCTTTATAGATGGATGGATAAAGAAGATGTGGTTTATATATACAATGGAATACTATTTGGCAATGAGAACGAATGAAATCATGCCATTTGCAGCAATGCGGATGGAACTGGAAGGTATTGTGCTGAGTAAAATAAGTCAGTCAGAGAAAGACAGATATCCTATGTTTTTACTCATATATGGATCTTGAGAAACTTGACAGAAGACCATGGGGGAAGGGAAGGGGAAAAAATAGTTACAAACAGAGAGGGAGGGAGGCAAACCACAGTGGCTCTCAAATACAGAGAACAAACTAAGGGTGGAAAGGGGGTACAGGGGGAGAGAGGAAAATGGGTGATGGGCATTGAGGAAGACACTTGTTGGGATGAGCACTGGGTATCATATGTAAGCCAATTTGGCAATAAATTACATTCATTAAAAAAAAAAAAAAAGCTAGAAAAAGTGCACAGCTCCAGATTCTGTCTCTTTGCTCCCGTATTTTGTAGAGAACGCCAGGATCCCTGGGCTGACTTTTCAGCCTTCTAAACGTGATTGACACTCACTGTCGCCTTTTGGTGAATGCAGGGCATGGCGGGGGGTGGGGGGGAATATAACTAGGCATATAGCTGGATGCTATGTTATTTCCTTTTCCTTTTAAAAATTATAAAATATACATGTAGAAGAAATATATGTATGTATTGTATATATGGATATGGATATGTACACACACACACACACTATCTGTCTATATATAAAAATATATATATTTCTATATATAAATATATATATATTTTTTTTTTCAGTGAAATGATGACTTCACTCTGCTCTTTTAAATCATGGTTCCACTAAAAGTCCTTGCTGTCTAGAGATCATGTGTGAGAGTCAGAAATGAGTGAAAGTAAAAGAGCATATTCTTCCCTGGGTGGTAAAATTTCAAAGATGTATCGAATATTAACCCCTTTAGGAATAGTCCTTAGAGGCCGATCGTTGTGAGACCACAGAAAAATTGATACATAAGAGTATGTTGAAGAAGTTCACACACAGTTAACGTTTGCCAGTTCAGAGTCTCAGGCAATTACTGAGCACCGACTGAATGCACAACAGCACGCTACGCACTCTAGAACACGTGAATCGTTATTGAAATAATCACTACACACACACAAAAGTTTCTGTGGCCAGATGCAGTAAAACATTTTTTCTTTAAGGTGAAATTTTTGTTTCTAAAAGAGGCACATGGCATAAAATGATTCCCCGAGTTTTTGGCTAAAGATGGTCTTTTTTTTGAGCAGTAACAAAAAGAGACTAATGTTTTACAGACACGCTTAGGGAAATTATGCCCAAGGATATCAAGATACATCATCAGTCAAGTATTTCTAGATCCCCTAATCTGCTTTGAAATAGTTTAGGACACAAGACATCAGAAAAAGATTTTTCTAAAGTGTGAAAACCTTTTGGGCTGTCAAAAACAACACGCAGTGTGCTTGGGCCATCACTCCTGTATTAGAACAGGCCTCTACTGTAATTTGGTGCCTTTGGCAGCATCCTTGGGTAGAAGGAGCCCTGGCCTGCTAACCTGAGGTCAAGGTGACCTTGCACAAAACAGTCAACCTTTTGGGGCCCCAGTTTTGTCATGCCTAAAATAAAGGGTGGGTTCAGGCGCCCACTTAAATGTCTCAGACACACTGGCCTTGATCTTCAAGTACAGGAATATAAACTGAAAGAAATCATGCAGCAGACCTATGACATTTAGTGTTTTTTCTTTTTCTTTTTGTTTTGTTTTTGTTTTTGTTTTGTTTTATTGTCCTACTCATTGTCTAATCAAATGTAAGCCCCTTTCCCAAACCTCAGGGAAATCAGCACTGGGTGGAATTTTTTGTAAGCCACTGGACAGTTTTG
This sequence comes from Panthera tigris, assembly GCF_018350195.1. Lineage (NCBI taxonomy): Eukaryota > Metazoa > Chordata > Mammalia > Carnivora > Felidae > Panthera > Panthera tigris. The sequence continues at coordinate 132,588,579 of NC_056664.1, forward strand.
CTGGTCATTCCTGGAAGGTGTGAGATGATTTGGAACCAAGCTGGAACAAAGCTTAGTGAGGTGTGGCGCACTTGTTTACCAGATTGTTCTTCACTGTACATAAATAATTGGTTAAGTCTTATCAGACCCTGAGGGTACTTTGTCAAAATAATGTGTGTCTTTCTATTTCCATGTTAACTCCCATTACATATTATTAATAGATTATTAACTTAGTATAAATAGCTTAGGGAAAACCATTTAGTTAGATTTGTTTGTTTTCAAACATTTTAATGGGGCAAGAAAAAGTGATCTCAAACTACTGAGCAATTATACACAGTCCACGAAGTCTGACAATAAAAAAGATCTAGCTTCTCCAAGAAGCTGACCAAAGAGGGGATTGCTCAATTAATTACAAATTACGGACTCCAAGAAAAAGTATCCTAAATCTAAGATACTAGCATGTCCCACGGAGAATATATTTACAAAATATGAAAGTGGAGATGGGAAACATATGCATTTGACTGCCTCCTTTAATTAGGACAAAGGAAATAAAAAAAAAAACACCATGTTTCCTCTGTTCTGAGTTATTAGTCCATGTCTAGATATCCTGACCTTTTGGAAATCCTAATCTGACCTTGGTTGAGAGAAAAGTGGAGAGCACAATTTTGCTTTTAACTGAAATCATTAATTATTATTTTTCTTTCTTGAGACTGTGATCTGGGCATCACGTGCTTTGGGGACAAGAAGACACCAGATCAATTAGTAATAAAGGTCTGCTTTTATGCTGGAGTCAGGACGTTGGGGAATAAGGAGGAGATCAGGATGCATTTTCACAGCTGAACACAGACAAATGAGACAGATTGCTCTGGGATGGCTTAAAGCTCCACAAACACTGATGTTAGAAAGAGAGAGGAGGAGAGGGGGGGAGGAATAGAAGAGAAGAGAGGAAGAGAGGAAGAGAGGAGAAGAGGAGAAGAGGAGAAGAGAGGAGAGGAGAGGAGAGGAGAGGAGAGGAGAGGAGAGGAGAGGAGAGGAGAGGAGGGGAGGGGAGGGGAGGAGAGGGGAGGGAGGGGAAGGGAAGGGAAGGGAAGGGAAGGGAAGGGAAGGGAAGGGAAGAGAAGAGAAGAGAGAAGAGATATGGAATGGATATTTACAAATGCAAGTGCATTCTGTTTTGCTTGTGAGCACAAAACACCTAGTACTATTTGCTTCTTTGAATAAAGATCACTAGACCATATTATTAAGAAGCAAATAGTAGAGAAACTGTATGAATTAGTGATCTGAAATGCATTAAGAAAATATGTTGTGTTTACAGAGCTTTCAGCACGAGATCTTTCAATATTTCAACAAGGTTGGCCATAGACTGTGAAAAGAGAAATAAACACTGTGTTAGTCGGGGTTCTCCAGAGAAACAAGGCCAACAGGACATATATGGCTATTTACTCTCAGGAATTGACTCATGTGATCACAAGCGCTAGGAAGTCCCACAATCTGCTGTCTGCAAGCTAGAGCTGCAGGAAGCCTGTGGTGTAATTCAGCCCCAGTCTGAAGTCCTGAGAACCAGGGAAGCCAATGGTGTGAATTCTAGTCCCGAGAACAGAACAGGAGATGGTGAGACGAGATGTCACAGCTTAATCAGCAAAGTAGAAAAAAAAAAAAAAAAAGGCTGAGGGGAACGGTGGGAAGGATGTATGTGTGAATTTCTCCTTCCTCTGCTATTTATTCTTTTCCTCCTCAACAGATAGGATGATGCTCCCTCACATCAGGGAGGGCAATCTGCTTTATGGAGTCTACTGAATCAAATGTTCCTCTCATCCAGAAGCACCCTCGCTGACACATCTAGAACTAATGCTTGATCTGGGCACCCCAGATGGCCAGTCAAGTCGACACATAAAATTAATCAGGACAAATACCAAGAGGCAAAATTCATATTCCAGTAGATAGCATAAACCAAAGAAAGTGGATAATAGAATCTGGTCTTCCTAATCCCTCTCGAATTTGAAGAGTTTTCCTCCATAATGGCATAAATAAGAAAATCACTTTCAGCTCTAGATTTTTGGCCACATGTCTCCTTCCTGCAACTGTTTTTTCTAAAGAAAATAATATTTAGGGACCATATCACACAAATAATTTATAAAGTCACTCTGGTCATACTCCTAAGAGACGAGGTGCACCGGTGAATGAGTCAGTCTAAGGATACCAGAATCAGCTGGAAATGCATGGCCATCATACTATGCTATGAACTTTATAGCCTAATTCATTTCTTATCATCATTTTCTCACAATATAATAACATATGTTTACTTTTTAATTATTCAGCAGAATAGGTTCTTTGTTGAAGGTTCAATATAGAAGGCCAAATTGTCAAATCTGCCATAAGCAATGAGTCACTGATTTCTTGGGGTAGTTCTTAAGGATAAAACCAGGAGCTTCTATTTGGAGGATGGAGTGCTGGCCACTTGTGTCATTGCTTTTCTTCAACCTACTGATAGACTTGACCTTGACCAGAGAGTAAATTTAATACCAGCTCTGTGTTGAGAGATTATGTATAGGGGCATCTGGGTGGCTCATTCAGTTGAGCATCCAACTCTTGATTGTGGTTCAGGTCATGGATTAAGCCCCCCCCCGCCATGGGCTATGCACTAAGCATGGAGCCTGCTTGGGATTCTCTCTCTCTCCCTCTGCCCCTCTCCCCTGCTCACACTCTCTCACTTGCTCTCTCTCTCTCTCAAATATAAAAAAATAAATAAATAGATTCTATAGAATTTTATAGAATTCTAAATTCTATAGGAAAATTTCCATTGGTGAAAATTTGGTTGCCAGCCTTCGTGGGGGAAAAAAAAAATCATGGGCAGAACAGACACAAATTTCAGAGAGTCAAGATTTTATGTCTCCTTTGAAGATAGAGGGAAAAGGTTATTATTGGAAATTAATTTGAAATGGATACTGTGTTCGTAATGAAAGCTACGTGCCAGAACTCAGAATGTTTAGTGCCTTTTCAGTCATCTAGCAATCAACAGAATGGAGATTTCCTAGAAATTTGAATGTAATTTTTTTTTTTTTAATTTTGAGATAGAGAGTGGGGAAGGGGCAAAGGGAGAAAGAGAAAGAGAGAGAGAGAGAGAGAGAGTATTCCAAGCAGGTTTCATGCTCGGCACATAGCCCCACACGGAGCTCGATCCCACAAAATGAGGTTCAATCCCATAACCCTGGGATCATGACCCGAGCCAAAATCAAGAGTCAGTCTCAACTGACTGGGCCACCCAGGCGCCCCTGACTGTAATTTTTAAAAATGTGTATACATGGAGCTCTATTTTTCCAATTTGTCTTCACTCTAAAACTTGCAAAGAGTAACTCAAGTTTGAAAACAAATACATTAAAGCTTCCTAAATGACAAAGTCACATTTGAAAATGAAGCCAGGTCATTAAATGTATATATGCACTTTGAAACAATAGAAGTTGTAGGATGCGATTAAACATTTTTGAAAGAAGGGGGGAGAGAAGAATGTTGTTATTTTCATACGTTTTGCTAGACATAATCAAAGTGTATACACACACACAGATATATATGTATATGTATATGTGTGTGTGTGTGTGTATATATATATATATATATATATATATGTATATATGCTTATCTCCATATTCCCCACTAACACTATAACTTCAGTTGTTCTGGGTTGCAGCCTAACATTCAAAACTATCTGTTTACTGGCTACCCCGGGTGGATCCATATATTAAATTAATCACTTCTTTGTTGTTGAACTTATACGTAGGCATGACCAAACCTCTTAAAGCACACATTTAAACATGAGTCAGTCGTCATTGGAAAATGCGCTGTATTTACTAAATAACAAAATAAATGCGCTGCGGCGCAGATCCGGCCATAAGCACACTCCCATCAGGTGGTTTAGCGCCAGCAAGCTTCTTGCTTCAGTCCCATGACACCTACGATTCTTGCCCGATGGATTTGAAGTGCACTTTTTTCGGTCAGGCTTTGTTATCAGCTGGGGAGCACAGAGGGAGGCGTTTTCGGTCTTCACACATTTTCAACATTTTTGTTTCTCTTCCCTTCTTGAAATTCTACCACAGTGCCCCGTCCCCTTTGCCCTTCCCATATATTATCCTTCTCTACCACGGAACAGCATACTAAATGCCTGTTGTCCGAAACATATATTTTTGTAATGTGTGAAACTCTGAAGGAAATTTGGCATCAACTTTCCTGCCATACATATGCATTGCTCTTGTGGAACGTGAAAAGTGGAGCCCACGTCGACAAGGCAGCTGGGCGCTCTTTTGCTGCTGGCCCAGTCCCACAACCGTGTGATAGGATTTAAAATTATGTGCCAGTCAGCTTAAAGGCAATAGACAGTTTCTACTGTGAGTTAAAAGCTTTTTATTGCCACCTTTCCCAAATATCTTCTGGAAGACACAGTTTCTGCAGAGAACAAGTTTGGGAATCACTCAATACGATCTTCATCTCATGGAGATCTGAGTTGGGAGAGGTCCTAGAGCCAAAAAAAAAAAAAGACCTTTTTCATTTGGTTTGTCCCAGCATTTACCAGATTTATTTCACTCTAGACTTCGGTTTTCATGTCAATACCTGTTATTTCATTCACTGGGGAACTAGTATACCTGAAACCTACAGCAGAGGACATCGGTGTGGATAAAATGCCCTATTTTGAGTTGACATATTTAGAAAATAGCACCTTTGGGGCGCCTGGGTGGCTCGGTCGGTTAAGCGTCCGACTTCGGCTCAGGTCATGATCTCACGGTCCGTGGGTTCGAGCCCCGCGTCGGGCTCTGTGCTGACAGCTTGGAGCCTGGAGCCTGTTTCCGATTCTGTGTCTCTCTCTCTCTGTGACCCTCCCCCATCCATGCTCTGTCTCTCTCTGTCTCAAAAATAAATAAACGTTAAAAAAAATTTTTTTTTTAAAAGAAAATGGCACCTTCATCATCATCCCTTCATTTATCTTCCACAGTATTAAACACCTACTGTTTACAAGGCCCTGGATATCATTTGACCTTCTTCTGCCACCTCAACCTTGATGGACTCTCCAGTCAGGGAAGCACTAATGTAAGAAAAATGCCGTGACAACCCTATGGTCACCTTTGACCATGTGATTTGTCACTGAAAAGGAGAGATGGGAATTGTCTATCGACAATGCCTCCCATTGTGGCAGTGCCCTACAAGAAGGCTGTAGAGGGAGTCCTCCCCACTCACCTTCAGGGACTCTTATCTGGCAATGCCCAGAATTTCCTTCTCTTTGGAAGAGTTTTAGATTATGAATCACGAAGAGAAGGATTTTCCTCTCCTTTCAGCCATCCCCAAGTGGAGCACCAGCTGCTGGGTAATAGACCTAGCATTCCTTTCAACACAGGAGATTAAAGGGTATGTGGCAAGAGGATCTATTTCAAAGAGCTGGTGGAAGATGATCAATGCTCTAGGAAATCAGAGTTGAGGAAGGAGCATCGGTGCCTTAAAATGTTCCCTAGAGCTCTGACCCCACGAGAGTTTTAACTAAATGGCTACTTAGTTTATTGGATTTACCCGTAGCGCGTGTTTAAATGGAATGGAGGAAGGAAAGAACCACTAAGCTACATGACAGAAAAATGACAAAAAGCTTTCGGAGGTCAGGGAACACAGCACAATCACTTTAGACCAGTGGGAAAATGAAATTCTTCTCAGGACCTTGTAGACCTAGTCGTACCATCGATTCTAAAGTGGATATAGTGCATCAGAGTTGCGTATGTTTCATACTAAGTGACTGTGGACTGTGGACTTATAAGAGCTTTGGGCATTCACTTGACACCTTAGCGAATGAGTTACATGAAACGTTAATATCATTAATACCAGAGGAATTATTTATTTATTACTATCATCACATATTACAACGCAGAGTTTCCAAACTCCTTCACAAAAGCGAGCAAACAGAAACTTATTTCAGTGCTTTTCTGGAACCTAAGAACAGCCCCAAAACACTGATCTGAAAGGAAAAGGTATCTACTCACCAAATTAAATTTACGTCCCCAAATTCTTTCTGTTCATTTGTTAACCAATCTCATTCTTTCTATAGAATCTTACATAGAAGGAAGTTGTATTTGAATTTTCTTTAGCAGCCTGGTAGACATGAAGGGGCACGTATCTCTTGATGTGATTTGAGAAACAAATGGGATATTTTCCTGGGTCAACTTACACGTTTGACTATGAGTTGAAAACATCTATTCATATGTAATGTGCTAAATTCCAAAATAATTTGATGAGGGGGTGTTTTCAGTGTTTGGAGATATGCTAGGAAGCCTTAAATTGGAGAAGGTAACAAATAATCTCTGAGGTGTGTGTATGTGTATGAATAGATGGATAGACACAACCTTTTCTATAGTGTATGTGGTGTATATGTGGATGTGTAAACATACTGTGTTAGTTGGCTGGCACTGGGTTAACAAAATGTCACAGAGTAGGTGGCTTCAACCACAGCCATTTATTTTCTCACAGTTCCGGAGGCTGTGGTTGAAGATAAACATGTCAGGAGGTTTGGTTTGTTGCTGGCACCTTTCCTTGGCTTGAAGACAGCCTCCTTCTTTCTGGGTGCTTCTGTGGCCTTTCCTGTGGACACCGTCATACCTGGTGTCTCTTTTGGTGCCCAAGTCTTCTCTTCTCCTATGGACACCAGTCAGATTGGATTATGGCGCACCCTAATGGCCCTCATTTTAATTTCATCACATCTTCCAGGACCTGTCTCCAAACACCCCTCACATTCTGAGGTACCGGGGATTAGGGCTTCAACATAAAAAGTCGGGGGGCACAGTTCAGGCCATAACACTTACTATGTGGAGAAATGCATAATTGGGGTTAAAACGTATTTTTCCTGAACTCTGTGTGTTACCATCATCCATGCTGCTCAATAAGATGCTAGTGGAAGAAACAGTGAATCCATTTTCTTCCTACAATTAAATGGCTACCACTAGTCCACAAGAAAACCTTTATGGGCAACAGCAGATTAAAATTATAATTTTAGAGAACATTTTTATTTTTTTTAATATAATTTACCACTCAAACACAGTTAATTAATAAGTGGAGGGGGCTACCATGAACATAATTTCAAAGAAATTGTTACTTTGAGATGGGGCAGATGAGAAGAAATTCTAATGAGCATATTGATTAGCATTATAGCATTTGATTTTCTGATGGATCCTTTTTAAGAGACTAAAGTATCATATAGAAATATTAATTTTTCACACACCAACAAATCACATTTACATTTCTTAATAATTTTATAAATAGTTTTATCTTAGATTTATTTAGCCATGATACAGCCATAGGTTCTAGAGTTGATAAATCTTAAGGAATTCTAAAATTCTGTGGTTCCAGAAGAGACCTGGGCGTGGGAGGGATACTGCGCAGTTGGGATTCTAAACCGGTTTCTTGCCTTTGCTTTTATAAGAGCAGATCCACTGTTACCTATTTTAATACATCAAAGGTCCACACAAGATCAGCGTCTACTGCTTTGAAATATTAAAGAGAACTTTGGATGTGGTAGTGTGTTCCCATTGTACAGTCAGTACACTGAGGCCCAGACAGGTGGTGATCCGTCCAGGGTTACACGGTTAGGTTTTTTGATTCCCAGATCAATCTTCTTCTAACTACACCATTTCACTCAAATATTGTTTGATGTATTCTTGTGCCACTCAAGTAAATGGGATTTTACTTTGGTTTTGCTTGATGATGTAAAAGTCAAGGTTGAAATTATAACTTTATTCATTTGGAATATTGACAGAAAGCCAGGATAGGATTAGGTCTCCTGATTTGTCATCCCTGGGTGACAGTATCTTTTTATTTTTCAATTAATATCATTTTAAGCTCTTTTATGGGTTCTATGTTATCCAGAATTGAAGTTTTGCTTCTCCATTAGCAATTTTTCAAGTAGGTTAAGATTGAACTTCGATTCTGAAAATCGCTCTGATGGCAGTCCATTCTGTAACTCACCAGAGCACATGTCTGTTTTGCTCAGCAGTTTTTGAGACTTGTATAGCTATATTCTCTGGCTCTAGAACTGGTATTTTTATACTGTGTGCATATGGGGCACAATAAAACCTACTTGATGAACGAGATATGTTTGAACAAGTGCATTTTCATTAAAATGGCACCCCTGGGGTGCTTAGGTGACTCAGTCCATTGAGTTTCCAACTCTTGGTTTTGGCTCAAGTCATGATCTCACAACTTGTGAGACTGAGCCCTGCATCGGGCTCTGTGCTCACAGTGCAGAGCCTGCATGAGATTCTCTCTCTCTCTCTCTCTCTCTCTCTCTCTCTGCCCCTTTCCTGCTCTCTCTCTCTCTCTCTCTCTCTCAAAATAAATGATACACATTTTATAAATAAATAAATAAATAAATAAATAAATAAATAAATAAATGGCATTCCTATGACCCTTAGAAAGTAACACATATTTTAGAACAATATCTGTTTTAATTAAATGTTCTCAGAGCATCAAGAGAAATGAAATTTTCCTTTCCTTCTCCTAGCCTACTACACTTTCTCCCCACTTTCCTGTTTGAATACCTCCTTTACTTCTTTCTAAAGAAGAATTCTCCCAAGCCTTACCCTCTAACACTGAACTCAGAATGTCTATCTTTTTTTCCTTGCCCTAGATGGCTTGAAAACCCCAAAACAGAGAGTATTTTATTGAAGGCAGTCATTCATTTAGCCAATATTTTTTGAGATTTACACTTTGCTGGGCATCCACCAAATGGCTGGGAACCCTGTTTTATTTATCAGTAGTAATTAGAAATCAAAGTATCTCAAACAATGGAAATAAAATTGAGTTTTTAAAAAGGGGGTATAGATAGATGAAACAAGATTGGCAAAATGTTGATGATTGTTGAAGCTCAGTGATAAATTAAGGAGATTTGTTGTATAATGAATCATTTATTAAATCATGACTCTTTCAACGTTGTGCAAGTTTGAAAACTTCCTAAATAAAACATTTAAAACCGTATTTAGTTGGTATAAAGGCTAGGTAGGTCCAAGACCAGAAAACCAGCAATGATATTTAAAAGGAAAGAGTCAGATCAGGAAAAGAAGAAGAAAAGAATTAGAAGAAGAAGAAGAAGAAGAAGAAGAAGAAGAAGGGGGAGGGGGAGGGGGAGGGGGAGGGGAGAGGGAGCGGGAGAGGGAGGAGGAGGAGGAGGAGGAGGAGGAGGAGGAGGAGGAGGAGGAGGAGGAGGAGGAGGAGAAGGAGAAGAAGAAGAAGAAGAAGAATTATTAAATAGAAGAGCCCCAACAGATGTTAGAGGACACTCACTAACCAGCTCCTATGGTGAGGCGAAGCTAGTGTCTTGTCACAGAATGAGGCTACAATGGTGACCATATGTCATTTCTAGTGCTAAGTGTGTATTTATGAGTCAGATAACTGTTCCATACTTTACATTTAGTTCTCTTCAAAGCATTTGTTACTTCTTTTCCCTGGGCCTTTTTGAATCTCCCGAAACTCAAAGGATCTGTTTTGCTCACCATTTCAGCCCCAATAACTAGACCAATAAGGGGTTCACGTCAGGTACTTAAAAATAACTTTGAATAAATGTTTTCATGTCACTATTTAAAGGTTCTTGTTCCCAGTTTTTTTTTCTGGAGAGGATCTCAAACCAGCGACCCCGATGATACCTGTATGTGTGATTCTGGAATCCCATCTGGGTAGGCAGGTGTGTGGGCACCCAGAGAGAATATACTACAGTTACGTCTGGATGTGTTCCTCGCATCTAAACATAAATTCATCTTTTTCTCATCACTTCTTTTTTGTGTTTGTTTTTGGACAGACAATATGACAATGCTGAATCACAGTGTCCGCATGTTTGATTTTTGACATCAAGCCAGAGATTTCCTCTGTGCAAACTGAGCAACACCAATCCCTTTACATGAGGTTTGTGAGAACGTCCAGTTGTTGGCATCATTCTTTGATGAGTTTATTATTACTGGGCAGGGAGCCTCATAGGATGTTCTAACCTGGAACTTGAATTAAATGACATTTTTATGGTTGTTTAAGAGACTCTTACAAGTCAGTCTGTAGGATTTATGGAACACTGACTATGCAGAGGACCATCCAGTGTTCTGAGTGCCTACAAAGAAAAAGAGAAATGGTCCTTATGTATCTAGAATTTACCATCTAGTTTGGAATTTTAAACCTATCTAGTATAAATCAAAATTTTGCCCTCTCCTTGGATATTGTTTTCCTATGTTAATTCAAACTGTGATTAAAATAGGTTGATAACTCGTTTATAGCCATCTTTATAGAATTTTCATTGTAGTTACGGCTTGGACATAGCAATTTAATTAGGGACTTAAAGTCATGCATTTCATTGTGATAAATGTCTTGTGAATATTTAGACTATTAGCAAAAGTGAAATTTTTTGGCTTTCCCTTAACTTACGTAATATTCTTCTTTTCTGGAATCGATTTCAGATTTCAAACTCTTATTCCAGATGAAAGTAGTGTCAATGATATGCTTTATTTTGAGGCTGGTTCTAACACCACCACCACCCCTAAAAAAACAACCATGTCGTAAAAGTTTGCTGTTACCTTTTTTTTCCTTAGAAATCACTAATAATAGAAAACTTTACAGAGAAACCAATCTCTTTGCTTTTGGCTTAGTGGTTTAATTGATATATAACTAGACACAGACACATAGATACATAAATATATGCATGCATCTGTGTGAATTTTGAGAAAGACGCTTCAAAAAATCCACCTATTATGCAATTATATGATTTTAATATATTTCTTTTATACAAACGTACACTGTTCTAGGGAGTATTTTTATCACGTTATTCCAACTGCTTCACTAAAAGGATTTCTGACCAGTGGGTAATGTTTCAGCAGAACTGGTATCAGCCAACACCTCAGCCATTTTAGTTAGGCTTTCCAGGAGATGAGTGAAAACATGGATCACAAATTTAGTAACAAAGCCTGTGTCCCTGACTTTGGCTCTACCAAAAGCTGCAGAAACCCCAGGTCTACTTTGTGTACACACACATGCATGTGTGTGTGCAATATCCATAGTCACCATAACCATATGATGCTCACATGTGCTTATAGACAGACTTCTTTGCAACCAACCCTCTACTTTCTTTCTACTTTTTAATTATTTTCTTTGTCTGTTGCTGAGCCCCTAATACCCTAAAGGTGTTTGAGTTGTTCTAGGCCTGGGAAACCACTCAGCCATTGCTGAAGCCCTGGGTGGGGCCTCCTGGGCTATTTGGCTCTGACTTCTGTCAGCAGAATGGCCTATCCGCTCCTTTGACCAGATGTAGTCTTGTCCCTCCCACTCAGCTACACACTGTGTCTGCCCCCCCGTCCAGGCCATGTTCAACCATCATCATCTCAAATGACCCTATATCTCCTACCTCCCATTGACGAAAGAAAGAAAGAAAGAAAGAAAGAAAGAAAGAAAGAAAGAAAGAAAGAAAGAAAGAAAGAAAGAAAGAAAGAAAGAAAAAAAAAAAAAAAAAAAAAGAAAGAAAGAAAAGAAGGAAGGAAGGAAGGAAGGAAGGAAGGAAGGAAGGAAGGAAGAAAGGAAGAAAAACCAGAAAACAGGACTGCAGTCAATAATGGAAAGACTTCGGAGTTCCTAATATCTTACTAAAGGTTTAAAAAAAAAAAAGATATTTGATTTTTACTTGCTATTATATTTTAGATCTGTCACCTTGAGACTCGTGCATGAGTTCTGGAGGAGCTGAGCCCACAGTTTCATGAAAATGCGTCCTTTCCTTTGATGTCATATTATCACACAAGTTCACGTGCTGTCCGTGAATGTTCTTCCTCACCCTCTAGGCCCATCTAGGGCAATGGCCCCAAACACAAGAGCGGGGGCCTCGCTGGCAAGTAATGATGGACACAGCTCTGTACGGCCAGCACTGCCCAACAAGAAACTTCTTAGCCCAGCCCCAGATCCCCACTGGTTTCACACGCCAGCCAGTCTGTGAGCCGCAGAAGGGGAAATACTTTATTTAATGCAAGTGCAGTTCAGATGAGGTTAACCATTGTCCTCTTTCCACCTTGCTCAAAACTCCCAACAGGCTTTCAAGTTGAGGACTAGTTGACAACTTTATCAAAAAACTGGCTGCCTTGAATCTGAACTTCTTTTTTTTAATTCCAAATTTCCTTGAGGAAAACTCTGCCATTAAGTTTCTCTGAATAAAAAATTATAGCTCCTTTGGGGCGCCCGGGTGGCTTAGTCAGTTGAACGTCTGACTCTTAATATCGGTACTGGTCATGATCCCATGATCAAGCCCCACGTTGGACTCCATGTTGAGCATAGAGCGTGCTTAAGATTCTCTCTGCCCCTCTCCTGTTCACTCTCTCTTTCTCTCTCTCTCAAATAAAACAAAAAATAAAATTTAAAAAATTGTAGTTACTTTATAAGATAAATATTAACCCAATCACATTGACAACGCATTTGCTTTTGAAACACTAAACACAAACATTTTGTACATTTAACATGCTGTTCCCTTGAAGTTTTCAGTTTAGCTGGTTATGGGAAATTTTTTTTTCTTTTAATAAATCTAGAAGTTTTCACCATAGAAAACACAGCTCCCTCCTGATCCTATTTATGAAAAAGTCACTGGCTTGGACATGTTCATGTCCCTTGAGAGGACATTTCTGCAGAAGTGGGAAGGCTTTTTCAAGAAACAAATCTGGTCTAAATTTGTTACATTTGTTTTCATATTGTTTCAACTTCAGTAGGAAAGATCTAGGTAGAAGAAATGTTTGTTTCCTGGATAATTTCTGGATTTATGGCTAAAATGAGTCTCTAAGAAATAATCTATCTGGACTTTTTTTAGTGTATGTTTAATTAGTTTTAAAGCAAAAAAACAAATTTTTTTGAGAAATAAAATACAGATTTTTGTAAAGCCCTAAATTTCATGGGAGGAGACACTACTGCATAGATTGCCATTGATAGATGGACTATGAAATATATAAGTACTATAGATACAGCCATGACTATTGACAAGTCTTACCGGGTGTGATTTATATTTTTGTTAAATCCAAATAAGAGGCGCCTTGCTATCCACAGAAGCAGTGTCCCTTGCCAAAGCTCTGTTCCTATATATCTCCTTAGTCTCTCAATGTGAATTCTTGCCCAAGGGACTTTTCAGTCTCTCACGAAAGTGACACTTTGGTCACCACACAGGCATATTTAGGCACAACTGAATCATAGTCTGAACACAACTCTCATTCATACGGAGCCCCTGCTATATATATTATATATTATTATCATTTATATGTATTATATATTATTATACATTATATATATAATACATATATATATGTATATGTATATAATATATACATATTATATACAATATATACAAAATATATTATTGTATATAATATATACAATATGTATATAATATGTATATACAATGTATATACATTGTATATACATATGTATATGATATGTATATACAATATATATGTTGTGTATATATATATATATATATATATATATATATACTATATATATACATATTATTGTATATATATATATATACAATATATATATATTGTATATATACAATATGTATATACAATGTATATACAATACATATTATATACATATTGTATATATATATACATATATATGTATATATATACAATATACATATTGTATACATATTATATACAATATATACAAAATAATATATACATACATATATATTATATATATATATATATATATAATATATATATATGTTATACAGATCATCCTGTCACCATAGACAGTTGAAATATTTGCCAGATGGTTAAGGGCAGAAGACCTAAGCTATTAAAGAGTATTGGTAATAGTGTGCGGCCAGCTTTGCTATTTCTCTGCAACTAACCATCTTTATAGCCTTCTTTTTGGTGTCTTCAGTTATATTTAAGTGGAAGTTAAATAAGAGCCCTTTCTTTGTGGGTCTGAGCCCCACGTCGGGCTCTGTGCTGACGGCTCAGAGCCTGGAGCCTGCTTTGGATTCTGTCTCCTTTTCTCTCTGCCCCTCCCCACTTGTGCTCTGTCCCTCTGTCTCTCAAAAATAAATAAATGTAAAAAATAAAATAAAATAAAATAAGATCCCTTTCCTCTGAGACATTATTTCTTATTCCTATCATAATTCATAATCCTTTTTTTAATGTTTATTTATTTTTGAGAGAGAGAATGCGAGCCGGGGAAGGGCAGAGAGAGGGGGAGACACAGAATCTGAAGCAGGCTCCAGCCTCCAAGCTGTCAGCCGAGTCCAACATGAGGCTCGAACTCACGGAGCTGTGAGATCATGACATGAGTGAAAGTCGGACACTTAACCAACTGAGCTACCCAGGCACCCCCAGGATTCATAACCTTTCAAGGAAAGTATACAGAAGGTTTGTCCTACACTTTCAGTGTCAATGTCAAGGGCTTTGGGTTTCTACTCATCTCCCACATGCTTTGGACGAGTCTCACTCACGCTACGGTTCTCCCCATCTGCATGAATAGAAAGGAAAAGTGGATTCTGTAAGAGTTTGAATTCCTGCAGAGACGTGCCAATTAGATTTAAAGCATAGTTTCTATTCTCCTAATAGCTATGATAACAAAATAATGGCAAAATGGTTTGTGTGAGCTATTTCCCAGCATATTAGCACCACCCCTGAAAGAAAAATGCCTCCTCTCCAACCCGGGGAGCTGTTTAACAGCCACATTGCTTCTGCAAGTAGCCGCGATGCATTGAGAGGTTTGGCTGAATCACCTCCTTGCCTCTGGTCTTTGTATCACTGCTGTCCTTAGTCCATCACTTGGCTGAGAACGCTTTTGAGAATCGTTTGCATGCAAAAGAAATAGTATAGCGACATAAAAACCATGTCTTTCCTAGTCTCAAACCACGGCGTTAACTGCTAGATTAAATGCTACATTTCAGCCCATGCTCCACGCATTAGTTACATGCGAAGAAAATTAAAACTCGGTTGACCTTCAGGATCGGGGAGGAGGACATGGGAGAAGAGGTGCTGAGCTGAGTTTAATGTTCTGTAGCAAACAAGGGGAAAAGATATAGAGATACGGATTTTGAGGGAAATGTTAATTATCTAAAGCTTAATTACAGATAACATCATGAGGAGAAAACATAAAAGACTTGAAATGCAGCCAAAGCGTTTCCCTAAGAACATTAAAAAATGATTGTTGTTTACAATTCGCAAATCGCACAGACATAAAGCTGAGACAGGAAACACCGTCAGGCTGAAAGTAAGAACGCAACCTGCTCTTTCAAAAGCAGCGCAGAAGAGAAGTGATAGTGATGCAGTTAGCTCATGTTTGGGGAAGTCAACGAGATTCTGTCCATGTCTCCCCTTTGAAATAAAAATGAGCAGATCACTGGCAAACACATCGAAGTAAAATCCAAGGAGATGTCACGGCCCGAATAAAAATAAATAATTTAGGAGGTCTTATAATGGGAACTAAAATAAAGTAGAATTCACAGGCATTTATCTCCCTGTAAGTACAATAGAAATAAAGGAAGCAAGATTTTTACGTTCCTGTCACTTCATTACTGAATCCAGCGATACGAAAATCTACCTTTTCATTCAAACATAATTTTCGTTCACTGCAGCAAAGAATGGCTTCCATTTATCCAGTCTGCTCTTGAGAGAGCAGTCTAGTCTGGTCTACGATTTAGTTTATTCTTTGTCTTTTTTTTTTTTTTCTTACAATTGGTATCTATTAATTTCCAATTACCTTTAAAGGGGAGTTTCTGGAGAATGCAATGTAGCATTTTGAAAGGAGTTTTGCTTTCAAAGGAGGCTCTAGGAAATGAGTCCCTGGAAGTTCCTATTTGCCTAAAACCAATGGGACACAATGTTCTTGGGATGGAGGTATTTGGGTTCCAGGGCCATGGGTGTGCCGGCCACAGCTCTTGATTCTGGCCCACTGGGCTCTCATGGTGTTGCACTAGCTGATACAAAAGTGTCGTGGATCTTTCCAGAAACAGTAGAGTTGCAATTAGACGGCTGAACACTTGGTACTTGTTCCAAAAAAATGGGGATATAGTGAACTCTTTCTTTTTCTTTTTTTTTTTTTTTTGTCAAGTTTTTATTTAAACTCTCATTCATTAACATATGTGGTAAAATTGGTTTCAGGTGTATAAATTAGTGATTCGTCACTTGCACACAACACCCAGTGCTCATCACAACAAGTGCCCTCTCGCGTATCCGTCACCCATCTGGCGCATTCCCCCACCCACCTCCCCTCCATCAACCCTGTTCGTTCTCTATCATTAAGAGTCTCTTATGGTTTGCTTCCCCCTCTCTTTTTTTTTTCCCTTCCCTGATACTCATCTGTCTTGTCTTTTAAATTTCATATATGACTGCAATAAAGATGTGGTATATACGTACAATGGAATAGTACTAAGCCATCAAAAAGAATGCAATCTTGCCATGTGCAATGATGTGGATAGACCCAGAGTGCATTATGCTAAGCAAAATAAGTCAGCCAGGGAAAGACTAATACCATGTGCTTTCACTCACATGCAGTGAAACTCTCTGTGGCTGAAGGTTTTGCACAATTATATTTGGGTGAGTACCTAGAGAGAGCAGAGTTATTGAAGGGGAAGGAGAGTGAGAACTATGGACAGTAAACCTGACTAAGTCACAGGTTTACTGAGAGAACAATTAAACATTTAATGATGATAACTTGCTGACTTTGGAGAAAATAAAAACAATTTAAAACTTGATAAGCATTTATTGAATGAATGAATGAATGAATGAATGAATGAATGAAGAGATCAGAGGTCTCCACTTGCTGACAGCTACCGAGGACTTGTTCTTTGTCCCGTTTCTTGATGCAGTTTTTTTTTCCTCTCCCTTTCTGTTTTAATTGAGATAGTCACGTAAAATAAGGTTATCCATTTTAAAGCGAGGGACTGTGACATTTAGTACACTCACAGTGGTGTGCAGCCATGACTTCTATTTAGTTGCAAAGTATTCTCATCATCTTACCCTGAAACCTTGAGTGTACTAAACAGTTACTCCCATTCCCTCTTTCTCCAGCCCCTGGCAACCACCTGTTTCTGTTCTCTCTCCCAGGGCTTATTCTGGATAGTTCATTCAGATAGAATCATACGATATGTGACCTTTTGTGTGCAGCTGTTTTTATTTTGCATAATATTTGCGAGGTTTGTCCACATTGAAGCCTGTAGCAGTGGGCCATTCTTTTTTATGGCTGAATAATACTCCACCGTATGGATAGGCAATTTATGTAGCCATTCATCTCTTGATAGGCTTTTGGGTTGTTTTCACCTTTTGGCTATTGTGAATAATGAAGCAAAATTTGGGGGGGGAGAGGTTTTATAGAATGCCATTGGGGTAAGCGAATGAGGAATCAAACGGGGTGAAAATTAAAGGGCACATAAGCCACTTTTTTGTCCTGCAGGAACAGGGTTTTTCTTTTTTTTTTAATAAATACTGAGATAATTTTTTGTAGAAAACCCACCTTACGAGAAATAATAAAAGAATTTCTTCAGACTGAAATCAGGTGAGCCGATACAAGAATATGAATGTACATAAAAATACACAGAGGTAATTGTGGACGATAAAGCAGGGGAACTTAGTATTTGTTTTCTTACCTTTTTTAATTTTTCAAATAGGCTTTATTTTTTAGAGCAGATTTAGGTGCACAGCAAAACTGAGTGGAGAGTATCGAGAGTTCCCGTGTTACCATCCCCACCCCCGTGTACATCCTCTGTCACCATCAATATCCTATACCAGCGTGGTATACTTGTGACCATCGATGAATATACATTAACACCTCATTATCATCCAAAGTCCGTAGATTACATTAGCATTCACTCTTGCTGTACATTCTGAGTCTGACAAATGTATAATGACCTGAACCCACCATTATAGTATCACATAGAATAATTTCACTGCCCCAGAAAATCCTCTGTGCTCATACGTTCATCCCTCTTTCCTCTCTAACCCCTGGCAACCATGCGTCTTTCTACTGACTCCCACAGCCTTGCCTTTCATGGAATGTCATGGAATGTCATGGAATGTCATATACAGTGCATAGCCTCTTCAGATGGTCTTCTTTTACTTATTAATATACATTTGACCATGAACGGGGTCTTTAATTCAGAATGCTTTCAGCGGTTTTTCTAAACAGGGTATTAGAACTCCTCAGAACATTTGAAAATCTACAACAGCCCCTACTTTTCGTGACAGAAGACCAGACTGAGGCAGGAGGGGAGACAGTCTAGTTTCAGTGACTGTCACAGGAGCCTTCAGACTGAGGCTCCATTCAGTGGATTCAGGGGACCCTCCTCTCCGCCTGGGGGTTCTGGCGACCCAGTCTTCCACTCAGTGGCTATCAAAACAGCCCTAACATGGCTGCTGCTCTCACCCGAGGCAGGAGGGTCCCTGGCCCACCCCTACCACAGCCTCCATGTCATAAGGAGGTACCCTATTCGTACTTGCCCTTGTTCCTCTTGAGGAACGACAGAGTCCCTAAAGTGGCATCTTCAGAACCTTCCCAACCTACTCCTCAGCCTACCCTGTAACCAGTCAGGATCCCAAATAAGTCCCCTTGGGGAAACTTTATCCTGGGCTTTCTCCACAGGGTTTGGGAGAAATCTGTGGCTTCCATTTGTTTTTAAAAGACAATTAGTCTGTTCTCTTTCAAATCTGTATCCCCAGACCCTACCTAGGCCTCGTACAGCCAGGATTCCAGGCATCCTGCCTCCGTGCCCAGACTCTCACAGTGGCTGTGTGGACAGGGTGCCAGCTCAACCCAGATTAGCTTTCATTGCTTCATGGTCTTTTTTTTTTTATTATTATTTTTTTATCATTTTGAACCATTTCCAGTGAGGTATAAATACAATAGCTTTAATTGCATTTATACCCAGAATCCCATGGAAAAGAAAACTTATTGACGAAAAGCTACGTGACAGACTGAACGGAAACCACAGTTGAAATTTTTCATTAAATCGTTTTTAAGTAAAAATAAATAATTTACTTAAATGTATTACGAATACGTTTGAAATGAAATTAGAAACATAAGCATTTTTAAAAGGTGTCAGAGGGAGGGATTGACAACTGTTGGTGAGTTTTGACTGCCCTGGCCACCCCTCCTTGGGTATAAACACAGCTGCCCTTCAGTATTTAGGGCCCTTTCATCCTCTCTGGTCTTCAGATTTTTTCACAAAAGACCTTTTCCCTCTAAAAGTGGTGGGTGACAGCGGAGAAGGAAGCTGCAAAATACATTTGAGTTGCTCCGTCCGACTGTACCTTCAGAGCACAAATGCCAGGACCACGTGTCCTGAAGTCCCCAGCCAGCCAATTCGACTTCCCTCTGCTCTGCTCATTTTATCATTCCTTCAGCAAACGATTATTAGAGTCTCGTCTCTCCCAGATCTCTTTCATTCCTGTGATTAGTCACTCCATACCTCTAATTTTCCTGTCCAATTACAAATTCTTGGTTTTTCTGTTTACTTCCAAGGTTTTCTCGTATATAACAAAGAAGCATGTAGCAAACAAATGGTGTAAACTTTGCCAACAGGTTAGAAATGACAAGGAGAGGGGCCCGATCTAACTGGATCGCTGTTTACTGTGAAAATGTAACCATTTGCAAATGTTAAAAAGCAAAAAGCAATTTTCGGTCAATTCCAAAATCAGACTACCTTTGTCTAGAAGTTGTTATCTAAGCCTGAGTTAGAATTACATGGAGAAATGAACTATCCATGTCACATTTTCTGATTCAAAAATGGAAAAAAGTTGGTGGATGATCCGTAGACACAGTACTCTTAAGGTCTAAGAATGGAGACGTATAGTGATTCTGGTAAGAATTGCCGATCAATCCGCCCGGAAAAATTGAACAAACTGGCCTAGACGTGGTCAGAGTACGCAGCCTAGTGAAGATTACGTTGCTTTCTAATCTGGAAACTGGTTCCTATTAAGACCCAGTGACAGCATTTGGGCCCTTTGTTTTAAATAAGCCCATCGTGGAAATAAATGAACAACCAAATAAGAAAACCAAAGATTATTTATTCATAGTTTGGTATTGCAAGGGAGCCAGCCACCATCACTTGGGTTTTGACAGAGGCTCAAAGACAGATTGAGGAATGGGAAACCTTCAGGCGTGCTCTAGTGGAGCGGGGGGCATGGAGAAGCTGTAGACAGTTAACTGGAATCCCGTATGATTTGCTACAGGTATGTATTTGACTCTCTCTGGTTGGCTCTGAGTTGGAAGGAGGGCCAAAAATTAGGGAAGCTGTCAGTTCTTAATCAAGTCCTGGCCATTTTGAGCCGATTGTTACAGAAGATATCGCATTAGTTTCCCGGATTGTTACTAGAGATAGCGGTCTGGCTTCCTACGAGTCTGATGGAAGCAGGTTGACATCCTAGGCTGGTTACTATCGACCGTGGGATGATGGCTACAGCTCCTGGGACAGGGCTCTCTCTTTACACATGGTCTGGCCATCGTCCATATATTCCGTCTTTCATCATCAGACTGAGTTTACACATGTGCCTCAATCCTCCTGAAGATACCTTCATCCAGGATTCAATTTTACTTTCAGCATTTTGGGGGGCCAGAAGCAGGCTGTACAACAACCAGTCCCACTGAAGACGTCTCCGTTGATGTTGGGTGCGGTTACAGAGTAGGGCCTTCATCATCTAGGAGCAGGGTACTGCCTAGAATCTCTGCCTGGCACAGTGCACCACTCACCAGGCCCCATAAATAACTGTCTTACATGTAAGTGGTCCTGTGCTTTTTTCACAGAACGATAATAGGTATCATGTACTGAATCCTTACTATTCCTTTGAGGGCCTTGAAAGCTAAACAAAGAAAACTAAAATTTATATGCATTATGCGATAGTGAACAAATGCACGTTCTTTAAATAGAAAATAATATGATTAAAGCCATGGTTCAAGAACATTAATAATCTGTCAGTGATAGTGAAATGTTTTTGTAGGGAGAAGAATGAGCTCCAGAGCCCATCCAGGAAGGTGCTAGAGCAATTTGGGCCTCATGTGATGAGATTCTACATGGAACAAAAAACAGAAGAGAGATAGATGACCATAGGTTTAGAGGGAAAAAAAAAAAAAAAAAAAAAAAAAAAATATATATATATATATATATACACACACACATATATATGTGTATATATGTGTGTGTGTGTGTGTGTATATATATATATGTATGTATTTATTTATTTGAAAGGAGCAAACAATAGACTTGGTTGTTTATTGATAAAGAATTGGCATGATTTAAAATACAGGGCACCTGGGTGTCTCAGTCGGTTAAGTGTATGACTTCAGCTCAGGTCATGATCTCCCAGTTCATGAGTTCGAGCCCCACCTCAGGCTCTGTGCTGACAGCTCAGAGCCCGGAGCCTGCTTCAGATTCTGTGTCTCCCTCTCTCTCTGCCCCTCCTCCACTCATGCTCTGTCTCTCTCTGTCTCTCAAAAATGAATAAATGTTAAAACGAAATGAAATGAAATGAAATGAAATGAAATAAAATAAAATAAAATAAAATAAAATAAAATAAAATAAAATAAAATAAAATAAAATCCTCCCAGGATTTTTTGTTCCGTCCAGGAACAAAAGCAAAAATAAACTGTCGGGACTACATCAAAATAAAAAGCTAAGGAAATGCTCAATAAGACTAAAAGACAACCTATGGAATGGAAAAAGATATTTTGCAAATGACATATCTGATAAAGAGTTAGTATCCGAAATATATAAAGAATTTATACAACTCAACATAAAAAAATATATGTATTTTGATTTAAAGTGGCCAGAAGACCTGAATAGACATTTATCCAAAGAAGACAGACAGATGGCCAACAGACACATGAAAAGAGGCTCAACATCACTCATCATCAGGGAAATAGATATCAGAACTACAGTGAGATGTCACCTCACACCTGTCAGAATGGCTGAAATCAAAAACACAAGAAAAAAAAAGTGTTGACAAGGATATGGAGAAAAAGGAACTTCATGTACTGTTGGAGGCAATGCAAACTGGTGTAGCCACTGTGGAAAATAGTACAGAGATTCCTCAAACAATTACGAATAGAAATATCATATGATCCAGCAAATCTACTACTGGGTATTTACCCCAAGAATACAACAACACTAATTCGAAAAGATATATGTAGCCCTATATTTATTGCAGCATTATTTATGATAACCAAATTATGGAAGTAGCCCAAGTATCCATTGATAGATGAATGGATAAAGATGTGCTGTATGTGTGTGTGTGTATATATATATCATATTACTTATGTGTGTGTGTATCATAATACTACTTATGTGTGTATGTGTATATATATCATAATATTATTTATATTACTTATAACGTAATATTACTCAGCCATAAAAAAGAACAAAATCTTGCCATTTGCAACAACATGGATGGATATAGAGAATATAATGGCTAAGCAAAGTAAGTCAGTCAGAGAAAGACAAATATATGACTTCACTCATATGTGGAACTTAAGAAACAAAACAGATGAGCATAAGGGAAGGGAAGAAAAAATAAGATAAAAACCGAGAGGGAGACAAACCAGAAGAGACTCTTATATACAGAGAACAAAGTGAGGATTGCTGGAGGGGTGTCTGGTAAAAGGATGGGCTAACTGGGTGATGGGCATTAAGGAGGGTACTTGTTGAGATGAGCACTGAGTGTTATATGTAAGTGATGAATCACTAAACTCTACTCCTGAGATCATTATTACACTGTATGTTAACTAACTAGGATTTAAATTTTAAAAATTTAAGAAAAGAGGGGTGCCTGGGTGGCTCAGTCGGTTGAGCGACCGACTTTGGCTCAGGTCATGATCTCACGGTTTGTGAGTTTGAGCCCCGCATCGGGCTCTGTGCTGACAGCTCAGAACCTGGAGCCTGTTTCAGATTCTGTGTCTCCCTCTCTCTCTGCTCCTTCCCCGCTCATGCTCTGTCTCTCTCTGTCTCTCTCAAAAATAAATAAACATTAAAAAAAAATTTTTTTTAATTTAAGAAAAGAAAAAGAAAAGAAAGGATAGACTATTTTCCTAGTGAGCCATGATGTTTGGCAAACTCAGAACTGTCCTCAAAACTTTTAGTAAAAGCTAATACCATGTCTCAGAAAATTAACGATAACAAGTGTGTGACATATTAAATAAAAATGACAATTAAAAGGTTGTATGCTATGATTCCAATTTAGAAGCAAATAAATGTATCTTTTCACCACTATATGAATGAAGATGGATGTGACATGTATCTATATGTCGACAGTGATTATGGGGAGTAGGATTGTGGCTAATTTTTCTTTTCCATATTTTTTGCCTTTTTCAAATATTGAAGAATCAGCGTGTATGATTCTACTAACAGAGATAAATTTTAACATAACAATGGTTAATCTCTAGATTTAGCATTTTCATAGGACAAAATAGCAATAGAGAAGTTAGGGGATTTCACCATTGTCTAAGGCCTTAGTCTCCCACAGAAAACTTTTTTTTTTTTTTTAAATTACAGAAGTGATTGCCTGGATGGCTTAGTTTGCTAAGCATCTGACTCTTGCTTTCAGCTCAGGTCATGATCTCAGGGTCATGTGTTCAAGCCCTGCGTTAGGCTCCATGCTGGTCACGAGGCCTACTTTAAAAAAAAAAAAAATAGGGGCACCTAGTGGCTTAGTTGGTTAAGCATCGAACTCTTGATTTCCACTCAGGTCATGATCCCAGGGTTATGGGATGGAACCCCACATCAGTCTCCGTGCTGGTCACGGAGCCTACTTAAAATTCTCTCTCTCCCTCTCTCTCTCACCCCCCCCACCCTCCCTTTCTCTCTCTCTCAAAAAAAAAAGTGAATAAATTAAAGAAGTAGTTTCCACTATAATTATTTGAAAACTATTGCCTTTACATTTCTTACCTTCCTAGAAATTTCATGGTTCATGTTTTTCTCCCCATTTTCTTTCTGATCAAACCAAATATCTCTGTTGTCCTGAAAATTATAGTTCCGGTATAGACCCCCAAAAAACATATTTCTGTTTCATTTTCGGAAAATTGGGACTTGTGTCAAATTTAATTGAAGTGGCTGAACTACTGAGTTTGGTCTAACATTGCAGTTTGGTCCTTGTTCAAACAGATGGCAACTGTGCTTTCTCCTTGAATTTCAAGTTTATAAATGTTGTTCTGTCTTCGCTTAACAAACCATATTGTTTTCACATCTAATCCTTGTCACTGGAAGACCTTTGGCAATCAACTTTTCTATGCTTCTTTTTTTTTTTTTTTTTTTTTAAAGATTGGTCACCATTTAGGAGATTCCGTTTCTTTTTTTTTTAATTTTTTTTAACGTTTATTTATTTTTGAGACAGAGAGAGACAGAGCATGAACGGGGAAGGGTCAGAGAGAGGGAGACACAGAATCTGAAACAGGCTTCAGGCTCTGAGCCATCAGCACAGAGCCTGATGCGGGGCTTGAACTCACGAACCGCAAGATCATGACCTGAGCCAAAGTCAGAGGCTCAACCGACTGAGCCACCCAGGGGCCCATTTTCTATGCTTCTTCTGTCCTCCCTCTAAAATGGAAAAATCTTGGATGGGTCAACCAAGTGCTAATTCGAGCTACTGGCCATTCTGAGGATGGAATCCGAAAGACCAGCGGCACCAAAATGTTTGAAAATAAAAGTAACGAAGATGTCTGTGTTTACTCATTCTGATCATCTTAATTACTTCCCTCTGCTATAAAATCCATCCATGTGTAATGGGTATCATTTGGAATTTTATTCACTTTAGTCAAAATTGACAGTAAGGCAAAGATTGTGTTATCCCACTTTTTAGACACATAACATTGAACTTTTGTATTTTTAATTTTTTTGAAGTTGATTTATTTATTTTGAAAAAGAGAGAGAGAGTGAGATAGCATGAGTGGGGGGGAGGCAGACAGAGAGAGAGAGAGAGAGAATCCCAAGCAGGCTCAGCGCTGTCAGTGTGGAACCCTACGCAGGGCTCAGACCCATGAGCCACGAGTTGGTGACCTGAGCTAAAATGAAGAGTTGGATGCTCAACTGACTGAGCCACCCGGGTGCCCCAAATTATGTTTAATGTTTATTTATTCTGAGAGAGAGAGAGAGGGAAAGGATAGGTGGAGGAGGGGCAGAGGGAGGGAGGGAATCTGAAGCAGGCTCCCATTTCCAGCACGGAGCCTGACGCAGGGCTCAATCTCATGACCACAAGGTCACAACCTGAGCAGCTATCAAGAGTCAGACAACTGACTCAGCCACCCAGGCACCGCTGTGTTTTGAATTGTTAAGTAAGATACAAACACGATGCAATTTTCTTGCCAACATTAGTAAAACGTCCTGTGGTAAACCAGTCTTCAAAGTGGCTCTTGTTAACTTACAAGTTTCAGAGTGCCAGCTCCTGGCTGATGGCACCAGACTGCCCATTTTAAATGCCACGAGAGCTAAATACCAACTATCTTTATGTTTAAATGTTCCTTTAACATCATTCACATTCAAGGAAGTGACAGGGTTTTGTTGTCTGCATTTTATACCATTAGCATATTCCACATTCCTGCTCATAGTCCTTTGTTCATTTAATTTGTGTACTTAACAAAGCAGTATATGTACATAGTTTCAGTAAATAAATAGTGCTATACACCCAACAAAGGGAAATAAGTGTTCCCTGTTTTCGTCCCTCCTCATTCCTAATTTCCCACTCTGCAGAGACAACCGCATTGAAATCCTTTATATATCTACCCCCAGGGAGGTACATAACATGATTGACTGGACATGGCTTTATTTTTAGAGACATTCTTTATTGACTTGCTTTTACCAAATCTTTGTCTTCTTGCCCCCCTACCACCCGTATACTTCTCTCCACCGTGGTTCCAATGAGGTTTAAATTACAGTTTTTATTTATATCAAGGGTAGATTGTTTCATGGTAATAATCATGTAAGTACTAGTCACAGCTGAGCCACGTGGTTTACTGTATTTTGGTTATTAATATTATTACCTGCCTTGTTCAGTGTTTTGTTTTCTTTGGAGTTAATGGCTATCTTGTTCTCTTTGTTTCTTGGCTTAGTTTTCTTTGTACTTATCACTTAATTGAACCCTAACTTTTCCAAAAGAGCTATAAAGATTCTCCCTAATGGTGCCAGTCACATAATAAAATAAGTTCCACCTCTTTCTTTGGGAGTATTCCTCCTGGACCTCTGGCTTCTCTTCCATTCTAACCCACAATGTTTGTTCTAGAAGTTACCAGCACTATCATTCTGAGAACACCCTTCCTTTCTCCCCTGTGTCAGATCTCATACATCCCGGATCCCGTATCTTTCCCTTACTTGACCTACTCTCTCATCTTGATGGAGCACATTCTCCAGTAGCTTTCTGAGAATGGTTACAATGGGGTTAATTTTTGTGACTTATTTCTGTCTAAATATGAATTTTTAAAATGTTTATACTTGAGAGTTTGGATGACTACTGTATTCTAGATGGAAGATGACTTTCTCTAAGAATTATTGAAATTTTTGCTTTATTGTTTTAAGTTTTCTAGTGGTACCGTTATTCAAGGCCATTCTGATAGCCAGTTCTCATATGTGATATTGGTTTTTCCCCCTCTCTTAAAAGTTTTAGAAAGTTCTCTGTAACTTTAAAATGTTACAATAATATATCTTCGTATAAATCTTTTTTTAATTTATTGCACTGGCCACATTGTGGGCCCTTTCAATCAATACATTTCTGTTCTTCATAAATTCTTGTAACTTTTCATATATTATTTATTGGACAAATTCCTAGTCTCTCCTTTGTCTTTCCTTTTTGATTCCTTATCTGCCTTTTTGAGACTCATGTTACTTACATATATAATCTTATTTGGTATTTGGTTTTCTGGTTTTCTTATCTCTCCCCTGTGTTCCATCTGTGTCTTTTTCTGTTTTACCATCTGGAAGATATACTATGCTTTCTCTTCCAACTTATCTATTGAAGTTTTTAAAACTTTATTATTAATACTGCTTGAATTTCCTTTTGAATTTCTAGGAGTTCTTTCTTATTCTCTAAATGCCCTGTTTTGTTCTTTGTTGGTTTTGCTTCCTTACCCTCCCCACCCGCATGGATGCTTTCTTCTCAACTTAAAAGGACATTAATGATAATCTTATAGGAATGTTTTCCTGCTCCCTGAATTAATCTGTTTCCTTGGAGTTTCATCTCCTTCATATTTTAGGGTTTCTCACAGTCCCATGGTCCTTGGTGGCCCATTCATATCTAAAACTGAGGGCTGGGTGGCTTGGTCCTTTAAGCAACCAGCTCTTGATTTCGGCTCAGGTCATGATCTCACGTTTCATGAGTTCTAGCCCGGCATCGGGCTCTGTGCCGATGGTGCGGGGCCTGCTTGGGAATTTCTCTCTCTCCCTCTCTCTCTGCCCCTTCAGAGCTCTCTCTCCCTCTTTCAAAATAAATAAATAAACATTAAAAGAAAATAAGTCTGAGGGCTAACACTCTGAGGAGAAACTCTATATACAGATGAAACTTGTCTCTGGCCAGGAGAACTGGGCATTGCTTTAGCAAACCCCAAATATTAATCAGATTCTCCCTTTTGTTATCAGTTTTCCCAGAGAAAACTTACCTAATCTTACCTGGATGACAGTGTCCTGAGGAGCAAATGGGGAGGAGAGGCTGGTAGAATTCACTCTTTCCCTAATCCGACTCCCATGTTTTCGCCATCATGTGTCCTTACCATCCTCAGCCAGAGCTTCTGTGATTCATCCTCTTGGGAGAGCACACGGGCTTCTGCCAGGAAGTGAGGGGAAGTGCCCAGCTTCGCAGGCTGGGGGAGGGGATCTGAGAGACAACTACCTGTTATACAACTTGTTCTTTAGTTTCCACTGCGGGTACCTCTGGTGAGTACCTGTCATCTCCATTTCCCGAGGCTTCCTGGAGCTCAGTGGTGCCAGGCACATGGCTTCTTACTGGCCCTCCACTGACAGCCTTGAGTTTGGGGGTTCTTTTCTCTGCTAAGTCTTTCTCCTACCTGTTATTAACTGCCCATGTACACCTGTCTTCAGCTGTCCGTTAATTTAATGAACATCTCTTGTCTGTCCTCTCATTCTTCCTTAGCCCTTGTGTATTTACAGCATTTTTGTTACTACCTTTGTTACTATTTTGTTACTACTTTATATTTTAGAGGTATTTGGACAAGGAACACAGGAAGGATGTGTACTAACCAGGATGTCTTAACTAAAAGTTTCTCCTTCTCTTGAATTGATACCGCTGACTTTCCACGTCAAAATATCCTACGGTTGCGTTACATGTCACAGTTGTATTCTGATAGATGTGACAGGGTATTCAGTGGGAAAAGGGGACTCCATGGTCAAGGAATGACATAGACCATCCATGTGATACTTGCTTCTAGATTTCCTTGTGACATCTTGATTATTACGTTCTTGATTCTGATTTCGTTTCTAATTGTGTTTATTATATATCCCCAAGCTATACTCTAGGACCCCTTCAAGTTATATACTATGCTTCCATATATAATATGTTTACATAGTGGATCATAATATCTATTCAGATATCTGGCCATCCGTATTAGAACGTAAGCCCCTTGAGGTGCCTGGGTGGCTCAGTGGGTTGAGCGTCCGACTCTCGACTTTGGCCCAGGTCATGATCTCATGGTTTATGAGTTCGAGCCCCACGTCAGGCTCTGTGCTGACAGCTCAGAGCCTGCTTGGGATTCTCTCTCTCCCTCTTTCTCTGCTCCTCCCTCTCTCCCTCTCTCCCTCAAAATAAATAAATAAATAGTGTAAGCCCCTTGGGCAAGGACTGTGTTTTCTTCATCTCTGTATCCCCAGCAGCTGGCTGAGTAGCTGGAATGTCACAGGGATCGATAAATGGCTGCTGCTGACGAACGGGTGAGGGACGTGCTTTCTTACACATTCCATAATCTCCTGTTCACCGCGTACCTGGGGAGAGTCCCTGGAATTACAGCAGATGCCATGGTGCCTTTCAGTTGAAGCCTCTATGTGCTCTTAAATGAAAAATGATGTAATACCAGGAGCCCTCCATGACATGGGATGGGGACCTGACATTTGGGGAAACAACATACATTTTCCCTTTCTCTCCCCACCCCATGCACAGGCCTGCCCCCACAGAGTACCTGCCTGGCCATCCAAGCCAGACCCTTGGCAGCCCCTAGTCAGAAGCTGGGTGGTTCTCCCTTCTGAAGGAGAGGAGGTGTGTTTCCGGTAGTCCTAAGGCGGACCTCAGAATTTACGTCCTCCGAGAAATAGTTTCATAAATATTGACCAAGTACAGTAGAAATGATATTGTTAGTAAAATATTTCCAGTTCGATATGAGCTAAGCTGGTTTGAAGGGATTACCCTTGAAAACTAATTATCACTTTTTAAACACTGTTTCCGTGGGAAAATGTATTTCGAGTTCCAAGGCATATATGAACTTTTGGAACACTGCTCAATCATATGTTGGGGACTGATTATATTGTATTTGTAGCCCATTTGGGACTGTGGGAACAAAAGGAAAATCAAATTATCAACTGGAATATACCACCTCTGGGAACAACAAATCTAAAGTTACAAAATAGCCTATAATATGGAATATCACATCAGAAAAAAAATGAACATATTTTCCACAGTTTGTGTTATTTGCAGGCTGGCTTGGTATCTGTAAGAAAGAATGTCTTATAAAATTGTACTGCATGGGTCTAATGAAGTTCTGTTTGATTCTGTCCTAGGCCCTGATGTAGTATAACCAAATTGTAGTCCAGAAAAAAATGACGAATGGGCACTGTGCCACATACAACCCTTACAGTGGACTGAATGATTACCCAAATGCATCTTTAAAAATCTTTTGGACCCTTGTGAATAGACTAGGATTGGATTGGTAGTGGAAGAAAGGATCTCAGGGGAGCCTGGGTGGCTCAGTCGGTCAAGTGTTCAACTCTTGATTTCGGCTCAGGTCATGATCTCATGGTTTGTAACTTTTAGCCCCGCGGGGGGCTCTGCACTGACAGTGAGGGGTCTGCTTGGGATTCTTTCTCTCCCTCTCTCTCTGTTCCTTCTCTCCTTGTGCTCTCTCTGTCTCAAAAATAAATAAATTAATGAATTTTTAAAAAAGAAAGGATCTCAGAGGTTAACGTGCTATCTCAATTTGGCATTGTTGCCTTTTTACTTACGTAATAATAATAATATGATCATAGTAATAGTCAACCCAATGTTCCAGAGCAAAATGAAGACAGAATACAGGACATTCCAAATTTTGTGATGAAACAAACCCAACACCAGGGGGCTCAGTGGAGCCATTGCTTTTTAAACTGGCAAGATTTGGCAATGATTGTTTTCCTAAGAAAACACTGCACGGCACAAGCAGCGAGTGGTAGGGACAGAATAAAAATGAAATGAGGGAATGTTCCATAAGAATAAAGAGAGACTAATCTCTTCTGAAATTAAAATCATTCTTCAAAGACTATATGTCTACTTATTTATCATTTGAGTGGCCTGAATACTTTTCATAGTCCATAGGTCCAAATATATATACTAAATGGATATTATTCATTTTGCTAAAGGCTTTAAAAATCCATTTAAGATTATTGTGAAGTTATTAACGATGATAGACAGGTTCTATAAAATCCACACAATTAGTTATCATTCAGGGAACAGATATTGACAGAGTGCTTTATTTGGGCTGGACACCGTGCTGAGTGCATACTGTAGATTAAATATTGGGCTGTAAGGTTTAATAATATCATTTCATAATCTGTTACCACTGGGCTACAGAAAAAAATGGAGTGACCTTTCCAAATTAAGTATCTCCATAATTGTCAGTATGTGTTTTATTGAATATATTGTTTCCTAAAGAGGCCTACTATATTATATGGGTTTTTTTTCATTTTAATATTTTATCTGCATGTTTAATTGAAGGAAATGTTATGGTCTTTCATTTTTTAAACTAAAGCCAAAGTATAAATATGCTTAGCAGTTTACTGCCATCACATTTTCATGTCAGGTAAATTGGACCTATTTCATTTAATAAATGAAGAGAAAAGAGTAAAAGACTGTTAGGTTACTGACGAACAGGTGCCTAAAAAGTAAATGACAGATTTATAAATATAAGATGTCCTTGACTCTCAGTACCCTGTGGAAGCACAAAAACTCACAGTGGTCTGTAGTCGGTGATAATCATCATAATGGGTTTTTTCTCCGCAGCCCTAAGAACATATCACCTACCACAGTAGTTGTGTGCTGTTTGTAAAGGGGAAGAAAAATTCAAAGACTAACCCCCAAAAAGTCAATTTCATCAGGAGCTAATATTTTCAAGTATTAAATATGAAAAGTTGAGCTGGAAATTTCCCCCATCTTCCAAGAGCAGAGGGGAGCTGAGTCAGTTCCTAACTCTGACCGTCATAGGACCACATACTTGACCTTCACTACTCCAAATTCTAAGATGAGGACAATAATCTGCTCTGACCCAGAGGTAAGCAGCAATTAAAAGGTGAGGTCACCTGCGTGTAAGCATCTTGCAAAGTGGAAGGACATTGCTTTTCTCTTATCATTGTGATTTCCCTAACTCATTTCCTGTTGTGCCCCTAACGATGTGGGTGGCGCCTGCAGAAGTCTGGCATTCCTGGGAAGTTGTCTCTGGCTTAGTTCCCGCTGGTGCTGCTGGGGAACCTGGCGCAGAGCAGATCCCGTGGGGAAGGACAGACGCAGGTTAGGATGGTTCCAGGCACGATCAGTGGCTCGGGATTGCTCTTTCTCTCCCCGTCATGGGTCCTGACTGTTCCTAAAACTGAGTCCCCTCTTATGGTTCTTACAAGCAGAGGGAGACACAGCTTACCTGGGTGCACCCACCTTCGCGTGCGTGGACACATCTAGACCTTCGCATCCATAGCGTGGAGTTGCCTTGAAAAACCAAATACAAAGAGGGTGTGGGAGGTACAGAGAGGGTCTGCTGGTACCGCTCTGCTGCATCCTTCACACTGATGAGCTCTGAAGAACGCATTTGCTATGAAGTATGTCAGTTAAATGTAGTAATTATTTTTCTCCCAAGGGAAAAAGGCAGTAAGTAGCACGTGCTCTCTTCACCAACATTACAGCTTTTGCCCCCTGATCACAACCATAGATTTGGGCTGATTTCCTATTCTCAGGCAATCAGTCACGGGAGGAGAGAGAGCCATTAGCAGGGTGCCCTAGTTGACCTTCAACTAAATTATTGTTCCGTTCCCCTCCTGCCTTTCTTTCAATATAAGAAGGAGGGAGTAGAGTAGCCCTCCATTAAAAAAAAAAAAAAAAAAAGGAAAGAAAAGAAAACAGGTGCCAGGCCAGAGCTGTCTAGCAAAGGGATGTAATTGAGGGCGACAACGACATCCTTAGTCTGACAGCTGTTTTGGTGGCCCCACCCCTTTGTGTCAGCGAATAGGAAAATAACTTATTAGAGCTGTTTATGCCGCAGACATAGTCAATAAGTATTTGTTGGGCCATAAGTATTGAATATTGCTTTAACAAGTAAGTTTTTGTGTTTTGATATTTAAAAATCCCCAAAGATGCAAAGCAAAGACGGAGTCCAATTAGCCTTGGCATAGCTTTGCCCTGTGCCGATAAAGCACGACAAGCAAATGACAATATGTATTTCAAATACATATTTTTTATTCTTGCTGTGTCAGAGATGTCCTATCCCAAAGGGAAGGTGTAAATCAGAAACGGTGAAAGCTCAATTCAATGTCATCCCAAATAAATATCTCTCAAGCTGTGCAAATGAATACCAGTAAGTACAGCTTGAAACTTGGATAAAAGTACATTACTTTCCAACAATTGGTATTGAAAATAAAGCTACTGACAACTAGGGCCATTTGGGGAGATTGGATGTTCTCTTGGTATAACTTTCGGAGCATTTTATATCACTTGGGAAAACCTTAGAGGTGTTTTTCAGCAGGGCTGTGCAAGACGAATTTCTCCTAACAGTCTATCTCGTTGTTATTACAGACAAGTTCAGCGTGAGGAGTGAAGACGGTGATGTAACTGCTAATGGCACTTGGTGCTAATGGATAGTGGAGTAGCTTAGGTTAACATAAGAAACAGTTAGGTAAAGATGTAGGACTGGCCACAATTAATCTCAAGTAGAGCCCGAGTTAAGACAAAAACCGCAAGTGTCAATAACGCCATTCTCTAGTTAGTTCCGAGGGAGATACGTTGAGAATTATTGTTGTGTTAATTTCTTCGAACTGCAATATGAAAAATCCCTACAAAGTTCAGTGCTTGATTCCAAGTGGCTGGTAATAGATCTGCCCCAGGATGCTGTTACCTGTAATTGGGGTCTCTGTGAACTTTCCAAATGTACTGCTAGAGGCAGAAGTCAAGCTATAGATAAAAAGGAAATCGATATTCTCTGTTTTGATTCATGCGTTATGCAAAAGCAGTACCTTCTGTTTTATACGATGCTTGATATGTATAAATTAATGTGTATATATAATTTACGTATTCTCCAGTTATAAAACAGAATCATAAAAAGGAACACACAAACTCATTACTCAACTTAAGAAACAGAACATTACTAGTACTGTTGGGCTAGCCTGAAAGTCCCTTCCCCTTCTGATCCCTCCCTCCCCCTACCCCCCACCCCCATAATTGTTATTCTGGTGTTTTGGGTTTGTCGATTTCATTCTGTCCACCTTGTCATTCTTTTTTTCTTCTTTTTATTTTTTTTTTATGGTTTCTCACATATGTATGCATCCCTGAACACTATGTTGTTTGGTTTTGAGCTTTAGGAGATGCTATATTGTGTATTTTTTGTTATTATTTTTAATTCAGTCGTTACTTTAATCCAATTACACAAAAACACACAAAGAGGCAAATTGGGCCACAAGTCTTCATATTAAAAAATCATTTCCCACCCCAACACCCACTCCCAATTTCAGCTTTTTATACACAAAAACACACAAAGAGGCAAATTGGGCCACAAGTCTTCATATTAAAAAATCATTTCCCACCCCAACACCCACTCCCAATTTCAGCTTTTTACATGGATTTTTTAGATATGCTACACACCTATATATCTTTAAATAACATGCTTATTTTATGGGGTGGCTGGGTGCCTCAGCTGGTTAAGCATCTGACTCCAGCTCAGGTCATGATCTCGCGGTTCATGAGTTCAAGCCCCACATCAGGCTCTGTGCTGACAGCTTGGAGCCTGGAGCCTGCTTCAGATTCTGTGTCTCCCTCTCTCTCTGGCCCTTCTCCTCTCGAGC
The DNA here is from genome assembly GCF_018350195.1 of Panthera tigris. Classification (NCBI taxonomy): domain Eukaryota; kingdom Metazoa; phylum Chordata; class Mammalia; order Carnivora; family Felidae; genus Panthera; species Panthera tigris. The sequence continues at coordinate 132,622,789 of NC_056664.1, forward strand.
TCTGTCTCTCTGTCTCTCTCTCTCTCAAAAGTAAATAAACATTAAAAAAATTTTTTTAATAATATGCTTATTTTGCTACTAATTGTTTTTTTTTTTTTCAGTTCTAGAAAAATACCTGTTTTCTTCCCACTTTGGAATGAGAGAACTTGACTCCTTCATACATATCCCATCTCCCCACACATATATTCAGACTCCCCTCTTCTGGATCATTAGTTAGATGATATATGGTTAGATCACTAGTCAGAGTTTCCATAACTGTGACAGCCTCACTACATGGTACAAATTTTCTGCACAATGTTGGGTTTCCCCTAAAATTAATAATTAATTTACTTTTTTATTCATTTAGTTTTTGATATGCCCATCAGGAATTCAACTCACAAATTTCTCCCAGTTGTGTAAATCTCCTTTGAACATGTTCAAACTTATTAAACAGTCTATTATTTTTGCCCTCTTGGAGAAATTTTCCCACCTGTTCCAATCCAGAAGGTCAGCAGCAGCTGTCATTAGGAGCTTCATTCTAGAGACTGTCATTCTAGGGACTGTCTTTGCTTCTCCGTTGCAACAGATCTCTTGTTTCCTGAGTTCCAGGTCTTTCTCTTCATTTACATCCTTGTTTTTCTGAAGCGCATGCACCACTAGCTTTGTAGGAAAGGTTGCGTGGATGATAAATTTTGATATAAGAAATCTAAAAGTGTCTTTGTTGACTGGTTATAAAATTCTAGGCTGGAAATTAACTTCCTTTGGAATTTTGAAAATATCAACTTCCAGTCTTGCTACTGAAAAGTTTAGAACCTTCCTATACCTGGATCCTTTGCAAGAAAGCTGTAGTTTTCTCTGCAAGATTGTAGGACCTTCTCTTTGATGTAAATATTCTGAAAGTTCATGATGATGTGTCATTCCAAGATAGCGGCTGTTTTCATCCATTCTTGCTGGGTGTTCAATGAGTCTTTCAATTTGGAAAATCACGTTGTTCAGTTCTGAAGAATTTTCCTTCAACTGTTTTATTAATAGTTTTCTTCTGTCCTATTGTTATTATGGAATGATTATTATTTAGATGTTGGATCTCCTGGTCCAATCTTTGTGTTTCTGTTCTTTTCCCTTCTATTTTCCACCCCTTTGCCAATTTTTCTTTTTTTCCGAGAGACTTCATCAACTTTATCTTCTTATTCCCCAATTGAGTTTTTCATTTCTGCCATCAAGATTTTACTTTTCCCAAGAGCTCCTTCTTTTCCTGGACTATTTCTTTTTTTTATAGCATTCTGCTATTTAATAGATAAGGTTCTTTGCATACCTGAGGATTTCAAAGTTTTCTTTTTTTCTGACATGTTCTCTACGTGCTCAGAATTGTTTCACCTTCCTTTTTTTTGCGTTGATCTTTGTCTCAGAGTGTGGAGATCCATTCCTGCCTGTTCATGTTTGAGAGCGGTGTGCTAAATAGCATGCTGGAATTTTAATTATATGCATTAAAACATATCTTTCCCAAGTTTATGGTTTGCCTTTTCACTTTTTTGTGTAATTCCACGAATAAACTTTCCTAAGCTGCATGTGGCATATTTCAATTTTTTCCTTTAGGTTTTCTGCTTTTTATTTCTTGTCTAATAAATTCCTCTTGATAATAAAGGCATTTTCCTATATTGCCTTTTAAAGGTCCCATACTAATAGTTGTGCTTTTCACACAACTAAATGAGACTAAATAATGCATATGATTAGAGGTTGGCATCCAATCTCATCCTTTTTCCATACGGATAGCAACCTGCCCCAGCCCCATTTATTGAAAACTCTATTCTTTCCTCACTGATAACAATGGCAGAAATATCATAACTCAAGTTTTTGGCTGTGTCTATTTCTGGGCTCTCTAATCTGTTCCATTGTTCGAATTGTCAATTTTTTGTCGATACTATATAGTTTTATAGTTAAGACTTGATAGGACTTCCTACCTTATTCCTTACCTAGAATAACAATCTGAAAATAAAAGGCGGGGAGAAACAGTTCCTAACGTGAAATAAATAGTAGGCTTGACTTCATTCATTCATTCATTCATCAAAAATGTATTAAGCACTTACCATGTTTCAGACAAGCTCCAGGAACTGAAAAATAAATGAGACCCAATACTGCCCTAAAGGAATGAACAACCAAAGAGGGAAGACCAATTGAGAGTTACACATTAATTCTGTTAGGAGGCAGAATATGGGATGCATAAGAGACTGTGTGCCCAAAGAGAGAAGAAGTAATTATACCCAGGGATAGTTAGGAAAATCTTGACAGGTTTGACCAATAAAGGGTAGAATCAACTTGGTCTGAAAAGATTAATTGGTGTTTAATAGGAGAGAGAAGGGAAGAAGTACACTGGAAGGAAATTCCATGGAGGGATGAAAGTCCATCATCTGGTTCATCATAAAGGGTCGAGCAAAGGAGGAGATAAGGTTAGAAGGCAGGTTATGACCAGATGGGGAAAGACTGTATGCCCACCTGAGACGTTTAAACGTCACCCTGTAGACAGAGGATCTGAAGTAGGAAGGTGATATCACTTTTGTTGTACATTTGGTGGCATAAACCCGGGGTGTAGTAGGGGCTGGGGAAAGGCACTGTGTATGGAGAGGCCAGTTCCAGGTACGTTGTCCACGGGAGAGATGCTGAGGTCTTAACTCAAGCAGGAGTGAAGGAACGGAAAGAAGGTAACAACAGATCGAGAGACACCCGGAAAGAGGAAGAATGGAGGGTGGTGAAAGTGGTTGTCGACGTAAAGGGAAGGGTGGGGTAAAAGACAGCAAAGCTTCTAGCTGGGGTAACTAAGTGGATAGAGACATCACTAATCTTTAGAAACAGAAATCACTGTGCCACAAGAATAAAACAAAGTGTCTGGTAGAGGAGAGAGACAATCCATGACGTTAAATTTGATCATGTCAAGGTTAAGGGCCCCCAGGACTTCTGCGTGGAGAGATAGGAAGGCAGTTAGAACTCCAGGTTTAGAGCTGAAGCTATCCACCATCAAAACCCTAAACATGCCCAGTGTCCTTCTCGTTACTTGAATAATGTGGATGCTCAAATGTACTAAATTCTTCTTCTGCATCACGACACATTTTTCCAAATAAATATATTTAGACTTTCAGAATACTCATCCCCTGTGCATTTTCAGCCTTGAGACATACATGGGACAGTGCCTGACTCTGCTTTTCATAGGGAGCTGGGGTGGGGTGGAGGGTGCTAGCTCAATGACTCTCCGGGGACTTAGTAATAAAAAAAAAAAAAAGGTGCTGCCATGGAAAGAGTCTTGCTGATGGCGATATCCAAATCTAATCCCTCAACTCTTAGAGAATCTCTACCGTAGTGACAGGAAAAGAAGTGTCCTTTATATAGGCACCTTGCACCTCACCTCCTACAGAGGTTCTGCCAGCCTGCTTTAGAGTCCTTTTGGGAGCCCAGAATTAATCATGGAGGGAATGATATTGCAACAGGAAAGAGCACCAGGGTGCAGGGAGTTGAAGGGGCTCGTGTATTTAAATCAGTGTTAATAAAGCTATTTGTCTTGTCCTGTGAGTGTGAATGATTATGTTTCCAGGGTAAAATAGAATAATTAGAAGTAAAAAGAGGCTGATTTCTAGCTACGTCTAAAACACGTAAAGCTGTAACGTTTCCCCTATTTCATGAAATATCTATGGTACTTTTCTAGAGATTGCTGTTACTATGAAATTTTAAAAGTGCACTGACATCCTGTAGGAATTAATTAAATAGTCGTTGCCTTTGCCTGAGATACAAACTTCGGATGTATCATCTGCTGCTCCAGGCTTGAAACTAATCAGGGCTGTGCCATGGATAAAGCAAATTGTAAGCCGTGATAGGTGGGGTGGTTTCTACAAATCCAGGTCAGATCCCGTTGTGGCAAGTACTAAGGGAATGTTTGTTGCCTTATGGTGTAGGAATTTCGGAGTACCCATGTTGCTTGCCATGGGCAACCCGTCAGCTGAGCATTATAAATCCTTTCCCTATGCTGTTATTTACACGGGGGTATATGGGTTCAAATGAAATTTGAACCAATTTCATTGAAGTACGGTCCATCACACCGTACTTCAGGCTTGTTCCTGACCAAATCGCCAAAAGGACACAATGTGACTCAAAGAGACCAGGAAACCTAATCTCTAAGACTCTCGGTTGGCGCTCTCTGCTATCATAAGCCTTTTTCTCCCAGGGTAGCTGCTAAGAAGTACCAGAGAGCTCTGATATCAAAGAGCAATGAGTCATATTTAAACTCTGATACTTGCGTTTGGGGGTTGATACACAGCTGATCAGGAGCAGGAGGCGTCTGGCGAAAGTCTTCCCCGGCGATTCCAGGCAGGTTAGTGCCGGCGCTCGATGCTCCTAGAGCACATCCCTCACTTCTCCAAAATAGCCCTTCCGACCCTGCACCACAAGATATGTCTTGACGCATGTCTCCGGCCCATCCCGTGAGCTCCATTGTGGCAGACCCGGGGCTCTCGCGTCAGTGTTTACTCGGGGTTGGAACTGGTCCCTGCTCCACAGGGGTGATCTCCGAGAGTGTGCCAGATGCTAGGCCTCCCACACGCCGACTCACCTGCTATCCAACCAGCCTGTTATGGGTTGAATCAGGTCCCCAAAACTCCAGATGTTGAAGTCCTACTCCTGAGTGTCTTAAAATGAGAACCTATTTGGAAATAGGGTTATTGCGGACATAATTAGTTAAGTTAGGACGGAGTCATAGTAGAGTATTAGGGGATGGGCCTCCAATCTAATATGACTGGTATCCTTATGAAAAGGGGACGTTTGGGCACAGGCGTACAGACATTGAGAATGCCGTGTCAACACGAAGGCTGAGATCAGGGTGTGATGCATCTACAAGCCAAGAATGCCAAAGAATGCCAGCAAACCCCTCGAAACTAGAAAGAAGCATGGAACAGATTTTTCCTCACAGCCGTCAGAAAAAAACTAATCCTGCTTGACCCTGATCTCAGACTTCTAGTCTCCAGAACTGTGAGACAGTAAATTTCTGTTTTTTAAGCCGCCTAGCCTGTGGTATTTTGTTATGGCAGCCCTAGCAAATTCACACAAAGCCCATAGCCTAGAAAAAGAGGGGAGTGACAAGGTTGATTATCATCAGTTCGTGAGAACAGAAATGACAGCTTTCTAACAGGAAAATTAATCATTTTTAGATTATTCACTGTATAGCCTTCTGATTCTTAAACTTGTAATTGCCATATGTGGTAATAGAAAGTGGAGTGAGAGAAGGTCTGATGGAAATGTGTTCTTAAATGAGGGATGTATATTACCCTGATGGATGCTTGATGGATATATTTGAGAGAATGAGGCCCTATTACAGTAAAACAGGCTCAGAGCTCTACATAATCTAAACATATTGGTACCAAGGGCCCAATACATAAAGCTTCTGCTTTGATATTAAACTGATGCATGTGTTAAAAAGATACTAAAGACAAATGTGCCCAAATAATCATAGACCAGATTTCTGTTAGTAAAGAGGAGACACAGGAACTCACACATTTTGCTTCTGCATAACTATGACCAGAATCGTCTATGGAATATCAATAATCCTGAAAGGCGAAATTGACAGTGAAATACCGTGTTCTGGAGGCTCAGGGGAGAGGACTGACAGAGCGCAATTTTTTGTGTCAGATAAAGCTGGGTCCTATTCTTGATTCTACTATCTCATAGTCATTCCACAAGTCATTTAACCCTCTAAGACTCCGTTTCATTACCTGGAAAACAGGGAAAATAATATAGCCCCCAGAGAACCGACCTGAGGGTCAAAGGAGATAATATCGGTAGCCTGATCAGCAAAATGCCTGCCATGTGCTTAATAGTGATGTTTAATAAGTTGTAACTGCAAATTTTGCATTCTTGTTATGACCGCATACAACCGTTCTGCAGTCAGACGCAAACCATTGTGGCAATTCCAGACCAGGAGGTCCATTTATTGGAGTCTAACTGGTAAGGACCCCCGTGAAGCGTAGCGGGATCATCGAAGTTCATCTTTCCCTTTTTCTTTTCCTCCTCCTTTTCTTAACCACAGAGTATACCCAGATCGTGAGCTAGAGCCCAAGAGTATACTGGCAAAGCATATACTTGGCTTTGAATAAGGCCTGATTAAAGCTCATACACGTGAAACTCTGTCAGAAAAAACCTTCCAGGGCGCCTGGGTTGCTGAGTCGGTTAAGCATCTGACTTCAGCTCAGGTCAGGATCTCACAGCCTGTGAGTTCAAGCCCCGTGTTGGGCTCTGTGCTGACAGCTCAGAGGCTGGAACTTGCTTTGAATTCTGTGTCTCCCACTGTCTCTGCCCCTCCCCACTTCATGCTCTCTCTCTCTCTCTCTCAAAAATAAATAAAAACATTTAAAATAATAAAAAAAAAAACCTTCCCATTATAAAGGACAGATTAAAAATAAAACAGTCTCTGTGATCAGGGAAAGATGATTAAGAGATCGAGTCTGAGAAATTGAAACAGTACAGTAGGCTCTCCTTAACTTCAAGGCAGCCTGTCTTTAACTCGCCGACATAGGGGCCATGCTTTTAATCTTGATTGCAGTCCGTGTAGCCTTTGTGGGTAGCGTCTGAAGGAGGTGGGCCATGAGACCTGGAAATACAAAACAGGGAAAAGGCCGCGAGGAGCAAAGTAGGTTTCCTGACCATCTTCAATGCATCCCTGGGCAGACTTTTTCTGCAAGGAAAATAATTGTGCTCCATTTTGATTCCCAGCTAGCAAGCTGGATATTATACCCGGTAGTCTGGGCGTTAAAATAATGACTTTGTTGAGAACGAACTGTCCAACCAACTCATTGGATGTCAAGGCACCTGCCTTCAGCATCCGGAAGTCCCATTCTTCCGGCCCCTTGGGACTTGAACTCCATAAGTTCAGCACTGCCATGTGTTTTCCTGAAAAGAGGTTAATATTTTCTGATTTGAATTTAGTGAATTACTCCAGGTAACATTCGTCCATCCCCTCCTGCCAACCCTCTCTACCTCCATGTTGCCTGTTGTAATTACTTATTAATCAGCTGTGAGTTTGCCAATAGGAAAATTCATCCACAGGGCTATGAACTTTATGGGATTAGGACAAATTAGGCCGGTGACGTGCGGTGACAGGCTCAGGTTGTGTGACATGCCCGGAATGCACAATTTGGTGGGCGGGAGGACATCCTCTAGCAGAAGGGCGCCAGCAAAGCTGTTGATGGAAAAATGTCCATTTGTCTTGTACAGAGAGAAGGTGACCTCTTAGAAGCTTAACTCGTAGGTAAAACACAATTTGTATAGTTTTTACATTTAGGCCTCCAAAACCAAAGAAATAGACACAATTTAAGAGGTAGATGAGACCTTATAATCTAAGTCCCTAGTTTTGTGGATGAATAAACTGAAATCCACACTGGGAAAGACGCTATATATAAAGTCACAGAGGACTCAAACCCAAGCCTCCCCCTTCCTAACTTAGGAAATCGATCCAGTTATAGGAAATACATCGTTTGAAATACAGTGTGTCTAGATTCCAGTGTTGCCTTGCAGATAAGTTATTTATCCACTCACCCAGTGAGAAAGGCCATCCTTGCCACAGGAGGAACAGACTTAATGGGCTCTGCCTTAGCCTCTCCCTTCCCTCTTCTGGAACAGGGCACTTGCTCAGTGCCCAAGAGTTTTAAAGTTCTCTGTTCCCCTAAACAAGGACTTCAGACTCTATTTTCACACGCTGGGATCTGAGCTGTCAATCATCCCCAGCAGCGAGCACACCCTGAGGGGGACACTATAGACTCCTAGAAAACCTGCCGGGTGTTGTTTCTCTCTTTTAACAGCAAGCGGTAATTTGATTGAAATGGGCAGAGAGAAAGGAAATTCAAATGACACAGTCGGGTGACACAAAGAAAGGGCTCCACTGATAAGCCACTTAGTTTGGGCTGCTAGAACAGAGTACCATAGACTGGCTGGCTTAAATTTCCTTTTTAAGACATTTGTTTCTCTCAGTTCTGGAGCCTGGAAATCTGAGATCAGGGTGCCAGCAAGGTCGGGCTCCTTAGTTGAGGGCCCCCTTCCTGATTTACAGATGACCGGCTTCTCGTTGTATCCTCATGTGGTAGAGAGCAAAGTCATCCCCAAGTCACCACCTCTAAACACCATCACCTGGGTGGCTAGAATATCAACATATGAATTTGAGGGGGACACAAACATGCAGTCTGTGACAGCAACTTACAGGCAACACTGTGTAACCTTCCTTGGAGACCTTCAAAAATTGGGGCGCCTGAGGGGCACCTGGGTGGCTCAGTCGGTTGAGCGTCCGACTTCGGCTCAGGTCATGATCTCACGGTCCGTGAGTTCGAGCTCCGCGTCGGGCTCTGTGCTGACAGCTTGGGGCTCAGAGCCTGCCTCAGATTCTGTGTCTTCCTCTCTCTCTGCCCCTCCCCCACTCATGCTCCGTCCCTATCTCTCTCTCTCTCTCAAAAACAATAAACATTAAAAAAAAATTGTTTTAAAAAAAACTAGGAAAAAAAATTGGGGCGCCTGGGTGGCTCAGTCGGCTGAGCGTCTGACATCAGCTCGGGTCATGATTTCACAGCTTGTGGGTTCAAGCCCCACGTGGGGCTCTGTGCTGACAGCTTGAAGCCTGGAGCCTGCTTCGGATTCTGTCTCCAGTTGCTCTCTGCCCCTCCCCTGCTCGCTCTCTCTCTCTCTCTCAAAAAGTGAATAAACATTGAAACAAAATAGTTTCTCACTGGTACTTCTTTGTCTTGGTCATGCAAGTGAAGTCCTGCCTGGAGTCACAGGATGGAACCGATGAATCCTTTAAGTTCCCGCCAAACTTGAGCTTGACTCTCTTTCATGTTAAAGAGTAAGGTTGTTCGGGGGACCAGTGGTTTCTCAAGGCCATCAGTAGCTGTGGCGGCAGGCACGGGACCAAGGCACTGTGGCTGGAGAGCAACATGGCCACCCCGGCACCCTCCCTGTCATTCCTCTTTATCTGGGATGTCCCCCTGCCAGTTTCAGACTTCTCAGAGGTAGGAGCAGTAATTCCTTTAAAAAAAATTTTTTTTATGTTTCTTTCTGAGACGGAGAGAGACAGAGCATGACTGGGGGAGGGGCAGGGAGAGAGGGAGACACAGAATCCGAAGCAGGCTCCGGGCTCCGAGCGGTCAGCCCAGAGCCCGACGCGGGGCTCGAACTCGCCGGCCGTGAGATCGTGACCCGGGCAGAAGTCGGTCGATCAACCGACTGAGCCACTCAGGCGCCCCTGTAGGAGCAATAATTCCTAAATAAATTTATTTGAAGCACATAATCATATTTGAAGCACAAAATCAACAACGTACGTGTGTATGCTTAGGCCCCCCCTGTCCTCTGTACGAGCACAGCAGTCCATCAGCAGCCCTGTCACTGGATGTCTGCTCATTACGTTCTGTGACATAGAATCACTTATCTACATGCCTGTCTCCTAGGAGACAGGATAGCCTTTGAGGCTAGAAATGATATGAAAATAGTTCACGGATCTCAACCTGCCGTCCTTGGTGTGAATTCACTTCATCTGTAAAAGAAATTCAGTTTTAATATTTTGGGGATACGAGTGAAATTTTAAAATCTCCTCTTGTACATTTTGATTTTAATTATTTATTAGAATGCCACCGCGCCGGACCGTTGCCCAAGATGTCACCGAATTGTTTTGGCGGGGGGGGAGGGGGGGGCGGTTGTGACATTTACAAGTGGCAGAGGCAGTCACCAGGATGGTGAAGGACCTAGGAACCCTCTTGTTTGTTCATGTTAGGTCTGCATCCTGGAGTGGCAACATTCCACCCGCTGTGGGGGCCACACGGCAGCATGAAAACTGTCCCAGCCGGCAGCTCACATGGCCCAGGCTGGCTGGCAACTGGCTCTTCCTGTGCACGGCCTTGAACTTATGGGGGCCCTGAGCGTGAGCACCTTTCTCACGTTTTGTGCCAGGCGGGCGTTTCACTAGGCATGTCACCCCGGTCTCACCCCTGACCCGTGCGACTTCCAGTTAACGTTGAGTCTTCTGTCCCTACCTGGTACTGCATCTCGGCTCCGACTTGTCGTCTACGGCCGTGGTCCTCCCAGTGTGGCCCTGCATGAGCAACCAGCACCACCGGGGAACCTGTTAGGCGTGCGGGTTCTCAGGGTTCAGTTCAGACCCACTGAACCGGAAACTCTGGGGAGACCAGACCTATCCGTGTTGCCCTTCAGTTGACTCTGATGTAAGCTTAGGTTTGGAAACCACGAGTCTGGAGATGGGGGTGGCGGGTGCTAATTCTTTGAACAGTTTGTCCAGTTTTCTGGAAACGAATCTCCTGGAGTTGCTGCCGCACGCACACCCTCAATATTCCACAAACAGTAGCCTGGGGGGCACCTGGCGGGGCTCAGTCGATTAAGCTTTGGCTTATGAGTTTGGCTCGAGTCATAATCTCATGGTTGGTGAGTTCAAGCCCCGTATCAGGTGAGCTGGAGCCCTGCTTCAGGCTCCACAATGACCGTGCAGAGTCTCTCTCTCTCTCTCTCTCTCTCTCTCTCTCTCTCTCTCTCTCACACACACACACACACACACACACACACACACACAAAACCAGCCTGCAAATAGCTGGTAACAATGCCCCCTCCCCAGGCCTAGTCCACGTTTCTGGAATATTACAACCCATCACCAGCATCCTATATCCGGGAGGGAGGTCCAAATATATAGAGAATGATGAGAAAAACCAAGGGAGTTTAGACTAAAAAAGGAGAAGATTAAGGATGGACATGACTCAGATATTTTAAGGACCATGATGTGGAGGACTTATAATTATTCTTTATTTATAAGTTAGAAGAAGCAGGGCCAAAAATTGGAGTTATAGGGACCCAGATTTGTACCAGATGATAAGAAAGAACATTGTGATATTCACATGGTTTACATACAGAATGGGAGGCTTGTGGGGTAAGGGGTTCTTCATCACTGCGCATGTCCAGGCAAAGGCCATAGGGATCTTATCAAGAATATGCTAGAACAACTTTCTGATAAGGCAAGGATTGGTTGCCCTTGATTACCTTAAGGTTTCATCTGATGTTCTGCAATCTTAGCACCTTATAGATCATAGACATATAGGAAGGAAGGAAAGGAGGGAGGGCAGAAGGGATAGTGAGACACTCCCCAAATTATTTCTATCACAATTATCATATTTGGTTTTCACTTGTATTGACTATGTAACATCAAGTTTACCTTCCTACAATGTGTTGTGTTGCTATAAGTTTACTTCTTAGAGTTAATGTGCGTCTATGAGCCCATGCAAACTCAGATGGGGAGAAAGGGGGCACCTGGGTGGTTTAGTCATTTGGGCGTCCAACTTTGGCTCAGGTCATGATCTCATGGTCCATGAGTTCGAGCTCCACATCAAGCTATCAATGCAGAACCTGCTTTGGATCCTCTGTCCCCCTCTCTCTACCCCTTCCCCGCTTGCACTCTCTCGAAAATAAAAAAATAAAACATTTAAAAAAAAAAGCTAGGGAGAAACAAAGCAGTGAGTCATTGATTTATACAATATGTGCCAATGTGTCCCGTCACCAGGTGCTGTCAGAGTAGGTGTTGGGGGTGCAGGAAAGAATTAAGTCGTGGTTTCTGCACCGAGCTGCTCAAGCTGGTTTGGGACCGACCAGGTAGATAGATCCCTACAAAGGCCCCGAATGGATGAGACCTAAGGTGTGATGGTTAATATCAAGGCAGAAAATCAAATTTCACTAACCAGAGGCTCATTATCTTCTTCTCACTTTTCAAAAATTACTTTAGCCCTTGCTTCCTTCCTTTATGGATTTCTTTCTTTTCCTTACCTCCCCTGCCTCCGGTAATCTTATGGCCCTGTGTTTTGCTAACCCCCTTCACACTGTAGAAAACATTGTTTTTAACGGCTAAATTAAGATTTTTAAAATAAGGAAAGGTAGGTTTCAAAAAAAGAAGTAGAAAATTGGATAGAGCCTTTTTAGTGTTGGTTTCAAGGAACAGTTCATATTTTTATCACCAGCGAGCTGAGAAAGATAACGGGTGGTCTCCAAAAGCTGTCATCTGTCTTCAGATTATCTCCCCAGTCCCTGACACATGAGCGAATCCAGACTCTTCAGGAAAAGTGTTGTATAGATTTTTAGGAAGTTTGGAAATCACATTCAGATTCACATGCATCGAACAGACTGTAAATTCTGCTGATCTGGAGGCACATCCCTGTCCCTCCCACCCTCCGGCCCACCCTTCTGGGTGTCAGCTGGCACCTTTTGGTGTTGTTGTCCCTGAGATTAGGCTGGGTGTCTGATCCCACCCTGTGACAGGGCCAGAAATTACAGTTTGAATCACTCCCTGATAACCATTGTTGACTTCACTCACCTTTGTCCTTTTTGCCCCATGGTCGGGTCAGAAACGGGTGGGGAGAAAACCTGGCTCTGGGTTGCTTCCGCTCTTGAGATAACATTGGACTAAGGGCACGGTCTTCACAAGGACTCGGCCTGTGCTTCCTCCAGGCTTTCCTTCCCGTGTGTGTCACTCTGTGAGGGCTCGGGAGTGGCCTAAGCCTCCTGTGGCACCACAGCAGGAAGCATGGGGCCCAGCTCCCAGGACGCAGCTCCCTGGTGCCATCTTTGTACAGAAAGAACCGCCTGTTTTGCACCTGTTCCAACGTCACGTTCAAAAGTCCTTCTGCCTCCTTGGGGCGCCCGGGTGGCTCTGTCGGTGAAGCGTCCGACCTCGGCTCAGGTCATGATCTCGCGGTTCGTGAGTTCGAGCCCCGCGTCGGGCTCTGTGCTGACAGCTCGGAGCCCGGAGCCTGCTTCGGATTCTGTGTCTCCCTCTCTCTCTGCCCCTCCCCCACTCGTGCTCTGTCTCTCTGTCTCAAAAATAAATAAACGTTAAAAAAAGAAAAATTTTAAAAAAAAAGTCCTTCTGCCTCCTCTAACGACGTTACACGTGCCGAACTCCGTGCTGATTAAGAAGGGAAATATCCATGGCAGTCATCATGCCATTATCTGTGCAGATCATGTATCCAAATATTCAGATTAATTTAAGCAATCCTGGTGTCCGTGATTTAAATGCTTCAGACTCTGCCAGGGTACCAATATGTTCAGAACTGAAACTGTATTCTTCCCAAAGCTGGCGTTGCCATTCTCTCCTTCCTCCCCATTGTCTTTCCGGCCTCACAAACTGTTGTCCTTTTCTCTTCCCTCTGCTTTCTGCCAACACCCCGTCCCCGCGTCCCTCCGTTCACTTTTCACTCAGGGGCCAGGTGCTGCTCTGCCTGCCTTGCGAATCTCTCTTGCATCCATTCCCCTGTCTCTATTATCCTAGCCAGGCCTGTGGGTTTTGGAGCTGAAAAGCGCCACCTGGTCCAACCTTTTGCTTTTCATACGAGGAAAATGACCTAAAGAAATGAAGTTAATGGTCCTGGCTTTAGGATGATAGCTTGGATATGACCCGACTGCTGCCTCTCTCCAGAACTGTCCACCGCTGCACAGTTTCTCTTCAGTTCCATTTCCATCTATCCTGCACCCACCTTCCAGGCTATTCTTTCTAAAGCTCTGCCGGGAGGCTACTCCTCAGCTCAGAAACCTGCTGGGGTCGTCCACTGCCTCCCGAAGAAAATCCAAACCGCAGCATCGCCCCCAATCTCTTGCACATGGCATTCAGTCACCCAGGATTCAGAAATAAGCCAATTTGTTCATACACAGTTAGCCCTTGAACAGCATGGATTTGAAAGCTTCCAGGTCTCCTTACTGCAGATTTTTTTCAATAGATCCAGTAGAAAATTATCTGGAGATGTGCAGCAATTTGAAAAAACTCCCAGATGAAGCACTAATAGCCTAAAATATTGGGGAAAAAAATCAGCAAAGGTAGGTATTATTGTCGTAAACGTGCAAAATATGTGTTAATTGCCTGTGTATGTTTTCGGTAAGGCTTCCTGCCGACGGCAGGCTGTTAGAACTTAAGTTTCGGGGGAGTCAAAAGTTATGTATGGATTTTTGACTGCACAGGGGTCAGCACCCCCAACACCCCACATCGTTCAAGGGTAAACTGTATTTTCAAGTTATTAGCCAGTATACTGAGAACGCTATAATTGCCCCAAGCCAGACGTTAATTTTTTCATCTTCTTTTGTCATATACAATTATATTATCTTTGTTAGGAGACACAGCTTAACTGTTATGATAAGCCATGTAACTGTCGCCCACTTGAAAGCATTTTGAATTAATTACATGTTACTTTTCATTTGACACAAAAATATAAGACAATATAAAAATCAAATAAACAAAATTTTCTTCCAGAGCAAGTCTGAATCCCCTTTCTCCCCCCGAACCCCATTCACACACAAAAGATTCAAATGATCATAGACTCATCAAACATTTACTGCCATCTTGTGGACAGGGACACATTATCCAAACACCTAAATGGAGTGGAGTGGGCCTTTGCTTTCTTAGCTAAACATAAGCAGCCTGTGTGTGAATGTTGCATGATCGAACCAAAGGAAGCACCCTCTTCATTCATTAAACCATTTGCCCAGAAAGTGCTTAGTCAAAACCCAGAGAAACCTTTGTTAATTGTTCTCTATCATTACAGAACCCTAAAATGGTTGTCAGAAATGTGCATACAAATTATCTTCATTTTCTCATTCCTAATATCCGGGAAGAGGGTGAGGGTGATGTCAGAAAAAGGCAACGGGGTGATTTTTATAGGCTTTGCTTCTTGAAGCAAAAAAGCCCGCATTGTTTTAATTAATGCATTAGCAATTAGACGTTTGCACCCCAAAGAACACAATTTACTGTTGATGATTCGATCGTCTCCTAGCTAAGTTGCTCCCAGACAAGTTAGTGTCAAAGCTGAAGAAATGTGCGTTTCTCTACATGGATTATAAAATCGGTATTTCACAGAAGGGACAACCAGAAGCCCATATGTATGGCCACTCACATATTAGAATTCAAATTAATTCATAAGCAATGGGCATGAAATAGGAAGAATGAAATAAAACATTAAATAAGAGTCATTTCGGGGCACCCGGGTGGCTCAGTCAGTTGGGCGTCTGACTTAGCTCAAGTCATGGTCTCACAGTTCGTGGGTTCAAGCCCTGCATCGGGCTCTGTGCCGACTGCTCAGAGCCTGGAGCCTGCTTCGGATTCTGGGTCTCCCTCTCTCTTTGTCCCTCTCCCACTCGTGCTATATGTCCCTCTCTCTCTCTTTCTAAAAAAATGAATAAATATTAATAAAAATTAAAAAAACAAGAGTCATTTCACTTTCTGTGGGAGGAGGGGCCCCACCCCTACAAATCTTTCAACTCTTCGATCTGTGTGGCCAATCAATCAGTGATCTCCTATTTCAAATGGCAGAGGTGCCCGGAATATTGTCCTTCAGTATTAAATATCATACTTATTCAAAACCTGAGCCAGACCATATCTACCATAGGTTCATGCCATTATTATGTCTCCAGGGTGCTTTATTGTCTCCTATTTGGCCTGTAATGAAACTCATATGTGGCACTGAACTTGTCTTAAAGGAATAGTTTTGTATATGCATAAAATTAGACCTGAAAGAGAAGCAGGGCACTTCCGGCAGGGCTGATTCAGTGGGTGACATGTTCCTAGGTGTGCTGCCTCTCTCTTGTCCCTTCCCTGCTCAGAGCAGGCTCCTCAGGGGTCAGAATCGCTTGGGTTCTGCATTGCTCTCCTTCAGCCTTGCCTGCCTGTGTTAGTCACCCTAAGCAAGGTGCTTGGATATTAGCTGTTAGATAAGGCCATGCCCCATAAGAGAATTGCATATTAATATATTTATTTACCGAACCAAAATGCATTCACCACTTACTATATACCGGTTTTGATGGTAGGCATTGCCATATAAAGATGCAAAATCACTCTCCTCCATCAGCCTGGTGTGAGCGGAGTAAGAGAGTAAATTGTTCCAGAACCACTTGATAAGCACGATGCAGAGGTATGTATGTATGTGGGGTTAGTAGGAGCTGGTGGTTGTTAGATATAAGGTGCACAAGGAGGTAAGGAAGGAGTGATTATCATGGGACACAGAGGGTAGCCCTGTGGTAGAGGAACTTTGTTCCATAGTAGGGAGCAATACAGAAGACAAGTGTGAGGGGGTCAAGACTAGAAACAGACTAATTATGAAAGCTTCCATTAATCTCAGCTATGGTAATCCAGCCCTAAGCCAAGCAGTAGAAATGGACAAGAGGAGACACTCAGCTCTTAAAGAGGTAGAAATAGCAAGACTTGGTGACAGATACATGGAATATGGAATCCGAAGGGACACTGTTGACAATGTTGCCCTGGTTTCCAGCTTGGGTGACTACGTGAAGTGTGGCGCCATTTTAATGAGGGAGGAAAAAGAACTTCTAAGAAGGGTTGTGGAAGTCAGGGCACTGAGAATCACCTGCCCAGAGACCAGTGGTAGGAAAGTTTCAGGAAGGAAATAGAGAAGATCTGAAAAAGACTCATGGAACCTCGTCATTGGACCATGGATTAGCTTAGCAAGCCAAATCTGAGGGAAGTAAAGTGATCATAAACCAGAAGAGAAAGGGTTGGAGGAATTAATAGAAACAAGGATAACCCAGCACATCTTTACTTTGGTTGCATATTAGAATCACGTGGGGAGTTTTAAGAGTTATCAGTGGCCAGTCTACATCCCAGACCAATGAAAACCCCTGCGATTCCATGGTGCAGCTAAGATGAAACCACTGATACAGACTCCTCCTTCTAGAAGCTGGAATGGGAAAGAAATGAGAAAGATTAAGGAGCACCGCCAAGGAAGGTTATTTTTAAGATGAGAGTTACCTGAAAGTAAACTAAGGAGGCAAAAACTAGTTGAGAGGGAGAGAACAAAACAGGAAAGGGAATAATTGATGGTGAAAGACTAAAGGGAATGAGAAGAATGGGAGAGTATTTAGAATTTGCTCTGTATGGAAGGAAAGATTTCTGGAAGCGAGGTTGACGAGAGAAGAAGGGTGTACGTACAATTAAATTTGTGGGTGAGAGAGGGAGAAGGCTCTTCATTATCGACATGACAGTAATTAAATGCATCTTCAAACAAATCTGTTTGAAATGTGCCCTGCTGTGAACAAACAAACTTGTTAAAACAAAACAAAACAAAAACAACATTGCAGGGGACTCGTTGCGGGAAGGCTGGGTCGATACAGATTCCTTCCGGTTTTTGCTTTGTCTTCCGTTCCCAGCTCCTCACCCCACCCCCACTCTGCTCTCAACTCAGAGCGGATCTCGCAGAGGTGGGTCTTGTTCCCTTTCTACACCCATTACCATCCTGCCTCCTTCACCACCTTCACCAGCACAAATTTTCATGAGCAATGCCGTCCTATTGGGTTTCAGGAGAAATCACTTAGGCCATATCCTGGGCTCAGTCCATTCGTGATCTGACAGAGGACAGGGAGCCAATGGTGAAGGGAAACATCAGACACGTGACCATGCTTTCAGATGACAGGCTCAGTCCATTTACTCTCCTTCTGTATTCTGTGGTGTGTGCACGTGTGTGCCTACCCACACGATATGTTTGTAGAGCTGTATCTGTCTCTACCTTTTGTCCCATACCAGTTTTGCCCAGACAGACCAACGGTAGCTCCTTTTAAGGCATTAAATTTGGGTAGGCTGGCCACTGCTGAGAAACCAGTGGTTGTGTGGCCTGTCTTCACACTGCCTTCACGCTGTTCCTGTAGTATCTTCCGCTGCGAAAACCTTTCTGGCTGACTCTGCCATGAGGGACGCGGGCTGGACGGGAAGCTGTCCTCAGTCACCTCCGCCTCTCTGACCAGTCCAGCTAGGCCACACAGCTCACGGGATGTCAGTTCAATAGGATGACTGGTCCAGGACCTTCGGATGAATGGCCAGCCTGTACCTCATAAACTGACTGCCACCCCCAGAACCATTTCCGGACTATTTCTGTCCTGCTCAAGCTGAGCATGAGACGTTCAAGGAAGAGCAAAGTGGAGCGTTTTGAATGTGACGTGTTGAAATTTAGACTCTTAACAAGGTCTATTGTAGGGTTCCATCTCGTGAAATAAACATGACACGCACTGAACTTTTATGATACCGCACGTGATCCGTTAACAAGATTATCTTCTCGTTTTCCTGATAGAATCGCCAGGAAGAGTCTGAGCCTTGGAGGAAATGCTTGAGGGAAATAAAACCCAACAGAAGCTACCTACAGATGTTTTCTTAGCTATCTTGCAGACCCTTCTTTATATTTTTTAAATAGGGCTCACTGTTTTTTAAGCTTATTTATTTTGAGAGAGAAAGAGTGGGAGAGAGGCAAAGAGAGAGAGAGAGAAAGAGAGAGAAACTCTCAAGCAGGCTCCACACTGTCAGAGCGGCACCCGATGTGAGGCTCCAGCCCACAAACCGTGTGATCATAATCTGAGCCGAAACCAAGAGTCAGATGCTTAACCCCGAGCCACCCAGGCGCCCCTGCAGACTGTCCTTTAAAAGTTGTATACTGCAGCAGATAAGGATAGAAACTTTGGAGTCAGATAGATCCACTAACCGCTAACTATGTCACTCCTGGTCCAAGCCTGTCTTTCACCTGTGAATGGACAGTAGAATCTGCTATCACGTCATGAGTTTGTGGTCCTGTATACCAAAATATTCCAAGCAGGGCACTTAACAAGGCGCCTGCCTCACAGTAAGGGCTTGGTAAACATGAACTATGATTTTTTTTTATTACTATGAGAAAAATACTTTTATTGAGGGAAGACAGCAGGGAGGACACATGAGCCAGTGACCCTGCAAAGTGGAGAGCAGAGTCTTGCGTTCTCTCATATTCCTGAAATGCTGCTACGTGGAAGGAACATTCCTCCCGAGTCCGCATCAGGCAACATTCTTCTTTACCTGAACGAAAGGGGTTTGGTTTCTTTCTCTGCCTATTTGCGTTTGCTCTTTAAAGAATGATTCTTGGGGCGCCTGGGTGGCTTAGTCAGTGAAGCGTCCAACTTCAGCTCAGGTCGTGATTTCATGGTTCGTGGGTTCAAACCCCGCATCAGGCTCTGTGCTGATGGCTCGGAGCCTGGAGCCCGCTTTGGATTCTGTGTCTCCCTCTCTCTCTGCCCCTCACCTGCTCACGCTCTGTCTCTCTCTGTCTCTCAAAAATGAATGAAGGTGAAAACAAATAATAATAAATAAAAAAGTGAAGACTGACTCTTGTAACTGATTAAGTTTTCCTCGTATTTTATGCACAAAAGCCAACCACAAACACGTACCTAGGACTATAGGGCATGCTTTTTTCATACTAGTCTCACTCCTTGACACCATCTGATTCTCGTGTACTTTATTTTCTCTTTGCCTTGTTTTTTTTGTTTTTATTTTAAATCTACATTAGGTAGCTGTATTATTAGCGGTATTATTAGGCAAGCTGCTCTAAATCATTTTTTGGATAAAGGATATCCTTGATCAAAAATAAATAACGGATAACCTTATATGTTTTTTTTTCTTGAGATTCTAGTTTTGAATGATCCGTTATTTATCCCAGAATTCAGCAAGTCGGAATTGTGTTCCCAGCCAGCCAAATCATCCAGGAGGGTACTCCAGAATTACTGCAGAGGTCACCTTTAGGCGTGAATGGGCCATGCATTTAAAATGGCCCATTCATTCTGCCCTGGGCACAGATGCTATGGTGGTTGGTTAATTATTTTGATGCTAATATGTGTGCATATCTTTTTTAATGTGGATGCCAGACCGAAAATTTGGAGTGAAACCAATAATCAACAGATGGCAATCACTCGGGGTCATGGCTGTCCTGGGCCAGGTTTCACCACTGATTCTTAATAGAAGTCCCAATCTGGCCTAGCAGCAATTCTGCTGGTGTCTTTGTGCCCACTCAGAACCATCCCACTGAGAAAGTCTGTGACTGCTTTTCTTCAGGAAGAAAAGTTTATTGTGGGGCGCCTGGGCGGTTCAGTTGGTTAAGCATCCGACCCTTGGTTTTGACTCAGGTCATGATCTCACAGTCTATGAGTTCGAGCGCCAGTTTCAGACTCTGCACTGACAGCACGGAGCCTGCTTGGGATTCTCTCTCTCTCTCTCTCTCTCTCTCTGCCCCTCCCACTCTCTCTCTCTCTCTCAAACTAAATCAGTAAACTTAAAAAAATAAAGTTTCTTGTATGCGCCTGTGCAGGGATCCCAACGTGGAGATTATAGAAATATTTTCACCATCGGTGAACTTGAATTGTACCATTTCATTGGTACATTTATTATGTCTTAGTGTTAAGTGATGTTTCTAAAGCTGTCCTTTCTTAAAAGTATCTGTCTCGTCGAGTATCCGTTGGGAATGGCACGAAGAAAGAATCCTTGATAATGGCAAACAAATTTGACCTGTGTCAGTAATATTTGAGTGATTCAATTTAATTTCACACTTCTCTATTGAAAACATACACTTTTCAAGTCACTACTTGTGCTGCAGGACAATTGCTCTGGGAGAGGTCACGTTCCGTGAGAGTTCAACCTTTTGTAATTGGGATATATAATACTATAGAACATAACGATGAGCATTTTTTCCCATACTTCCTTTTACTGTTTTGAACCATATTTATGCAATAATAAGAATCAACTGATGACAGCTGTCTCCCCATTGGTAGCTCGATCATGCCCCAAGTCCACTCTTAGGTGCCAAATGCCTTGGTTGGGACCTTTTCAGGGAGACAGATACTGGGCTGATAGAATATCCATCCAACTTGGAGTAAACAAAAGGAATTTTTTGGCCAATGTAACCAAAAACTCCAGGTCTGGAAGCTACTTCAAATGTTTTAATCCTGTGCCTCAAACGATGTCATCAGGACCACATCTCTCTCTCCTCTCCCTCGTGATCTCTGCCCTGCCCACGGATGCTGGCTTCAGTATCAGGCAGGTTCTGTCCACTTGGCAGACCTGGAAGCCGAGTCTGACTTTCTCACAATTATAAAAGAAAAGAGATCGTCTCTTTCCCGATTGCCTCAGTAAGAATGCTGACATTCCTTCTGATTTTGGCTTGAGTCACATGATCATTCCTGTATGAGTTTGCTAGAACTGCCATAACAAAGTACCATAGACTGGGTGGCTTACACAACAGAGACGTATTCTTTCACAGTTCTGGAGGCCAGATGTCCAAAATCAAGGTGTCACTCCTTCCACGGACTGTGAGGGAAAGAAAATCTGTTCCACGCCTCTGTCCCAGTTTCTAGTAGCCTCGGCTTGTAGATTGCATTCTGCTTGTGTCTTCTCATTGTCTTCCCTCTGTTCATATTTCAGTGTCCAAATTTTCCCCTTTTGCAGATAGGGACGCCAGTCCTATTGGATTAGGATTCACCCTAATGGCCTCATTTTACATCGATTTTCTCTGAAAAGAATCTATCTTCAAATAAGGTCACATTTTGAAGTACTAGGGGTTAGGATTTCAACCAATCTTTTGGGGGGGGGCGAATAATTGAACTCTTACCAATCACTAAAGCAAACACTATGTTAAAAGGATAAAAAGCACCGATTTGTCAGCCCTCGGTCACTTGAGCACCCCTGGAGCCGGGGGAGCCTCACCTCCATAAACATAAGTGGTAAGAGTGAGAAAGGGCTGACTCTCCAGGGAAGAATCAGTCTAGTCTACCAAAAGAGCAAATCAATAGTGGACACACAAAAACGGTAGTTATTACCCTAGGTATCCTGAAATCAAAATAAAAGCCAAAATCTTATGCACAGGCCTACACACGACCTACACATGGTCTACATATAAACAGCCAAATAAATTATGAAATAAGTGCATATACTGTGATATAATTTACATGGAATTACAGCTTTCACCTTTCTCCCCAGTAAGAGGAATCTCTCAGCATCATCCCATTTAGCTATTTAGATGCCAACATGGGAGAGAGTAAATCTAGCAGAAAGAAGATAATATTGATGACCCACTCCCATCAGTTTCCAAAGAACAAAGACTCTGCATTTGTGGAGCCAGGGAAGGGACATGGTACCACCTTTGGCTGGTGTCTGGCCGAGGATGGAGGTGGGAAGGACCGGCCATAAGGCAGGGATGCCAAATTCATAACAGGCGTCTCCCTATCCCCTCCTATCTTGTCACGGGAAACATTATGAATCAGTCAAGGCATTTAGTCCCACTGAGCCTTAACAGAGCCTTTTGGCTTGAGTCCCATGATCATTCCCGTATAAGTTTGCTAGAACCGCCATAACAAAGTACCATAGACTGGGTGGCTTAAACAACAGAAGAGTCAAGGTTGTCCAGTGTGTGTGTGTGTGTGTGTGTGTGTGTGTGTGTGTGTAGTCTGTGTGACCAACACACACAGGAGTTATGGGGTACACATCTTCACGCCCACAACTGGAAGCCTCATGCAAGTCCTCCTCTGGTCAGGCTCCTGCTGCCTTTACTACAATCAGAATGGGCTCAGGAAATTCAAGCCACTTCCTCCCACTGAGTCTTCTGAGGTATCTTCCCGAAAAGAGTCTCCGGACCCGATCTATCTTATGCCCATCCTTGCTCCTGGATGCTTATTTTATAAGCATACAAACGTGTACAAGCTACATACTCACTCACTATCATATATGGTGATATTTTAATATTATATAACAAATCCCTTGGCTTGGTACACCGCTTGTATAAATTAGAAACAATCTCCTTTATGTCGGGAAATGTCACCTCCAATTTCTAAGTTTCTGGAGGTTCAAGAATGCATTTTTCTGACAATGGCTCAGGATACAGGCTGGTGTTTTGCCAGCTTGCTCGCTGTTAGTTCATTTCTTTAATAGCAGCGTGGTGAGAGTCTTTTCAGAACCCAGGGACTCCAGCCTCAACCCTTTCTATTAACTAAAAAACCCTGAATAACCCTCCATATGGTGCTGCCATGGCATTTGATAAATACCTTGCTGATTATTTATGTGGCTTTACGCTTATTTTGACAGGTTGCTCACATTAGTCTGTATTGCAACCAAACTTTTGTCGCTGGGTTAAGTGGCCGACTGAATTTCTGCCACAGAAAACTTGAGGAAAATGAGAATAAGGAAAATACAATCTAAAATAAAAGCAGACAGAAACAATTCTGAAAAGCAAGGAAAGGGACAAAACTCTATTAGAGCTCCTGGTGAATATATTTGTACCTTCTGTCAGCACAGCTCTTGACTGTAAACTGCTTTAACTACTAGGATCAATAAAGGGCAAGGCCTGGAGATAGTAATTATGATAATTGGTAGTGACTAGAAAACAGGCAGACTACAGGATAAGCAGACAGCGTCTCGGGAGAAGCAGACATATTTGTTAAGGGCAAGATGTGGTACACCCTCCATGAGGTTCTTCCTATAATCAGTCTACTAAGAGATGCCCAATGCACTGGCCAACATCACTTAGCTTCTTACCTTGGTAGATTATATCAGGCCCTTCTGAACAATGTCAAAGAAATAAAAGACTCAGTGCCTGTCTTCAGGAAGCTTAAAGCTTAACTGACTCTACAGTAGTGCACAAGCACATGTGCGCACACACACACACACACACACACAAACGGAATCATCTTCACTGTAAAATCAAGAGCTGACCACGTAAACTACAGGGCGCTAAGAGAAGGGACCAAAGTCAGATGGGATGAATCACAAAAAGCCTCTTGTAGGCACCATGTTTAGGGAGGGGCTTTGACTAGAGAGGGTGATGTCATCTCAAGGCCTTTCTTTTGGCAAAGGAACTTAAGAATCTCTGACCTAGAAGCTGCCCAATTGTCATAATATACTTGCAAAGAACATCTTATTAGATATGGAAGTGTAAAAGTTCTCAAATATCATCACCATGAGTGTAACATGATGCCATCTTGGAACTAGGAACTAAACCAGTTAATCAAATTGTGTGGCTAGGTATTAAAAGGAGACATGAGCTAATTAAAAGTTTTGGTTAATTATCCCGCCAGGCCGCTCTCAGATTCTGAACATCCTGATAAACTTTGACCAGTAACATTATACACTCAATTTTCTTTGATCATTTGAATTATATTTAAGGTTCAAGTATTAATAAAGTCTAAAAAAAAAACTTAGCTAACTGCATGAAAATTTAGAAAGACTGCTGAACGTCCGGACTCCGTAAATATCGAACTCATTTCCCTTAATTCCATCTTCAAATCATTAGCTACAGCTATGGAAGAATCCTTTCCCCGGAAACTAGATTACGGAATAATCAGTGAAATTTTTCTATTAGTTTTATTCCATGAAAGAGAGGTAGGGAACCATAAGTGCCACCCATATCCCGCAAATTGTATTTTGGTGTTTAAGGAAAATTCTGACAACTGTGAGTTAAATGGGTCAGATCCCAAGGAAAAGATTCCCCATAGAGCCCTGGACTTCCATACATATCTTTTAAAAAGAATACACAAATGGCACAGTGATGTTGAACACAGTCTATTTTGGAACTGTGCAGTGCGTGTGTGTGTGTGTGTGTGTGTGTGTTGGGTGTCCCATGAAGTTGGGTGAAAGAGATCCGAACTGAACGTTGTGCTAATGAACGAGTCATTTCCCCCTCCAGCTTCCACTGCGCAGATGGGGTGGGCTGGGCTGGGCTAGTGTGACCTTGATTATCTCCCAGAGCTTTAAAGTTCTAAACATTTCCCAGCAGATACTGGAAACAGGAAATCGAAACATCTGTTTGTAGGGTTACATAACTGCTATCAGCAGGGGGCAGCACTGCTTAGATAATCACGATATTTTTGCCCTTCCTCATTTAGGAAAACCCATGGAAAAAGAAAAGAATTTCTTCCCTCAGCCCTCAGCAACTCAGTAACATACAAGTGGGCTAAAGCCAAAGAATGCCCTTGGCCCAAAAGATTTGCATTTTCAAGGTACCTACACCTCCCCAGTAGGTGTGCCAACAACTCATATTTCCTTCGGACACTTTGATCTTCCTTTGGGTTGGTTTTCCTTTTTATCTTTGTCTTCTCTTTATTTCCTCACTTGTTCCTTATTGAGGAAAGAACCATTTTATAAGGAAACTGAAAATTTAAGAAACATAGGGAATCTTTTATCAGTCTTTCTCTCCCCAAAATACAGTCTCCTGTTTGAAGTAGACTTTCAAGTAAGGACTTGGGAGGCACTCTTCAAGAAGGCAACGTGTCATGTGATGAAGAACAGAGATGAAAACATGTCAAGGAAGGAAATAACTCTTCTTTTGTCAGGAAAGGACAAACAGAAAAGAAAAGAAAAAAGAAAGAAGGAAGGAAAAGCCATTAATTGACCAGTGCTGCCCCCTGCAGCTGAAAGGAAATGAGGCAGAAACAATCATGTGCCTTGTTCTCTGAATCATGTTTTATTTTAACGATGTAAATATTTTTTGAACTTGCTTATAGCTTAATACAAAATCACATCTTCTAATTAATTCTTAAAGCTCAGATTTGATGGTAGGATTATTTTTAGCCTTATCTTCAAGATAATTTAAAAGTTACTGGAAAACATTTGTTCCATTTAATAAGAATGTATTACTTGACAATAGATTTTAATTCAGATTATATGTTGGGCCTTCACTCTGCTGAATTATATATACTGAAAATGTTTCATCTAAACTTAGAGACTATTTTCCATAAAACAGGAATGTTTGGAGGCTTGAACATCTAAATATATTACCTAAAAAGCAACAGGAGCTTGGGGCACCTGGATGGTTCAGTTGCTTAAGCATCCAGCTTCAGCTCAGGTCATGATCTCACGGTTCGTTCGGTTCGTGGGTTCAAGCCCTGCATCAGGCTCTGTGCTGACATCTCAGAGCCTGGAGCCTGATTTGAATTCTGTGTCTCCCCCTCTCTCTCTCTGCCCCTCTCCCACAGGTGTGCTCGCTCTCTCTCTCTCTCTCTCTCAAAAATGAATAAACATTAAAAAACATTTTAAAAAATGACAAGGGCTTGTCATCAGAGAACTGTAGTCACTTATTTGAAAGCAGCTCTATTCACTTCCTTCTTTTTATCTTTCCTTTCCTTCAGCACCGTTCATATACTGTAATCATTTCAGTCAGAGTTGCATGATGTGAAAAACCTGTGCTTTGGACTAGACATGCCAGGATTTAAAACCCAACTTTGCCACTTGTAACTTGTTTTACCTTGAATATATCACATAACCATAATGAGCCTGTTTTTGTCATCTCTAACATAGGGACTCATTTTATACCTATCCTATCAGGTTGTTAAGAAAATCAGTCGTGAAAACATGCAAAGCTACAAAGTAAATACCGGTAATGGCAGCTAAGGGACTTTCTTCAAGGAAGCCCATGATAGAAAGTCTCTAAGATGTCTGCCATAAATCCTTTCCCTCCTTCTATGCACATGTTATTCCTCACATCAAGAATCAGAGCCTAACTCTCCTCCTCTGGACTGGCCTTACTGACTAGTTTAACTGATAGAAAGTGGTGAAAGTGGCATCCTGGGGCTTCCAAAGCGAGGTCATAGGCAGTCTTGAGCTTCCAAGATGGTCAGTCTCCTGAACACTTGTTCCTGTGATGCTCTCCTCAGAACCCAGCCATCAGGCTAAGAAATCCAAGCTGCATGGAGAAGCCAAATGTAGACATTCCCACTGACAGCCCAGCTGAGCTCTCGGTCAACAGCCAACATCAACTGCAGGCCACACAAGTGGACCATCTTAAACATCTAGCCCATGGGGCCCTTAGACTCCTCCAACTTCAGTCCATATCTGACTGTAACCAGAGGACAGATCCTGGACAAGAGCTACCCAACTGAGTCCAGCAAATCCACTGAACTATGAAGGATAATCATAAATTGTTATTTCAAGCCACGAAATTTGGAGAGTGGTTTGTTATGCATGCAATTATAGAAAACTAGAATAAAGCTACAGGGAACATTTGTATTTTAAAGAGCCACTAGTCAAAACCCAGAGAAACAGCTGAGAGGGAGGGAATCTTACCAGAAAAATTTATCTGTAATTCACAGTTGTGTTCTTCAAGTCATTGTGCCACAACTTCCAGAGAAGTTCAATTCAGGTTTTGAAGGGACGTAAGGGAGTTCAATAAATGTGGGTTGGATGAATAAGGGAATGCGTGAATGAATAGATGTTTACTATCAGTCCTCTAGTTAGCAAGTATCTAATGACCAGCGGTCAATCAAGAAGTTTCATTAGGAATCTACTATTTCTAAGCCATTTGGGGATGTAAGTCATATTCTAAGGAAGTTCAAGTCTTATAAATATCAAATCAAAGAACATTAAAAATAATGTGCAAACTTGTTCAGCAGCATTGACAGATCATGGATTAGAGATGAAAAAATGTACTCGGGTTGGTAGACTAAGGAAAAATCTTTTTCCAGACTGGGACTCACACTGTACCCAGAGGTTTGGGTGGATGACAAAAAGGGCATTTGGGGTGGGGAAGATGTCTGGGAGGCAGGGCCAAGAGGGGAAAGTACAATAGGTAAGGAATAGAGATTCTGTGTTGGAATCAACACTTTGAATGCGAATAAGTGCCCGGTATTTGGAATGATGACCAGACAAAAAGAGGCACAAAGCCCAGCATGATCATTTGCGCCACCAGGACCCTAAGAGACCATGAGGTCCCTTTGTTGGAAACCCAGTGTAGACTAGAGACAGGATGGAGGTCAGGGAGTGAGCTGGGATGTGGGCTGAGAAGCCCATCCCTTGGGCTTGGAAGTGTGGGGGATGACCCACATTTTCCCTTGACCTAAAAACTGTGCTTGAGGAAACCGGAATGGGGAAGGGGGGTCACTCCTTTGCGCCCAGGAGGTACCTCTTAGTAGGGTAAGACGGTGTCACCATATGTATATATGGCCAAGGGCATTTTCAGAGGATCCACATTTTCACTGTTATCTCATTAGATCCTCTGAAGCAGGTAGAAGAGAAAGCTCCAGTGCGGGTGTGGCCTGTCCAAGGTCACCGGACTAGTTGGTGGACAGCCCAGGCTCAGATCTTCTGCCTACCGGTCGGGTTCACACCAAACCCTCTCTGCCTGCTCCAGATTTTGCTGTGCCTGGAGCCCACCAGTGTCTCCAAATGACCTTGTTTACAGCACAAAGTAATGCTACCAGGCTGCTCTTTAAAGCTCTTCGAGAAATGGCGGATCGCTCTTTGTTGGAAATAGTGATACTGATTGCTAGACCAAAATAGAGGATGTCTATCACCGAAATAATTCAAAAAGCTATTTTTGTGGGTCACATTCCATGTGATAAAAACTGTCATTTCGGTTGACTTTAAAGGACACATCCCTCTGTAAATCCATACGGCGTGCGGTATTCTTGGCTGAATGTGACACCTCCCACAAAGGATGTATACATGCCTCTGACTCAGAATGGAGGGAGAACAGATAAATAAAGTTGACAGTTCACAGAAGAGGTCTTCATTACTAAATTATTTGGGGAGGTTTTGTAAGTCAGGAAAACTAATCTGCAGCTAATACCCCTTCGGTGCCACTTATCCCACATTCATCTCCCGACGCCAACTCCGAGAGAATGAGAGTGCAGAGTTTTACCTCCCCGTCATCAATTACAAGTAGGTCCTTTTGTACTCTGCGTATGAAATTGCATTTCTTATAAATTGCCCCGTGCCGGTGCCCTGTGAGGTAAACATCACGGTCCCTGAGGCGTCTGTCTGCCGTAGACAACGAGGGCTGTCGCTGCGGGGAGAGCCAGGCCGGCTCTGTGTGGGGTGCCACGTGAGTGGGAGGGCAGGAGACCTGGCAGGCCACGTCATGAAGCTGTCCTTCTGCATTCCACCTTGTGGATCTGTAAAGGCTGCTTAGCTGACATACAGCTGATGGCCCCCGACACGAATCAGACAAGTCTGTCTTCCGCCCGGCCTCCAGAAAAATGTCTCTATGAGCCTGTGTAGCGGGAAGGGCCAGGGGCCTGCTGTAGCACAGGTGGCGGGAGAGCTGGTCAGGGGAGGCAGGAACTGTTTCTGCTCGTCCACTGGAGGCTGCTTCCCAGCCAGAAGACCTTGCTCAGGTCTATCAGCTCAGAACGTACTCACCGCCCTGAACTTACAGATATGAAAGGATTGTGTTTCCTGTCAGCCATTGGCCAGGTGACACAGGAAGTTGATGTCTATGGAGAATTTTTTGACTGTTTATTTATTTCTTTTGAGAAAAAGAGGGGAGGGAGGGAGGAGCAGAGAGAGAGAGGGAGAGAGAATCCCAAGCAGGCTCCATACTGTCAGCGCAGAGCTGGATGCAGGGATCAAACCCACGAACTGTGAAACTATGACCCAAAGCTGAAATCTAGTCGGACACTCAACTGACTGAGCCCACCCAGGCTCCCCTATGGAGAAATCTTTATTCTGAAAATCTAAAGCAAATCCAGGGGTGCCTGGGTAGCTGAGTCAGTTGAGCATCCGACTTAGGCTCAGGTCATGATCCGTGGGTTCAAGCCCCGAGTTGGGCTCTGTGCTGACAGCTCAGAGCCTGGAGCCTGCTTCAGATTCTGCGTCTCTCTCTCTCTCTCTCTCTCTCTCTGCCCCTCCCCGACTCACACTCTGTCTGTCTGTCTTTCTCTGTCTTCTCTCTCAAAGACAAATCAACATTAAAAAAAAATTATAAAAGCAAACCCACAGTAATGCTTACAACAAAATGGACTTAAGTGTAAATCATTTAAACTGACTTTAAATATTGGTAGTTGCAGAGCTAGATGATCTAGAAGAAAAATATGCCCCATGAAGGCAGTCTACATTTTCTCTTCTTATTCTCATGCATGGCTCCACATATGTACTCCTTTTAGGGCAACGTGTGTAATTTGCTTCCCTTTATAAACTGTGTGTGCATAGTAGAAATGGCTTGATTTCTGGAGTACATATCAGATTGTTTCTGATCTGTGCAACTCATTGTGTTTGGTTTCATTGTGTTTCAGCAATTCCACAAAGGGCACAGCTAACACTTGACGTAACCTTTTTATGTAACACTTGTGCTTCCTCAACCAAAACAAGTCCTTTGAACTTACTAAGAACTAAAAACATTATCAACTGTTGGATCAGGTTATGCTTAAAAGAACGTGAATTCGCCAGGAATTCAGATTACTCAAATCCCTGGTTTTCTGGAAGATCAATATAGAGATATTTTAGGCTCAGTGCACAGAAATGGCTTCCCTTTTACACATTTTCTAGTGTACAAGAAAATATGTAATTGAATTTCTTAGTGTTCTCTAAATTGGGGGCGGGGGAGGGAGATACCGTTAAGGAGACAGAGGATAAGCCTTGGTAGACGTTGGCTGTTGAGTTTGAAAGAAGTTGTGATGTCTCCTTAGGAGAGTGGACGTTAGGGCCAGACCTGGTATTCTGCTTTTGGTGTGCAGGGTGAGGACTTCCTGTTGCCTCCCTTGTCAGGTGGCTGTAGGCACTGCTATGATCTTTCCAAATCAACCCCCAGCCTTACACTAGACACAGAGGGAGCAACTGGATAGGGCATTAGCCCCATGATCACGGAGCTCCAGCCTCAACTAGATGGTCCCACAACTGCATCACAGCCCAGTATCAGAAGCCACTCCCCTCCTCTGGTCACCCGCTAGGACTGCACTTTGCACATCCTTTTAAATAGCCCTTGGCACCTTACGTGGGAAAGAGACACGGATCTCTTTTTAAAAGAGCTCATTTTTAACACCCAAAGACTAATGGACGCTGACTGAGTTTACTAAATTGGGCTTAACGAAGTTAGAGATTGTAGATCCCCTAAGTGGTTTGTGTGACTTTAACTACCAAAAAAAAAAAAAAAAAATCGTTTTCCTTAAATATTCACAAGTGTTGGTTTGGACTCAACATATTCAAGAAAGTTATACCATTAGAAGTTGCCAGTAGGGGTGCCTGGGTGGCTCAGTCGGTTAAGCGTCCAACTTCAGCTCAGGTCACAATCTCACGGTCCGTGAGTTCGAGCTCCGCGTTGGGCTCTGGGCTGATGGCTCAGAGCCTGGAGCCTGCTTCCGATTCTGTGTCTCCCTCTCTCTCTGCCCCTCCCCCATTCATACTCTGTCTCAAAAATAAATAAACGTTAAAAAAAAAAAGTTGCCAACAATGGACACTAATATCTGATAAAAGCAATATTTCCCATCATCCCCCCAAGAACGACCTTTGGTGGTGGCAAGATGATCAATTTAAGGGCTTCTGTTTGTTATGGTTTAACTACTCCCTACGCTGCCTCCTAATTGCCTCTGCACTATGTCCTTCAGGTACACATGGTACTTTAGCAAAGACTAAACAGTAGAAGGCCAGATGAGAATCAGAGTGAAGCTCAGAGGAAAGGGAGCAGAAGACAGAAAGCTAACTCTTGATTTTAGAGTAAACTTAGCCAGAGAGATAAATGATGTCTTTCTGGCCCCAAATAGGCTGAGACCTTAAGCAATAGGCTAAGAAGATAGAAAACTGAGATGACGTATTGGGCTATTCTTCTGTCTTAAATGTGCTAGGAGAAGGTTCTGGAAAAGACGGCATATCTACATGGCAAAGAGGAGGAAATTGGAGACTCCAGATTCTGACCACCCCTATTGTTGACCATCAGACACAGGGTTAAGGTGTGATGCCATTTTGTATCACCACAAAATGGGGCCCAATGATACACTTTGGGATCCTGTAAAATTGCTACGAATGGGTCACAAATTTGGTGTTAATGTCTTTAGCAACGACTGCCAAGAAATCTAGACCCTCTCGCTCCCACACATTTTACACTGCACGTTGTCTGACTTTTCGTATGGGTAGATTTGATTCCAGCAAAATATTTTGAGATCATCAGAAACAAGAAGGCTTTTGAAACAAAAGGTGACTTATTTTAGTGGTAATTTTAACCTCGTTTCCTTCAAGGGAGGGGTTAAGGAGAGAGAATAAGATGGCTGAGGATAATTTTAACCTCTTTTTCTTCAACAGAGGGGTTAAGGAGAGAGAACAAGATGGCTGAGGGATACGACGTACAGGACTAAAGAACAGGGACACCCAGACACATCCATGCCTGGAAGGAGTGGCCCAGGAGACTGCCTCAGGGCTGCTGTGTCTCTCAGAGGGCATCATCCACCTATAGATGTGGGTTGTGAAGTTCCAAAGACTTACTCTCCTCTTGACTGTAATTTAGGTAAACTGCCATAGATGGGCTAGGATACTCAGAAGCCCGTGTCCTGATACTGACGTTTTAGGCATGAACTGTTGAAAGAGCCTCTCTTCTGAATTATCCTCTTTCAGTGTTTTGAAATGAATCTAGCACTAGCTTCTATCTCTCAAACAGTGAGGTATAATTCAGAGCAAAATACAAAGAAATGTGAATGAATACATAAAGAAATAGCAGCCAGATACCATTTAGTATTAGATACCCATTCTCTTCTGGATTTCAATCATTGTCGATTACTACTTATTTAACCTTAGCAAAGTTTCTGAGCATATATAAAATAAGTCCATTAGACTTTCTAACCTAGAGGGAGGCAGGCCTTGTCTGTATCTTCTCGGTGGCTCTTAGCATACAGCAACTTTTACCAACTTTTTATCCAAGGGCTTCTTGGGTATTCTCTGTTTAGACATCTTTTTTTTTTTTTTTTTTTTTTTTTTACCTTCTCCTTGTGAAAAAAAAAATGTGGTTATGTACAACTTAGAAAAGAGCATCATGATATAATGTACAGGAAAAGGACTTTGAGGCCAAACTGGGTCTGAATCCCGGTGTAGTATTGAAACGCTCATGGCCGTGGTCATTGAAACATTCTGAGCTTCTGAAATCTGTAAAACGGGACTGAGGCCTTGCTTGGTTGTTGGGCAGTTAAATAAAGTAAGTAGTATGTAAAACTCCTAACACATAGAGAGGTTGTGATCTTCGCTACCATCGCGTCAAACGTTTCCACTAATTTCATGATTACAACCGCCGCCGACTGAATGACCACGGGAAATGACCAGCCAACACCCTGAACCTCAGTCCCCTCTTCAGCAAAGCAAGGGTAACAACATCTAAGCTCACCGGGCCCGGAGGGTAATAAAAGGCTAACATGTGTAGAGGGCTAGGCACAGGGCATGTATTCGGTATTTTTAGTTCAAAAGTTTTCCCTCTTTTCCTCTCTTTTTAGCAACAGCAGGGAACTCTTCAAGCACTTGTTATCCCCAGGCTTATAGTTGCCTCTGATCTTGAGATTAGATTAGAGCCTGCAGGGTCACCTTAAACGCACTCTAAATTGGACCTAATGTCTGGGTTTGTGTCCAGAAAAAATTTACACTCTACCACCAGGCTTGCGAGGCCTGAATCAGTCTTTAGGCTACAGAGGCAAGCAAGAAACGTGTGCAGCACAGGAATAGTCTGCTGAGCAGGGCTTTCTCTTCCTTCACAGACCCTTCACGGCCAATGTCCGATACAGAAAATATCCCTACCTTTCCTTCAGGCCTCTGCCTGTGCTTCTTCTCTGTGTGCTCAGCGGTAAGACGGTCTTCTCTCCTACTGCTCCTTGTTTCCTGGCCTCGCTCACCATTTCCTACCAACAGAGACAAGAAAATGGACTACCGTGCCATGCATACTGGGATCCCGTAGGGTCCCCCGAGGGCAGCCTGATGCAGGACAAACGCAGCTGACAACAGCAACTCGACAGTTGTCATGTCCTTACAATACTTGAGAAACAGTAGATTAAAACGGAGACACAGCCTCCGCCTATCTTCACGGACGACACGGACCTTTCATTATTCCTCTTCTCTTGCTCCTGTGTTCTGTGGGTCTTCCTTCTGAAAAGCAGAGAAGGCTTCTCTCGTCTGTGTTTGTATGGCTTCCTCGGGTGGGGAGTTGATGTTTCCTACCAGCTTTTGGTGTTCACTGATGATGCAGTGGGTTTACTATGGGTCATTTAGGGAACGCTGAGGGATGTCCTATTGTATCTTGTCAGACAAGCTCCAACGGGCATGGCAGGGCCCTTTTCTATTTTTCTATTTTTCTATTTTTATTTTTCAGTTGAATCTGTCAATGGCTCCAGAAACTATTTGGTAACGGACATAGGTGTTATGTACGATACATTTCAGGAATGGCGACACTTAACATTGGGAGAGAAAGGCCAGATTGACTTACGGGGTGAGTGCACCATGTTCATCGTCTTATAGGGCCTCTGCTCATTGATCCTAAATGGCTCTTTTTCTCTGCCATAGAATTTTATTTGGTCAGGATGTGCTGTCTTTTATGGTCCAAAAGCTAAAATCGCAATGAACATGATAACTACTTCTAATTCGGAAATCTCACCATCTGTTGTCTCAACCAATGTCACTTACCCCTGCGGAATCAGAAAACATCAGCAGTAGACTGCACATCCTGGAACCCAACAGCGAGGGTCAAGGTGATACCCAAGAGCAGAGGCTTCTGGGTGACCTTGAGTCCAGGAGCAAAGTTACACACAGCACTATCTTGTTCTCTAGTTGTAAGTCCAGGGACGTGACTCCACCTGCTTATATAGAAAAAGAAACTGGCGACCCTGATGAGGTGACGTTTGCCATCAGAATGAGTAGTTGACACAAATTCTTGTCCTCAGAGTCAGGTGAGAACTAAATGTAGCTTGATTTCTATTTCCTCTGAAGCAACTCTGAGCCCCCAGCACATTTGATTTTTGTCATCATTAGGCTCCTCTCTCCTTCCCGGGCTGCACTAGATTCATGAAGAGTTATATGGTGTCCAGAAAGGTGGGATCTCTTGGCTACAGGGCGTGTTATGGTCTCACCAACACCCCACCGCCCAAGCCCCCAGTGGTCTTTGACATTCAGCACTTATCGGTTGTTCCCACACACTCTGGAGGCAGAGGGGTCTTTGTGGGAGCTGTGAGCCCCAGTCCCGTACTTTCTCCTTCCTAGACACATCACAACTCTTCCTCCCGGGGGTCCTCTGCCTCCCCAGGCAGAACGAGGGAGCCACCCTTCCCTGGGACCTTGGGACCTGTCACTGCCTCCACACGAGAGAAGCTTTTCCTCCTAAAAATGGGTCACCACACCTCACCATGACCTGTTTCTCAAAGACATTCTGCTCCTTTCTTCCTTTTAGGAATCAGGCTTTTAGGAAACAAAAGCCAAGAAATCTTGCAGGTGGGGTCTGGCTTCTGCCACACTAAGGTGATGAGGCACAGAGGCACGGAGGGAAAGAGGAAAGATACAGAAAGGGACAGGGACAGAAACCCTAAGTTTCTCTCT
Source organism: Panthera tigris (assembly GCF_018350195.1). Taxonomy (NCBI): domain Eukaryota; kingdom Metazoa; phylum Chordata; class Mammalia; order Carnivora; family Felidae; genus Panthera; species Panthera tigris. The sequence goes on from NC_056664.1 coordinate 132,657,857, forward strand.
AGGCATTTGTTACTAACGGGCATGGTAGCACTAAACACAGCACTGCACTGCATTCCATGCGAGGGTCTAATCTCTTCTTCAAGACATGGAGGGGACATTTTACAAAAAGAAGGAAACCTTGGGTCCTCCACTTCCTGTGTTTGTGCAAGGGAGTGTGTGAGAGATTGAAGGTTTGTTTTCAAGGCATCCCTCCTGGTTCATCCTTTACAGATTACCCTTAATATCGGGGGCGCCCGGGTGGCTCCGTCAGTTAAGTGTCCGACTCTTGATTTCAACTCAGGTCATGATCTCACAAAGTGTGAGATCAAGCCCTGCCTCCGGCTCTTAGCTGACAGTGTGGAGCCTGCTTGGGATTCTCTCTCTCCTCCTCTCTCTGCCCCTCCCCGCTCTCAAAATAAATAAATAAACTTCATATATATATATATATATATATATATATATATATATATATAATTTTAATTTGTTGGAAAATGTAAACCAAGTCTGCATCCTCTTTTTCTTCTTATAAATCATTTGTGAGTGAGTAAAAGTCATGAAGACCTAAGAAGACCCTCTTCACTGCTATCTGTGAAAAAGATGACCAGAGTTTACCTGTGGCGTCAGTTTTGTGATCCAGTGACATTAGTGGAGTCAAGTCACAGGCCGAAGGGTCGGAATTTGTGTCCCTCAATTTAAGAAAACGTGACCTGTAAAACCTCACACTTGCAAAACATCCGTGTGGCAAGTGGTCTTAAAGCAAAAGCTGTTTTCCCTTCTATGAGTAGATGTGCCAGGAATTCCTTTAAGTGTCGAGATGTCCTTGAATTTTTTTTTAATATGATTTAATTTAGTGTCATGGGTTTGTGTGTTTTCTCAAAAGCCTATCTATTTCGTAAACGTGCGTGTATCCGATCCGTACTCAGTGAAATGAATAGTAAGCCAGAGAAAACACGAGACTTCACAAATGGGAAGAAAAAAGACGCCCTGCCAGATTCAGATAGTTGTTTCACATGCTTGGACGAGTTGCACAACCCTCGCATGACTCACCCTGTGCACAAACACAGCTAGAGGTGGACTGGGCTGTGTGGCGAGACCCGCAAAACAGGTTTTCGTGGCGCAGGGGTGCATGGGTGGTTATGCTATGTGTAGCCCTGCTCTAGCTTCCGGGGTGGGGGGGAAGTAAGGCAAGGAATCTTACATACCCACCCCCAAAAGAACCATCTTTCTCCTCCCGATTAGTTACTGTTCCGTGACCAATTTTTGTTTTAATTCCTCCAGGTGTCTTAGTTTGGAAATAGTCATTTGGGGACATTAAAGCAGTTACTCTGACGAGGTCGATCCTGATTTGGGGCACCAAGGAAATGGAGAAAATGTACCAGATATACATAACTGCTTTCCTGGGTAAAACGAGGTCCAACTGAGCATTTTTAGAAAGCTCTGTCCGTATTAAAAGGAGGGGGGAGAACAATCTCCGGGCAAGAGAAGAACTATAAAAGTGGTACATTTTGTGTTGGAACAACACGATGGTGGCTCGTGACTTTCCACACCAAGCTTTGGAGGTAAAACTCAGCTGTTTGACCACAGCTATGTTTTACTGTAAAGGGCCACTGCTCACTAAGCCCTGTGTAATTAGAAACTGGCCGAGGAAGGAAATGTCGTTAGAACACCCAGGGGAAGGTTGATTAAAGGATACGCAGTTTGTGTATCGGAGTTTTGCTTTTTGTCATAAGCTCTGGCCGCTTCATTGGCTCTAAATATCTGATGTGTTGAATGTGTAAAGGTCATAAGACCGCAGAAAGAAGAGACCAGAATTCTCCTCGGTCTCTACTATCAGATTTTATCTAGACCACTTTTTCTTATTTCTTCAGCTTGCAGAACTGGTAGGGTGTGAGACTTCTCTACTTACAAATACGTTTCTTTCGTGCGATTGTTAATCAGGACTAATGAAGATGGCAGTGTTCAGTGTCTGAGTGAGACCCAAAACGATAACGACAGATCCAAGGCTCTAGGATATCTTAAGGAAGTATTTCTTCTCCTGTCTCCTATAAGAAAAAAATGAGAATATTTTAAGCATGTGTATCTTTGTGCGGCTATCTAAAATCAAATTTTACCTGTTCTAACAAAGCACACAGAGGGATGAATCATTTAGCAGCCGGCTTTGGTTAATTTCACCTCCAAGAATGCCAAAAGTTGTCTCCCTGAATTTGCAACCTTAGAGTTGCGTTCCAGTTGTCCATTCTTGTGTTACTGTGCACACCTTAAAGTGAGCAGTGAGCTGGGAGATTTATAATTACCCAAGTCTTCTATGAAAGACAAATGCCAGAAGTTACCTACACCACCCACTGTAGGATTGTTCTTGGCATGGTGACCAAGGCGTGGTGAATTTGTGCATGGAAGTATGAGCTGTCAGGTCTTAAGTGGCAGTAAAGCTAGGGGGTACTTTTCTTCTTGGAGTTATGTTATTAACTCCTTGAATGAAACATATCTTCGTTTTGAATCATGACCCCGGGAAATGCCCACACCCATCTCACCTTAACGTATGTAAATTCCATTTCTCCCACGACTCTCAGCTATGAGAGAACGCAACCGTCAGTATTTTGAAAGTGGCTCAGCTAAAATGTTTGCTTTCCTGCGCTCAGTCACTTGAGCACTCCAAGTGACCCCTTTGACAAGGCAGAACAAGAAATTTATCCCTCCAGTATGGAGCATTTTGCAAGGGAGGCTGAGTTTTGGAGCACACAAATGGTAAGTTGAATGAAACGTTTAAATATCAAGGGCATCATACTGGGCATTTTCCTTGTAGCTTTTCATAAAATTAGGATGAAAGAGGAATTTATCATCAAAAGATTGTAGTCTTGCTCATTATTTTAAAATGAAACATGCCTTCTACATACCAAATGGTATTAGTGAGAAATGACTTTGGATGGATTGTTTGGGCATAAATTTTCCTAATTTTATTGGTGAACCATACTGAACATCTTGTGGGCATACAAGATATGACCTTAATGAAGCAAGACGACTCACTGACAGAAAGGAACTGTGAAGTCAAACTAGGATTTTAACACAAATGAAGAATTTCTTGGAACTCTATATTGCATTGTCATTTTTGATTTTAAGTGTACCTCTTTTTAAGATTTCATGTATACGTATGTAAGTGAATATATATATAATAATTATAGCATATCACTGGAAGACCATGATAAAGGAGCATACTGGTGCCTAAAATTAACTTTTATGATTTTTAAACTGGGAATATTCAGACCTGCTGTTTCCCTTTATGTTACAAAGAACTGCTGGGTTTACTTCACATGAATTGGTCAAGTCCTGAAAGCCTCTGAGAATGGTACAGATTCCCCGGCCTCGGTGACCCTGGGTGATCACCTCATTTTATTTTTATTTTTATTTTTTTAACATTTATTCATTTTAGACACACAGAGAGACAGAGCATGAATGGGGGAAGGTCAGAGAGAGAGGGAGACACAGAATCTGAAACAGGCTCCAGGCTCTGAGCTCTCAGCACAGAGCCCGACACGGGGCTCGAACTCACGGACCACGAGATCATGACCTGAGCCGAGGTCGGTCGCCCAACCGACTGAGCCACCCAGGCGCCCCTGATCATCTCATTTTAAAGTTGAATAAACTGAAGTTCCCCTAGTTAAACAACCCCGAGTTGGGCTACAAGATCACAGACTTCAACCCCAGCCCAATGCTTTTTCAGTTAGTATATGTCCTGTCCCACAGTATAAATTTTCATTTTGTTTTCTCTTTCTAATGTGAATTTGAACTTCATTGGAAATAGAAGATTCTGTCACAAACGTAGGTGATTTTTTTTTTTTTTACTGCATGAAGTTGACTATAAGAGCAAATTAAAACATCACTTCTATTTATTAAGGATATGCATCATCCCTGAAGTCTTAGCTTTTAATGTTAAATCTGAGATGGCAAGTCTTATTGTATACTTTTGGAGAAAGGAGGGTAAACTATACTGCACTGTCCCCAGGCATCACTGAAAAAGCACAATGTTCAGATGAATATTCAAGCTTTTCAGACATTGACCTTTGTGTATCCAAGTCATTCAAATCATTTACTTAGCAAGCATATCAACCACTTGTATTCTGGAAACTGAACTATTTCTATGCTCTTGTGAGATTTAGATTTTTTAAATTCCTCTGTTTTTTTAGGAGTTCATTTGTGACCAACTCCGGAAAAATGAAAGGAGGTTTTTTTTTCCCCGCATGCCCTCTGGGCAAAAAGGAATGTCTGTGCATTTAGGGACTGAGAGCTGATGTAGCACAGGACTGATTGGCTCCAGTGGGGCCCAGAAAGAAGCCGAGCTCAGGAAGTACACGAAGGGATGAGACGAAGGCATTGGCTCTCTCCACTTTGACAGTCCCAGCCCCGAGCCCAAGGAGATTCCCAGTCACATGAGAGAATGTGAGAATTGTAAGGTAAACAGCTATTAGGCCAATTCGTGCTAGCCTGTTGTTCTATTAAGCCTTGATTACCCTGACGGCCATTTTGAAAAATCTCTCCTACTTCGAATTTCTTTGGTCCCTGGCTCTGTGTCTGCCACTACGTGTTGTCACCGGTCCCCTTGGCACATCGGTGGCCACTAACCACCAGGTCAGTGGCCTCAGAAACCGCCTTGGGTTGCTGGCAGCAACTCAGCAATCTCTTGTCAGCTCCTTCCAGTCTGGGCGTTGGATTAAGTAGCTGCCAACTGAGACGCCCGGGGACAGGCACGGCCCAGGGCAGGAGGCGCTGAAATTCGTTACAATCCAGAGCTGCTCAGGTGATGGAGTGAATCAAAAGAGATGGAGGTTTGAAAGGCTGGCTTAGTTTCAGTGTCTTTCTATCATAATTAACACACCCAACCTCTTTTGTGGTCAGCAGGTTGTTATCTTGACTGCATAGATCGTGAGACATAGAGATTTAATGATGGGCTTGACGCTCTCTGGTTAGTAAGCAGGGTGGAAGTGAGACCTCTAAGCCTCTGCTCTCAGAAGCTGGCAACTTCATACACGATGGTGGACATTCTGTGTCTGCCTTCTCTGCCTGGGGGACCAAAATAGTTCCTCCGTCCTTAGTCCTCGGGTTGTTCTTTGTTCTTAGTGCGCGTGCGTTCTTGCGTGGCTTCCCTCTTGCAGACTGCCTGTGTTGCTTAGAAGCGTGCTTCCATGCTGGATGCGACTGGGTAACACTTCTCTCCCAGAGAACAGTGGCCCCTGGAAGTTCACATTCGGGAGTTGCCTCCAAGCGCAGCTGCAAATCCCCAAGGCTGTGTGCTCATCAAGGACAGCTGGTAGATCACATCCCTGCCCAACACACAACCTAGCACAACAGTCACGCAGGCTAATTTCAACAAGGATGAACTAAATGCGAGGATGCAGTGGACAGGAGGTGGCAGTCGGCAGTGGGCATGATTTGGGGAAGTGGACAGTGGTAACTGACTCTCTGGTCCTGGGTGCTTATCACCATCCACGAGACCCAAACCATCTTCCCCCCAGCCCAAGCCTAAAACCCTCACTTGTCCCCATCCTCTTTCTCCACATGAGCTCACCTGGACAAAGCACCAAGCAAGTGCTCACAGAGTTGAGCCTCTGTACTACTCTGGTTCTGCAGCGAACACAAAGGGAGAAGACATGCTCTTGACTCATGAAGGTCAAAATATAATTGAGCGACACGATATACATACATGAAACGATTAGAGGACAAAATAATAGATAATTGAGTGGCAGGGCGCACGGTTCAGACATTAAATGTAATAGTGCTTCTGAAGTCAGGGTGGTCGAAGGAGGCTGCATTAGGAAATAGACTGAGAAGGATGGGTTGGATTTGAAAAGGAGAGAGATGGGCATCCAGGTGAAGGGGACACCGTTGAGTAAATTCTGGGAGACAGAAACAGCCCTTGTGGTGGAACGGGACTGAGTGTTGGAAAAGGAAACACGTGTGAAGGGCCGGGGAGAGACAAAGCTGAGCAGGTCCTGAAGAAGCTTCAAGGCCAAGCAGACAAGTTGAGACCTGGTAGGCAATGGGAGCCATGGAAAGCGTTGGAACAGTGGAATGGCATGATAAAAGCAGTGTTTGAGGAAAATGATTGTGTCCAGGTAGATTGAGTTCTGAAGATTCTAGAGGCCAGCTCGGAATGAGGTGCCAGTGGTCCCAGATTAGAGTGGGGGACAAGTGGAATAAGGAGAAAGAAGGATATTTCTCAGGGAAAATATGAAACACTCACTGATGGATGGGATCCTGTATGGTGCAGACTATACAAGGTTAGCAAATGATGGCTCTCTGGTGTAGGTATCAGTCTGTCTTTACTCAGAATAAAAGAGAAGTCCAATTCTTCTCCTTAGATCTACTCCTAAGCCATTCTCATACCTCCTTCCCTATTCCTTGAGTTACCCAAACCCTCTGTAGAAAATCCTCCAAACACCAGTACCCATCCTGACAATTCAGGCCAAAACTTCTATTCCAGGCACCACCCCTGCTACCCAGAACACTTTGATCCCTTAAAACTATCCTTCTCCCACACCCGGGTTCTTCAGATTGTGGTACATTTCCTAAGTTCTCTCTTAGCTGCTGTTTGCTGAACGTGAAACATCTTTCTTCTTTCTCCCTCACGGTCTTAGTTTTATTTCTAGTGAGTTTAGTCCTCACATCTCTCCCCTCTCTGGCGTTATTCAGAACAACATCAATTTGCCCCGTAATATCTGGTTTCCTGACAGTATACTTCAGCATTAGATGGTCCACTTTGCCGTGCATATACATAGTTGTGCTTGACTTAAAATCTCTCCTAGCGACAGAGAAAAGGGGTACACAGTTCACCTGATAGTTTGAAAGGGAAAACAAGTTATCACAACAAGTACACAGGTGAAAAAAACCAAGGGGTTGTGTATTGAGACTGAAATATCCCAGATAGATTTCAAGGGAAATTTTGCATCATAGAAGGTGAAGAACTTTAAGAGATCATGAGCATGTTCTCTTTAACCTGAAGAGTATTTTTAATAGTTTTTTTTTCTTTTAATCTTTGAGCCAACGTTTAAAATTCAGAAGATTTGACATACCAATCCAGAAACATGTTTCCTTGAAAAAAGAATCAAAAGACAGGTCAATAATCAGCTGGAGGCGAGGATTGCTATCCCCTGTACATGGGGCATGCACTGCCCTCCTCATCTACATTTTCCAGTACTTATCAGGACATGTGGACATTTGAGTTTTGAGTTTGTGACCCAACTGATTTCTTATTGTCTGGAAAAGAGAAACTGAGGCACAGAGAGGTTGAAGAGCTTTCCCAGTATGCCTCAAGGGGTTGGTAATAGTGCAGGGATTAGAACTGAGCTTTGCTCTGACTCCTTGACCCTCTTTTTTCTGCCTTTTGGGAGTGTAGTTGTTTCCTGAATATAAGACCAGAAACGCTGACGAACTGGAGGAAGGCAAAGGTCTGCATGGGGGAACATTCTCATCAGCCAAAAGGGATCCTGAACAGGAGTTCCTGAGAGCAGGAATCTGGGGAAATCTAGAATAATAGTATTTCACGGGGCACCTGGGTGGCTCAGTTGAGCTTCCGACTCTGGCTGTCGGCTCATGTCATGATCTCGCGGTCTAGAAATCGAGGCCCTCGTGGGGATCCACACTGAGCATGGAGTCTTCTTAAGATTCTCTCTCCCTCGCATTGTCTCTGCCCCTCCCACTCTCGTACCCCCCTCTCTTTCTCTAAAAATAAAATTAAATTAAAAGAGAGTATTTCCTAACTGTGACCGTTGATGTGATTTTATTTTACTCCATCGTATTTGCTACTTCTAATTCCAAGAGGTAACATGCTTCATAATTAGCTTTTCCCCTTTGTTACAATTTCTTTACTTAAAACAACAACAACAACAAAAAAAAAACTGTGTACTTGAAAATATGTCAGTTGGGATATAACATTGTAAGCGTTCGTATTGAAAATGTCCCAAATTTCTAAATGAAACTTACTGATAAAAACTATTCGTGTGTGTGTTTTCTCGTCCACTTTCCTCTCCTAAGCTCAATTCATTTCCTTAGACCTCTGGCCTGCACTGTTAGAGTCTCCGTCTTGAATATGTTAAAATGACATTGGCACTTGGCGAGAAGCTTGCAGCCTCCCGCAGACTCGGCTGGGCTGTGATCTCCGCAGGCTCACAGGGCGGGAGGGAGGGGGCAGTGATCATCCTGCTTATCATTATTGATGTGGCTTCAGCGACCTCTGATGCGTTTCTGTCCAGTGTGATTCTGGATGCAATTCAGAAAACACCTGCTGAAATCCTTGCGAGAAATCCATGTGTGTGCCAAGGCCGGGTGATTGGTGTCGCTCTTGAACAACGTGAAGGTCAACCTCTTGGCTCTCCTTTGGTAGTTATTTTAATGAAAGTCAGAATTCTTTATGGGGTGAATTTTAATACAGACCTAGCACAGGCTGGCATTTCTACTTTTTTGCAGAGTAACATTCAAAATAGCCATTTAACTAAAATGGAAGATGGGTGGAGATTTCGCAAGGCATTTGGAATTGGAAGATGAATAGGAAAGAGATTCTTTGTGTTCTCTGAAATACAGGAAAGCTTAAGATTAATGTTGGATCTCTGTTTTTACTACATCACTCTCATCTTCTTCAAAGGAACGGTGCCTCTCTGTTTGCTTTCTTTTCCCTAGTGGGGGTTCTTTCTTCCCCCTCCCCAAACCCTTGAAGCCTTTGGCTGATGTAACAAGATCATTCCTTACATTGGTGAGGATGTTTCCACCCTAGCATTGATGCTGTTGTTTCCGACTCGGGTTCTATGTTTCTATCTACTACGTGCATATATGCGTTGTAAATGAGAGACAAAAACTCTGTGGAGGTATTGGACAACAAGTCCACAGTAGAAGTTTCCATGCATAAGAGTTCGTTTGATCTGAGGGCGCGTGGATTAAATGTGATATGGTTGATATAATAAATTGACTAATGACAATAATAACTAACGTTTTACATGTTTTGCATGTTTACTAAGTGTTTGGAACCGTACTAGGTATTTCATGGGCATTATCTAATTTAATCTTCATAATTGCCCCTACAGTCCACTAAAACGAATGTGATAATAATCTGTGTGGGTTAAGGTTTAGTTTTAGACACAGTTTAAGAGATTATCTGGGCTGGAGCACCAGAGTGGCTCAGTCAGGTGAGCATCCATCTCTTGTTTTCAGCTCAGGTCGTGATCCTAGCCAGGGTCACGGAATTGAGCCCTGCCTTGGGCTCTGCACCAAGCAAGGAGCCTTCTTGGGATTCTTTCTCGCTCTTTCTGTGCACCTCTCCTCCACTCATGCTCTACCTCTCTCTAAATATAAAAAATAAGGGGCACCTGGGTGGCTCAGTGGGTTGAGCATCCGACTTTGGTTCAGGTCATGATCTCGCAGTTCGTGGGTTCGAGCCCCGCGTCGGGCTCTATGCTGACATCTCAGAGCCTGGAGCCTGCTTCTGATTCTGTGTCTCCCTCTCTCTCTGCCCCTCTCCCACTCATGCTCTGTCTCTCTCTGACCTACCATAGGGAGAGCAGGTCAAGTCACCCAGAATGTTTACTCTGGAGAAGATACTGCTCTGGGTGGCGCAAAAGCCTATCGCCCCCTCCCCTCCCCCAATTAGTGGGCTGAAGTATATGACCCCAAGGGTTCCACCAGTGACACTGGCTATGACCTTGGCCAGTGGATGTGGATTCAGACAAACATAGGTGGGGAGTAAGGGAGAACAGAGAGTGGGGCAGCAAATCAAGGACTCTGGGAGGTGCCCAAGCAGAGGAGGGTAAAGGGTTTCTGAGCAAGGATTACAAACAAGAGGCCGAGGCTGAACGCAGCCTGCAGACTCATCGGCAGTGAGCATAGAGGGCCAGCAACTGTTCCTTTGAATGCGACTGGAGGCAGGTACCCTCTGGGTATCTCCCCAGTCCCTGCTCTCTCTTAGTCCCCGAGCCATCCACTCACATGCACTGGCCTGGCAACAGGTGGCCCAGATCTGAAGGCCCTGGTGTATAAGGTGACCTAGCAGCAGGTAAGTGCTGGATGAGGTCTCTTTTTTTCAATAATCTGTCATCCAAACTGTAAAGCATGAGAGAAGGGTCACGAGGTTAGTGAGTCCTAGTTTGTTCAGTTGTGGGAACTGCACACGGAGAGGGCATGCCCACTAAAAACTGAGCCACATGGAGGCCGATTCTCACATCACCAAAGCAAGACAGTGTCCCTGGTAGGACTCGCTCAGTCACCACCCCATGCGCGTCTATGTTTCCTCCCTTCCGTGACTTCCTCTGCTTAGGGGAGGAAGATGACCCATGGGGCCAAAGAACCTAAATGCGAAAACACACAAGAGCTGGTGGCTGAACCCACCCTTTCCAGCTCTCCCAGCAAACATCCCCCAAGGTCTGCCCTCCCTGAGTCTGTGGGCTTTTCCCCAGGATGGAGGCGAGGGGGCCCTGCCACAGCCTGGGAACCAGACAAGGAGAAGTCATGACCAAGCCATGGAAGAAAGAGAAAGTAGAGAGAAGAGTTGGGGCTGGTTACAAAACAACCAGCACTAGGGGACCTGGGTAGCTCAGTTGATTAAGCATCCAACGTCAGCTCAGGTAATGACCTCATAGGTTCCAGCCCGCGTCGGGCTCTGTGCTGACAGCTCAGAGCCTGGAGCCTGCTTCGGATTCTGTGTCTCCCTCTCTCTATACCCCTCCCCCACTTGTGCTCTGTCTCTTTCTCAAAAATAAATAAACATTAAAAAAATTTGGGGGTGGGGAGTGCCTGGGTGGCTCGGTCAGTTAAGCGTCTGACTTCGGCTCAGGCCATGATCTCACGGCTCAGGTCATGATCTTGCGGTTTGTGAGTTCGAGCCCCACATCAGGCTCTGTGCTGACAGCTCAGAGCCTGGAGCCTGCTTTGGATTCTGTGTCTCGCTCTCTCTCTGCCCCTCCCCTGCTCACGCTCTGTCTCTCTCTTTCTCAAAAATAAATTTAAAAACATTTAAAAAATTTTTTTAACTTTTTCTTGAACAACCAGGACCAAAAGGGGTAGAATCTCCAGAGAGAAAGCTTATGTAAGAAGTTCCAGGATAAGGAAGAGTAAAGAAAAAGGGAAGTAGCAGAGAGAAGTAACAAGACCAAATTAAGAAATGGAAGACATAGATACATTGTTAGAATGAATTTTCAGTGGTGGACACGTTGTCCTTGAGACATTTGAAAAAAAAAAAAAAAACAGGAAGAGCTAGAAGTACTCTGGAAGAAGACCTCATGTACAGCTGAAAGGAGCTGTACAAAGAAATACTATGTCTTTTCTTTTGTCTCTGGATTGCATTGCTGAATGGCTGGCTCTACAAGTCCCCAGCATCCTCCATGATGAGAGTTCAGGATTGGTGCTCCCATCCTGGGGGCAGAGCTCCCAACAGCCTATGCCCCCTTCCTTGGGTCATCTTTCCATTCTCTGTTCTCTCTCTTTCTTTCCTCCCTCCCCGACTTCATACCAATAAGGAAAGAAAAACTTGGGGAGACCTCTGGTGCAGGCTCCAATAACAATCTTGGCAGGTAAATTTCACACATGCAAAGTGAGTCATTTTCTCATAACTGAGATCAGGGGTTGTATTCCTCCCAAGAGAAAAAACACTTATATTGACGTGTTTATGTTTTGGAATAATAATATTTGTCCATGTGAAAATATGTGCGACTCCTTTCTGCCACACCATATGGCTGATTACTATTCATAATCCAAACAGTAGCAGCTGCTGCAGAATTTCGAGAATGAGTTTCCTTAAAGTAAAAACGGGCAAACTATTGGATGCCACATATTTTCCAGAGTATCACTATTCACCAGAAATCTACATATGGGTCCTTTTCATTAATCCAGTATAGTCTTTATTAATAGCTCAGAAGTTCATTTTTCTATATCCCCTTTTATTCTGTCCCTCTCATCCTACCCCACCCCATCTCAACCTGTGCCCCCAGGGGCTAGTCTACGTTGGGAAAGTGGATGCACATCAGCCAAAACCCTTGGCAACAGAGGTTCTCAGCATGGTTGATGTTGACTGGTGACGACGGCCAGGAAAAAATTGCAGTGTGTTTTTGCCCTAGTTCTCCACGTGGCTTCCTCCACTGCTGAACTGCATTATGGATGTGTGGTTAGTCAGACACATGGAGGCACTGAAGCAGTTAATGATCCCCTCTTGGGCCTACTTGGCCCAACTCTGAGGTAATGGAAAATGTAGAGTAGCACTTTCTACAGACCATTTGAATGTGGTTAGCAGAAACCCTTGAGGTTTGAGGAGGAAGTGATTTGCCGAATGGGCACTGGACAACACTATAGAAACCACCACAATCAACGGTACAAAATAGCCTAATTTCATAGAGAAGTATCTGCAAGTCTTCTCTATATCATCACATAGTCTTTCCGAGTCCCCCCGCCACCAAAAGCTGGAAGCTTTAGAAAATCAAAACACTCTTTTTCTTTTTTTTCCATTAGAGTAGCCAAAACATTCTTTATGCTGATTCTACACGTCACAGTCGTAAACATCCAGACTATTTGGCAAAAAAATTAAAAAATTTTAAAAAATCCTGACCCAATGTACCAAAACTTGAGTCTACGATGAAAGTATATTTAGTGTAGTCTCATTTAATAACCTGAGTTTGCGTGATGTGTCATACATAGTTTTCAGAGTGTTTTCATGTATGTTATTAGTAATTGAGACTTTTTTCCAAGAAGCCTATCAGGTGACCGAAATCAGTGGACGTTCAATGGGACTGGGATACTGTCTCTGGCCTGGGTGCATTGTCCTATTCTCCCCACAACAGGCATCGCTAATTTCCAACTTGTTTCCGTTGTCTTCCTTAGCCATTTGTCTTTTTCAGGTGTCTCCTGGTCAGGTAGCTAAGTACCTGCTGCTTTTATCACAAGTTATAATAGGGTGATTTATCATTGTCATTCTCCTCACTCGCAACAAGAGAGCAACTACAAGATATTACAGAATTGGTCTGCGTACTTGGCCTTTAACAACAGTCTCTGATTTGAAATGGCATCTATGCCTCTGTCATCTCAGAGCTCCTCAAGGGGTCTCTGAGTCAGCCTTAACTTTGCCGGCCTTTACCTTCGGGTTGCACTGGGTAATTGTTTCAGTAATTCCACTGAATATAATTCCAGACGGAATATCTGACAATACTTCCAAGTCACTATTTGTGTTTAGTAGCCGTGTGTGTGTGTGTGTGTGTGTGTGTGTGTGTCTGCTTCTCATTTCTGTGTTTCTTTATCATCATAATCGGCCTGACTCAGGCCAATTATGTGATTGCCCTGTAGCCCAATAACGTGATTTCCGTGCTAAATAGTCCAAATACATTGTCCCGATAGATCACTGAAATCTTCTACTTGGCCACCTTCACCTGTGCCCAGTCCCCAGAAAACCTTTGCCCTGAAAGCTCAGCCCTGCCTACTCTTAGAATCTGTTCTGACTCACTCGTTAGTCTTCGCTTGAACAGAGATCAGTCCTGCTGTCCTAAGCCTAGTACCTGGTGGCCCTGGACTAAGTCCTGGGCACGCTGTCTGCTGACCCGCACCTTAGCTCAGGCCTCGTGAAGCTGGTGGGCATGTGTGGGATGCTGCCACTGTCATCTGATTTCTCCCCATGCCCTCCTGCTGAGATCAATTACCCTACCTCACGCACGGGTTGTCCTGCTGAGCCAGCACTACCCTTCTGTGTTCCATTGACTTGGAGCGCCTTCCAAGTGGGCCTAGAAACAGAGTCATGTTATGATTGTCATGGGCTGTAGGCACTTTCATCTTTATGAGCCCCTTCCTCCGTTAAAAAATATGAAAAGTTGTGTTTTTTAATTGTGCTGGAAGAAAAGGCAAACATACTGATATTATCCATTAAAACATTTCTTTGACCTGAAAGCATATTGTTTTCTTCTGATTTGTTGAAAAGAAATGAATACGTTTCCCTGGAATCCCAAATGTCTTATTGCAAGCCATAGGCACCGTGCTTAGCGTGACTGATGGATAAGGGGCCCTCGCTAGAAATGGACCTCTGGGGCAGGCCCTCTTGCTTTAGATCAGTGTTTCAAAGTTCAGTCTTTTGCGAACCACATTTAGAAACGTTACCATTTGCTCTTCCCAATACAAGTCTTCACCTACTATTTTTCTTTAAATTTACCTTCTTTGGGGCGCCTGGGTGGCTCAGTCGGTTAAGCGTCCGACTTCAGCTCAGGTCACGATCTCGCGGTCCGTGAGTTCGAGCCCTGCGTCGGGCTCTGGGCTGACGGCTCAGAGCCTGGAGCCTGCTTCCGATTCTGTGTCTCCCTCTCTCTCTCTGCCCCTCCCCCGTTCATGCTCTGTCTCTCTCTGTCTCAAAAATAAATAAACGTTAAAAAAATAAATAAATTTATAAATAAATTTACCTTCTTTGAAATTGTAATAACTGTATTTTTTCAAGGATACTTATGCCACTGGCATAGAGTTGCTCTTATGAACAGCATGTTTGTGTTCCCCCAAAATTCATGTGTTGAAGCCCTAATCCTCAGTGTGATAATATTTGGTAGTGGGAACTTGGAGAGGTAATTAGGTAACAAAGGTAGCGCCCTCAAGATAAGCTTAGTGCCCTCCTAAGAAGAAGCACAAGAAAGCCTGCTTCTGTGGCAGCTCTTCGTGTATCTTCCGTGTGAGGACGCAACGGAAAGACGTTGTCTTCAAAGTGGGAAGTAGGCGTTCATAGGAGCTGAATCCACCAGCGCCTTAATCTTGGACTTCCCAGCCTCTAGAACTGTGAAAAATACGCGCTGTTGTTGAAGCCACCTAGTCATGCTAACTCGGTATTAGCAGCTGAAGCCGATTGAGACACTTGTCCTAAGTAGAAAGTACTCATTGATACAAATTAACATAAATACATTAGGCAATTTTTAAAAATTTAAGCTTGTTCATGTTCAACCTAATGCTAGCATTCTGAGTTCCTCAGCATCCTTTGTCCTCTGCTAGTCCTTGTGGAGTCAGTGGTGGGACCAACGCCTAACCCAAAGGTGTCCCCCTGGTCATGGTTTTCAGTGTATTCCCCGTCCACCTGCTGTCCAGGTTCCTGCTTCAAAACAAATGAACCGACTAGACATCCCCAAGTCAATTGAAACATTGACAGATCATCCCCACCCATTAGACTGGATCTTCCGGGAAAAGTGTCGCTGGCTGTCGCAACCCTGACTCATCATTTCTCTCTAGAATGACACTGTCCAATAGAACCGGAAATGTACTCTGTCTGCTGTTGCCAATACTGGACTGCCACCGGACACAAGTAACTACTGAGCATTTGGAACAGTGGCCACTGGGACTGAGGAATGAGATTGTTACTTTCACTTAATTTCAATTAATTTAAACGTAAACTCTTTAGCCACATATGTCTATTGGCCACCATATGGCACAGGGCAGCATTACAGCGTGTGATTTTGACTGTGGCCATTCTTTTTGGGTTCTAGATCCATCCCAGAATGGATTAGTTCTAAAATTCTTTCCCTTTGCATGAGGCCTGTCACACCACACAGCTTGGCTTATGATTGAAATGGATGATACTTAAGCTAGCCGATATTTACATCCTACAGTGAAAGAAGGCTCTGGGGGGAGATGTGAAAGAAAGAAGCAGGAATAGAATATGAGAATCCTGTGTGCTTCTGAGTGTCATGGGGAGGAGGAGGGGAGGAAGGATAGAATGGAGAGATTGAGATATCAAAGACTGAGATTGAGATATCAAAGATTCCCCCCACTTTTCAGTCATATAAAGCTAAGAATAACCAAGATACAAGCTGTATTAATTTCATCTTATTTCCCGATCATTCTTCTCTTTTTTCCACTTAAAACAATTGTCAGTTGGGGGGTCAAAGGTTTAGCTTCAGAATAAGCAGTCTGCTCAATAGTTTGTCATTAATCTGCTAAATCTAGAAACTGCAGCTAGGGCTGGCTTCAAGCCCCAAGCCGTAATGTTTAAGTCTTTGGACCAACTATATTGAATCAGACTCAGGACAAAGCCTGGCACTTACTCATGCAGGTCAGTGAGGCCCCAGGTGCCCATGACTGTGTTTGTTTGTTTTTTTAATATTTTTTGTAAGTTTATTTATTTATTTTGAGAGAGAGGGAGAGACAGAGCAACCACACGTGGGGGAGGAGCAGAAAGAGAGGAGGAGGAGGAGGAGGAGGAGAGAGAGAGAGAGAGAGAGAGAGAGAGAATATACCAAGCAGACTCCCCACTATCAGTGCAGAGTCAGACGTGGGGCTCAAACTCACCAACCACGAGGTCATGACCTGAGCCAAAATCAAGAGTCAGACGCTTAACCAACTGAGCCATCCAGGCGCCCCCATGACTGCATTTAAACAGACCTTTGAGGAGCCCAGTAATGGCACTCACTGGCATAGCACACACACAGATGACTGTCTATCCATTCCTGCCCTACCACCCCCTGCTTCCTTCCCTCGGGGCCCTCTATTCCATGTGGTATACTGTTTCTTCTGGGAGACCATGAGCTTGGACAGTGACCCTCTCTAGAACTCTTGGAATGGGATGGCAAATTGATTACCTAAGCCAATGATGGAATTCTTCTTTCACTACGTATTGATTTTGGAAGAGGAACATGACCTAGGGCCGGCTGTTAAGGAACACTTGGAAAAATTTGCCTACCAACAAAAAGAGATGCACAGAAAGAGATCTTTCTTCCTCCACTGGCATTGTTGGGTCTACAACTGAGACCAGAAACTGTAGCAGCATTTTTCACCTGTGAAGTATAAAGATGACCGGATGGATGGTGGAGGGGAGGGGTGGACAGGGTCCTTGCACACTAGAACAGGCAAATTAACCCTGAGACAATTTGGACCTCCTTCTTGTGAAATCATCCACCTCCCAGTAGGTTAAGACATTCTGAATTGGTCTTCCGTTATTAGCAGCTGAAATCATCATTGCTGATACAATAACACATCGTGGAGTTCTTATTGCCTCTAATTTGACTTAAAACTTCTTTGCACCAGAATATGAGCAGGACAAAGCCTTAGCCTTTCCCTGCTTTGTGGATTGGAGCTATGATCTTTTCTGACAGTTTATTACTTTACTTCTGGGATGCCTCTCCATATAAAATCCCTACCAAACTTGACCTATTTCTTCCTCTTTGACATGGGAATCAAGGACTGAGAAACTGCTCTCTTTCACTGTAATTCATGACTAAACACAGTTGATAGTAAAAATAAAGTGTGAATAGCAAATAATAAATAATAGTAATAAGATGGGTGCCTGGGAGGCTCAGTCGGTGAAGCGTCCGACTTCGGCTGAAGTCATGATCTTACGGTTCGTGGGTTCTAGCCCCGTGTCAGGCTCTGTGCTGGCGGCTCGGAGCCCGGAGCCTGCTTGGGATTCCGTGTCTCCCTCTCTGTCTCTGCCCCTCCCCTGCTGGTACTCTGTCTCTCTCTGTCTCTCAAAAATAAATAAACGTTAAAAAAAATTCTTGTTAAATAATAGTAATAAGACACAGCCATTTACCATCATGCTTTTAATTACAAATGTAAAATATAGTTTTATTTGTGTCTTTAAGAGTGAGCCTTTTTTCTGCTGAGCATGGAATATCGAACACTTAATTAATGGGCATAATTCTATTTCCACTGTGGAGACGGGACAAATCATAGCAGCTCTCACCCCAAAAGCAGAAACCCTTTGGGCAGTCTGTCTCCACTAATGCATATATTGATATACATGCGTATTTCCCATTAATACTAATAGACCCTAATGCGACTGTATAAATCACCTGAATTCTGATGCAGTGTGAATGCGATGTTGGATGATTCAAGAGGAACTCACAAAATACATTTGTCTGGGAGCTATTTCTTAATATGCCTTTATCATGTAGCCGGATTCCTCCCCTGTGACTGAAATATTAATCAAAGGCTGTTTCTGCCAGTTCCCATCTCGTGCAGCCCCCTCTTGTCATCAGAAGAGATGAAGTAGACTGTGCACCTCTACTCAGGTGTAGTTTAAGATTCTATTGGAAGCAATAAGAAGGGAATAGACAGAAAAGAGAAATTAAGAGAGATTTTCCTTTTCGTGGTGACCACCGCATGGGGCCCGGGCTGAGTTAAGCGTATACATGTGCTTGAATCCTGGAACAAGTGCCAGATCACCTAGGCTAAGTATGAGGAATTTACACACCTTTATTCCCCACTTTGTCCTTACCCACTGGAAGCTATATCGAGCATTTTACCTCCAGGGTTCCAGAGCACTCTTTATACCTCCACTGTCAGTGTGCTCTCTGGAGAAATGCATTCTATTACCTCCCACAACGGTGAGAGAAAATTCCAGCCAGCCGGCCTCACTCTTCTGCTCTCACCTAACTTCAAGCTTCCTCTCTTCCCGGATCTTCCTCCTCTCCTACGTGGATTCTCGGCACAGCGATTGCTCACAAAGACTTTTGTTTTACCCTATCATAGGCAAAAAAGAAAAAGTGTACCCTTAAGAATCAGACAGAAAGAAAAATATCAATTGTAAGTAAAAACGTACGTAGCCCTTATTTATTGCTAGACCACGTAATCTTGGGATTATGACAAATAAGCACCAAAAAGGATTTGGGGCTGTATGTCAAAATAACATTCCATCCAGCCCTGCAGCTTTTCACAGTTAGGCAAAACCCTGGGTGTTTCCATGAGTGTTTCCCAGGGCATAACAACGCCAAGAGCGCCCCTTTTGCAGGTAAAGATGCCGAGGCCAATCAAAAATGTTGCAAAATAGCACCAGTGATTTGTATGTTAATATGTTCAAAATCATTTCGATTCATCTCTATTCCAAGAGAGTGGAAGAATAATTAAATACAGAGCTGCTCGAATAGGTTTTTAAATTTACGGTGTCTTAATTTCCAAAGCCCTCGATGAATCTTAGAGTCTACTGAAACATTTCAGAATTGCTTTGGTCATTACAATCTGCCTGAACCCAAGGGAACACTAGGATTTAGCTAAGCTTTAGTAATAGTTGGAGATTAGAGGAAACGGTATGGAGTTATAGTAGATCTTCAAATCTTGCTTGAAATTGGGACATCTTTTTAAAAATGCGACCCTTCTAATACTAGTTAGTAAGAGGTATTACTCTGTAAAGTTAAAAGTTCCATTTTTAAAAGAAAACACGAATATGGAATGAAAGAGCTCAGGCAGCGTAACTCTGTTATCTACCTTGGAAGGAAATATGGTTCTTTGGACCATAAAACTCTGGCTCAGGCATCTTCATCCTAATGGCCTCTTATCAAATTATGAATATCAGATTTAGGAGGAACCAAAGATGTGCCACCTCCAACAAAAACACCTGAATTCATTCATTCATTCATTCATTCATTCATTCATTCAATAGCTTGTTACATGCTTGCTGTGGGCCAGACCCTGTGCTAGGAATAAACACAAAAAGAAGACATATTCTTGCTCTTCAAGGGTTTCCTGGGCTGGGAAGAGAAAACCAGTGGAGAGGCAATGAAGGAAGGGACTGGAAATGTATTGGGACATTTATTTAGGTTAGAGTCCTTGTCCAGTAGGTAATATCATCCCCCATGTTACAGCCTGAAGCCCAGAGAGTTTAAGTAACTGACCCAAGGTCCCACAGCATGTGAATGAATTAGAAATCAAACTCTCATATGTCTGATCATGCTCTTTGCACCGCACCCATGCTAAACTGTGTGATCCCCGCGGCCACACGGTATCATGCAGGTGGCCTTCGACAGCTGCCACCTGCTGCTGACTGGCACGGTGCCACTGGAAGTGTTGCTCTGGGTTGTGATGTTGGTACTGGAGCCCACATTCCTTCTCTGAGGGCACTCTGGAATGGGGAAGAGAATCTAGGAGTGCTGTCCTCAGGAGGATTTGCAACGTCATTCATTCTCAAGCAGTCTGGAAGCAGCTCTCAGGCATACCTGAATGAAACTGAGGAATGTCCCCTCTCGTCTTCAGGGGAAGAGTGTTCTGCTGACCAGTGAACAAACCAACGTCACTAGGAGTCATTTGATAGCTCCTCGAGAATTTATTAGACAGGCAGCAGACAGCCCTTGGAGTACTGGAGCTGTGGCAAGAGAGACTGCCTCGGAAATTGGGAGAGTTTAAGACAAAGCCAAGAGAAGAGAAAAATCTTCTTCACCCAGAGCATTGGTAGGAGAGGGGAGCCACCGTGTTATTCAGGACGCAGTTCAAATGAGTGTGAAGGTAAGAGAGATGCACGGGTAGCTCGTTCGGCCATGGGCCCAACGCTGATGTCAAAGGACTATAAATATGAGGACAAGCCAAGGTAAGAGAGATACACTGGGCAGTTCGTTCGGCCATGGGCCCAACACTGATGTCAAAGGAGTATAAATGTGAGGACAAGCCACCAGAGGCATAAGAATTAGGACCTTGGGAAACTAGAGAAAGATTCAAGCAACAGTTGTGAGAAGACAGGTATACAACTGCTTATCCTTGATCGCGAAGTCCAAGTGCTCTGACCACTGAAAATTTGGGGTGGTGGACCTGCCTTAGATTGACGTAAGACTGTAATCTTGATTCATCCCTCTTACTGTGAATATTCATCGTTTTGCTGTAGAAATATCCATATATTTAGCCATGGATGATGTTGGTGGCGTTAAGTCATATCGAAGATAGAAATATATTACATTTCTAAGAAAACCAAAGGCTGAATTCCAAAACACACCTGTTCCCAAGGGTTACAGGTAGGTGACTGTGCGTCACGCCCCTCCATCCACGGGATCTCATTTAATCCTCCCAAAAGTGTTGAGAGACAAGGTCTTATTTCCCTCCACTTTGTAGATGAAAAAAGTGGACAGGAAGCCATTCGTGGGACCAACTCCAACCAGTAGAGAGTGACAGATTAAGGACTGACCCCCGAGCATCTCAAAACAGTCCCTATACTCAAACCTGTGCCATGCATCATTCTAATGGGGACTCGGACACTGCCAGCTTCTCCTGGTAAAACCTGCTTCTGACCCCAACACCTCCCACAGCTGTCTTGGTTTTCATAACAAGCAACAGCTGGGCTAGAGCCTCCAGTAAGCACAAGGCTCTAGAAAGTGTTGAGTTAGAGTGAAACAGGACTCCTTTTAAAATTCTGACTTCTCTCAGCCGCATACAGGCCTCTAGGATGGTCTTGACCCTTGAAGGGGACTCAGACTCCTTTGAGAATCTGATTAAAGCTCTGAACCTTCTCTGTAGGATACTACACATACAAATTATTTGTTCTGTTTCAGGGGAGCCTATTTGTGAAATCCAGGTCAAGAATCTCTTTGCTCGGCTTTTAGGGGATTGGTAAATTGTCCATAGCAAAACTCAGAGCAAAGTTCAACTTTAAAGCGTGAAGATCATTTCAATTAATATAATTCAGTGATTCAGTCAAGACGTAATTGCTATTGAAGCCCAGAATTCCCTGACCAAAGGGTGTGTGTGTGTGTGTGTGTGTGTGTGTGTGTGTGTGTGTGTGTGTGTTGGAGTATTGGGAAGAAAGACTGGGCATTCTTTTGGCTTCTCAAGAAAATTACCCATACAGGTATTATTAAATCTTGACAGTTCTGTTGACCTCTCGGCTCTTATAAACATTGAAATGGTCAATCCTGAAAGCAGGGATTGCATTAGAAGTCATTTTCAATTCCAGGGTCTTGTAAGTATCTTCTGTCTATATTTTCTTGGAGACTGTCGTTCTCCTAGGCAGCCTCCTTTCTACCGTCTGCAATACGAAAACTTGCAAACCATTGTCAAGGTCCAACTATAAAGATTCTCCAGCTGGCATCATAACCGTATTGTTCATCTTCCCCCTTGCGCTTTTGATTGACTGGGGTTCCAAGCCATTATTTCCTAAAACTAAATGTTTCCTAATCTTTTATATCTCTGGTTTGATAGTTATGATAAGCCTCCTCCCAAGGGTATAAAACTGAAGCTGATGAATAGAAGCGTGCTCGTCATTAGCCAGTACACAAAACAACGCGCCTTCTCGGAAATTCAGAAACACAATAATGGCAGATTTCGTGTTTTACATGATTACCTTTATGACAGTTCTGTCACTCCACACCGAGCGCAATGTATCCGGGTGGGTTTTTGTCTGACGAGAGTATCCATGGCTCATGACGCTGGGTTGAGCTGTATTTCTGATGTGTGCGTTTGGTAGCAGCTAGAAACTGGCGGTGCATGCATTTTGATGTGAAGTCAAAAAAAGTCCTGTTCAGAGGAGTAAAATGCTCGTACGCCCCTCGTTTCCCACGTGTTGATCCGGGATTAAATGATAAATACAGCGTAGCAAACAATGGGCAAGTTCTTGGACTCCGAAGTTCGTCCAACCTGGGTTTGGGTGTTGAATCCATCACTTACCAACCGAATGACTCTTGACAAGTTACTTCATTTCTCTAGGCCTCGTTCTCTGTAACATGGAATTAAAAATAGTATTTCCCAATAGAGTTGTTTTAAGGATTAATTGAGATGATACAAGTAAAGCCCTCAGCAGAAAGTAGCATCTTCTCTTAGGATAACAATCGTGTCCCATCTCCGTTCTCCCACAAGGACCCTCTCAGGTGTCATTTGGCCTTAAATACAACTGAGTCTCCAGATGCACCAAGGTGTATATTTATTTGGTATTTCTCCTAGCTCTGCGATACCAGAAAAGGAGGACGTGGAGGAGAAGAGGGGAGGTGAAGCTCCTACTACCAGAGTGCTTTGCATGAGAGGGAGATTGCAAGCCTCCGTGACAAACAGCTTTTTGGCAAACGTTAACAGGAGCTCAGTGTGCTTCTGCTGAACTGAGCGGGACAGGCAAGACAAAGAGAAAGACCGGACCCTCTCCACCTGCTTCCTCCCTGGCACCTCGTTCACCGCTCAGCTGTGGCCCTGTGAGGTTGTCACAGGTGAACGGCTCAGATTTGCTCCAGACCAAAAGAGTCTAGGGAGGCAGGCGGGTCTGTCTCTGTCTCCCCTGGGTCCCCGGGGGCCCAGGGACGCCAGGTTCATCTGAGACCAGCATGGGGATCACCCGTCACCTGTCTCTGCAGAATTGGACCAAAGACCCAGAGGAGTCCTGCCAGTACTGGGACAGGCTCTCGGTGGCAAAGGCTGCTGGCCCTGCTGGATTTTTTTCTATCTGCCTTTGAATAGCTTTGAGCCTAAAACCACCTGTCTTATTCCATCTGAAATCCAGTAAATATCTGGAAGAAAACAGCCCCATTTGGAAATCAGCAGTGTGTGGATCTCAGTTTCTTGGAAGTTAATACAATTTCAAAATGTGTGTCATAACAAGGCAGAGGTTCTAGAAGAGGAAACATTTATAAGACTCGGTCTGTTTAAATGATGGTAAATAGGCCTTCCGTAAGGTGGTTTGGCAATAGTTAATGCGGCGCGTTTCTTATGGTCTTGTGCCCCCTGGAGGGGCACGAGGCTGTCTTTAGGACATCTACAGAGATTTTGGCAGCCCGCCTTTCCTCATGGCTCGTCATGAGGAAACTTATAATAGGTTAAAACATTTGAAAAGGAGATTCTCCGTAATAAGCAGCCCTGCATGGGAGGTCATAGAAAGCAACATTTTAATGATTTAACATTTTACTGATGACGAATTGTGGTGTCATTTCATTGGATCCCCGGGTATAAGGTTCCAGTGTAAAATCCGTTAGAATCACCTAGTAGGGAGAGCATGCCTGGACTTTTCCACAATACTAAGATTTGGGGATTTAAGGCGCCAAACTAGAAGAAATACCTAATTCAAAAACAAACACAGAGGCACCTGGGCGGCTCAGTCAGTTAAGCATCTGACTCTTGGTTTCAGCTCAGGTCGCCATCTCACTGTTTGCGGGTTCAAGTCCTGCGTTGGGCTCTGTGCTGATAGCGTGGAGTCTGCTTGGGATCCCCTCTCTCTCCCTCTCTCTGCATCTCTCCTGCTCGCTCCCTCTCTCTCTCAAAATACATAAATAAACAAGTAAAAAACAAAAACAAAACAACTTTTCCTATAGCAGAACTATAACCAGCAATACATTCTAATAAGCAGCCAGGACAGTAATTTTCTGGAACATGGGTAACGTGAAGGAATTTTGCAGCATTATTTTCCCACGTCTACTTTTACCCCTTTTTAGCTTGTTTCTTTTTCCTACTACTTTTATTTTCTAAAGAAAGGTGCCCAGATTTCTTGTTTACTTGGCCTTCTGGGCTGCTTCATGTTTGTGCAAATTAGGCTTTTAATATTTATTCATTTTAGAATATTTTTGTTATTATAAGACTTGTGGCCAGAAGAAAAGAAAACATGAAGTGTATTGAATTACTTACAGTGGCAGTTGATATTGTTATTGTAATATCATGAACAAAAAAAACCATAAAACAACGGGCTGGAGTCAGGACACGTGGGCTTCAACCCGTGCATCCCCAGGAAGCCTGTTGGCATCCTGGGGACATTTATGTGAGGTGACCACTCGGGTCCGTCCACTTTGAAGGGTCCGGGGCACTGCCCAGCAGGGCACAGGGAAACAAGGTGGGACACCAGCACTCGAGTCAGCCCCGCTCAGGAACGTATGTCCTCTCTGACCTCATTGGATCTGATATTCCTCATCTCTACCAGGAAAAGAGTGATGGGGCGCCTGGGTGGCTCGGTAGGTTGAGCGTCTGACTTCGGCTCAGGTCATGATCTCACAGTTCGTGGGTTCAAGCCCCCCCTCAGGGTCTGCGCTGACAGCTCAGAGCCTGGAAACTGCTTCAGGTTCTGTCTGTCTGTCTGTCTCTCTCTCTCTCTCTGCCCCTCCCCCGATTGTGCATGCTTGCTCTCTCTCTCTTTCTCAAAAATAAATAAGGAAACATTTAAAAAAAAAAAAAAAAGAAAATAGTACTAACATCCCCCAAAACATGGTGAGAGAATTAGGCTGGTTTGTTCAATGAAATCTTGGGCTGTAAAGTGCTTACCCCTGGTGCCTAAAACAGAGTGTGCACTGATTATTATGCACCATCCAGGCCCACTTAGCTCCAAACAGCACCAAACAGAGAGACTCTGGGGCCAGACTGCTCTGCCACTTACTGGCTGGGCCACCTTGGGCAAGTTACTTCGTCTCTCTGTGCCTCGGCTTCCTCATCTATAACTCAGTGATAACATTAATAGCAACCAGCCCCATAGGAATATTGTTCAGATTTTTTAAATTCAAGCCAGAAACGATACCACTACTTGGGCACGAACCTAGTGCTCGCTGTGTGTAGGTCACTGAACTTAACATGCTTTATGGGCCTTATCCCTTTTTTTAATGTTTATTTATATTTGAGAGAGACAGAGAGAGAGAGAGAGTGTGTGTGCCAGTGGGGGAGGGGCAGAGAGAGACAGAGACTGAATCGGAAGCTGGCTCCAGGCTCTGAGCTGTCAGAACAGAGCCCGACGTGACACGGGGCTGGAACTCACGAGCTGTGAGATCGTGACCTGAGCCACCCAGGCGCCCCACCTTATCACTTTTAACCCTATGGTTGCCCATGAGGTGCTATTCCATTCTTCTCCCCATTTTACAGACGAGAGACTGAGAGCTTTGCCTGCGTTCACACAGTCAGCAGGCAAAGGAGGCAGGGCTCAAACACAGGTCACCCTGATACAGAGTGTGCTTCAGCCCTACATCTGTGCCCGGCCTCTGTCCCCCCCCCCCCCCCCCCCCCCCCCCCCCAGGGAATGGCGTGTGCGGGTCCTAAACACTAAGCCGCTTTCAGGGCGGGTCCAGGCAATAACATTAGGGGAGGCGACCCCCCCATCAAACACTGGAAGCTCAGGAAGCTGGGTCCCCAGGCTGACTAGCTTCATTTGCTCCCTCATTTGCAAACCAGATTCTGGGTTGAGTGTAGCTGCACCGTTAAGAGGGCACTGCGTGCGTACTCTGCTTAAAAGTCAAGCACTTTGTAGAACATCTGCTTGAAATTGTGTGCCACTGATTGAAATGGAAAACAAACTCAGCTGCCAAGCAACAGTGGAAAGAGGACAGGAGAAAAGAACTAGTGACAAACAACTAGTTAGCACATCCCGACACATGGTTATGATAAGAGCCCAGTGGAAACAATAACCTACCAAGTAAAATTACTGGGGTCTTTGCCACAAGCTGTTTTCTATTCCAATACGTAAACTACAAAACTGTTACGGTTCTGTCCGATGGTACAAATCTATAGACCTGGTTTTCTTTCATGGGAAATGCTTTTTTTGTTTTTTTTTTTAACGTTTATTTATTTTTGAGTTAGAGAGAGACACAGCATGAACGGGGGAGGGGCAGAGAGAGAGGGAGACACAGAATCGGAAGCAGGCTCCAGGCTCTGAGCCGTCAGCCCAGAGCCTGACGCGGGGCTCGAACTCGCGGACCGCGAGATCGTGACCTGAGCTGAAGTCGGACGCTTAATCGACTGAGCCACCCAGGCGCCCCTCATGGGAAATGCTTTTAATTTGTTAAGTCTATCACGACACTGTGCCCCAGCGCGTCTGACTGAACAAGCTCCCTGGCCTTTGTCCCCACCCCTCCAAGTGGCGGGAGGAGGGACAGCTTCCCCCCCTCTCCCAGCACCCCTGTCAGGACAGAAGAGGCTCATGCTCGCAGGACTTTGGAAGAAGTTCCGGTCCGGATTTTCTAGGTCAACACAGTTGGCAAGAGGCAGAGTCAGGATTCAAACCCAAGCAGTTTGGAGGCCACCTCGCCCTGTCAGCTCTTCTGTTCTTGAAGGTCATCATCTAATCTGATCCGACCACGACTTGGGTGCCTGCCTCAGGATGGACTTCTTTATCCTTTCCCAAAAGTATCCTACATTTTTAGAATCTCTAAAATATTCCCCTCCCCTCCCAAGGTGAACATAACTTAGAGCTCACTGTTAATGTTGCACTTCTGGGCTCAGCCAGACCGTGGATGGGGGTGGTGAGCTAGAGAGAGAGGCTCACTTGAAAAGACCTTGGAGCAGGGGGTGCTCAGGTTGATAGGAGCCGTGAGAAGTCAGTGATGGCCTCGATTACAGGAATGGTGTTGAAAGCAAACCCACAACACCTCCCTTGACTTCTCAGAAGGAGAGCAGCCTTCCTTAACAGTCTTAGTCAGCTTGAGCTGCTATAACAAAAATACCATAGAATGGGTGGCTTCAACAGCAAGCGTTTATTTTCACAGTTCTGGAGGCTGGGAAGTCCAAGATCAAGACTGTAGCACATCCTGGCATACAGACTATCGTCTCCTTATATCCTCCCATAGCTAGCTCTTTCCTCTTCTTAGAAGGACACCAATCCCACTGTGGGGGGCCCCACCGTCCGAAGGTCCCATCTCCAAATACCATCGCATTAGGACTGCCGCATATGAATTTGGAGGGGACACTAACATCCAGTCCACAGCCCGAGGAACAAAACAGCAGCCATATTTTCTCTTGCAAAACCATCTTTGACCCAGTTCTTCCATTTCCTTCAGCCCCTACATCTAATTGGTTGTCTCTTCTTCTTCTTAGAAATTACATGAACTCCTTCCCCCTCTGCTTTCAGTTGTTATTACTTCTAGCCCCAAACTTCAAAGTCCAGTAATTCTGCTGATCTCAGTCTCTCCCGCATTCTCATCCGCCCTGAACACAAGTATCTGATCATTTCTTCCTGTGCTAAAGAGTTTGATTCCCCATTGCCTGTATGATCAAAGGTCTTTATCCCCAGACTCTTGTCCATCTAGGATCTGATCTTCACTCACTGTATGAATTATCTGCTCCAAACAAACTAGTCATTCTCTATTCCCTCAATATGCCTCATGGTTCCCACAGTTACCCCTTCAACCAGAAGTGCCCTTAGATCCAAGTGACAGTGGCCTTTCCTCCAGCTTCATGCTCTAGGGGACCCTACTCTGGCCTTACCCTGCTCTGGCTTTACCCTTCCTCCTGAAAAACTGGCAGGACCAAGGGGATGTGCTCACCCCAAACCCAAATCCTGCTGTCTAGTCCATAGTCGGGATACCTGAGACTCAGAATTCCCTGCTCCAATGGCCCAGTGACAGTTTCCATGGCCTGTCTGCATGGGGACCAGGGTTGGGGATAAGTGGACTGAGTTTAGACTTGCAGGCCAGAGTGTTTACATGTGTGCTTATGAGGAACCTGGGGAATAAAGAGAGGGGGCACGCCTCATGCCAGGGGCCAAGGGCTGGCTCTCCCATACCACTGCCAAATTGTAGAAGCTGGTGATTATAAAATATGTTTGTCAAGGTAAAAGGATTGAGCATGTTTTATTTAACAGTTTGTTAGCTTGATTTATAACTTTAGAATAGATAGAACACATTTTATTTAACAGTCTATTAGTTTGACTTATGACTTTAAAATATTAAGACATGAGGTAGTAGATTTCATTGGTATTTCTGTACCAGAATTCAGAAATGTTAGGGACTCCCATTCCCTCTACTTCAATTTCTACTGGTCAAAAATTTACAGTCTTTTAAGTTACAGGTCAATTCTCACATTTACCATAAAGTCTTTGCTGACTACCCTGGCTGAAATGTATTTTTCCCATTGCTTCCTTCATTCACAAAACAGTTTCAGTGACTTGTTAGGCACTAGGCACTACGTTTGGGACGAAAAATATAGGTATGAGTAACAGTCCCCTTTCCCCCACAGAGTTTACTTACTACAAAAGAGTCACAGAGGTAAACCATGCACAGTTTATCGGCACCTTCTATCGGCATTACGTCCAACTGTATTTCAAATATGGCGCTTCCCGCAATCTTCCTAAAATCCCAATTCAAGGCTCCATGACTTTCAATCTAGACTATGCCACTGCTCTTGACCTGCTTATGATCCTACCAGCTGTCCTAAGAACCTTCTTCCCTGATTAAAACCCTCCAATGCCTTTCTGCTGCAATTAAAATAAAATCCAAACCCCTATCTGGCCCCCAATGGCGTCTCCTACATCTTTCCCTTTCGTCCTTTACTCGAGTGACTTCTGAAGCCTTCCTCGCTTCTTTCCATCTCTCAAACATCTTGTTCCAGTCTCAGGGAACTTTCAATTTGCTGTTCCCTGTACCGGAGACTTCTCCCTCTAGATCTTTAGAAAGCCTCTTTTTTCTGGCATCGCTTATCTGTTCATGTTACCTTCCTGGAGAGACTTGCCCCAACTTCCCTAATGGAAGCACCTCCAAGTCCCTTACCATACCATTATTCTATGTTATTTGCCTTAATTTGTTTATGCTTACTGTCTGTTTCTCCATCTAGAATTGGATTCCATGAGAACAAAGACTCTTTCGCCCATAACTGTCTCCCTGGTGCACACAACACCGTCTGGCATGTAGTTGGCACTCTGTAAATTTTTGTTAAATGAATAAATGATTGAAAGAAAGCGTGATACATACAGGGTGCCATAGAAGTCACGGGAAGAAACTAATTTTACCTGGGGCATGGTTTCGCCTGCAGTTTAGCCTTGGGAAAGTGGGATGGTGGGTAATGCGGGGGCACGGACAGGGGTGACAATGCATTCGGTCATGCTAATGACTTTAAACTTTAATCTGAAATCCAGCAGGAGCCATTGAAGTGTTTGAGCAGAAGCGTATGATCAGATCTGCATCTTAGAAATGACTTGGGGCAGGCGGGGAAGGGACTAGAGAAGGCAAAGCTGAAGGTAGTGATTTAACCTGAGGTAAAGCTAACTGTATAGAAAAAGGAAGTGGATTCCCATGGGGAAAGTAAGTAGAGCTTTAGGCAGCAAATCTACGCATGAGGCTCCCCCCAGGTGTAGTGGGGGTGAAAAATAGGGTCAAGAGGACAGCTGTTTGGGGGAATGAAGGAGGTGGAGATGTTTCTGGTGGCTGCTGGGTTTCCATTAGATACAACCTTTCTCAACCTGGATTCCTAGAGACAATCAAGCTCTAATATCCAGAGGCATCTGTTGTATGTAGTGAATTAACTTCCCTCCTGAGCATCTGGAATGGTCCTAGATATGGGCCACTGGTGGAAGAATTGAGAAAACAGTCACTCGAGTCATTTCCTGTGTAGTGTAAGTCAGATGAGGATTCCTGTTGACAGTTGAGTAGATGGTGATATCTTTGGGGAATACAGAGGCAGAAGCATATTTGGGGGAAAGATAATGAGTTCAGTTATCATCATACTGAGTTTGAGGAAAGGAATGAGTGGTGAACTGTGAAAAAGAAAGAGAAATCCACATATAGGGGTTAGCTGACACCAAGAGAATAAAAGTGCTTGCCCAGGAAAAGGATAAGCAAAGGAAAGAGGGCAGAACCCCGGGAAGCTTCGTTATTTAAGGCTTACTTTAAATCTGCAGGTTACGGGGAGCCTGGGTGGTTCAGTCAGTTGAGCATCTGACTTTGGCTCAAGTCATGATCTTGCAGTTTGCCAGTTCGAGCCTCATATCGGGCTTTGTGCTGACAGCTCAGAGCCTGGAGCCCACTGTGGATTCTGTGTCTCCTTCTCCCTCTGCCCCTCCCAACTCTCTCTCTCTCTCTCTCTCTCTGTCTCTCAAAAAATGAGTAAACATTAAAAAAAATTAAAGCTGCAAATTAAAGAGTTGGCTAAATCAAAGGATCCCAGGAGGAAGACCTAGAAGAAGACAGAAACTTGTAGACAAACAGTACAGAATGGTGCGTGGTGTTAGGGAAGTCAAAGGAGTTTCAAGAAGAAAGAGATGGTCAAATAGTGGCAACCATAACAAAGGTGAAATAGGAAATGTATGGAAACATACATGTGGGTTTGGCAGTACGGAGTTCACTTCATCTAATGCTGAGAAATCACCCCAGGAAGTTACTTCTCATTGTGAAGTCACTTGTGCTTATTTTTATTATTATTATTAATTATTTATTACTATCATTACTACTAGCAGTAGTCGTGATCATAGTAGTTTCAATGGTTGGATGAGGAAAGCAAGATTGAATTACCCTAATGATGTTAGAAGTGATTTTTCAAAGTCTCTGAAGGTATCATTGAAAGATAGATTATGATGGATCCTTCGCTCATCAGAGCTACAGCAATCCATTCGGTGAGCTAGCTTCTTCAAAGTGGCCAATAGATCCTACATCCAATAAATGATTTCTGTGTAGTTCACCATTAAAACAAAATCCATCTTTTTTTTTTTTTTCCCCAGTGATGTGAATTTAATTTATTCTCATTTATTAAAGCTACT
This sequence comes from Panthera tigris, assembly GCF_018350195.1. Lineage (NCBI taxonomy): Eukaryota > Metazoa > Chordata > Mammalia > Carnivora > Felidae > Panthera > Panthera tigris. The sequence goes on from NC_056664.1 coordinate 132,688,920, forward strand.
TTCTGGGACTTGAAAATGCTTTCTAAATGTTCATTCCACTTTCACATTCACAATCCATTTCATTCAACACGCCTTACTGCAGATTGAATTGCTAGCTAAATTCGAAAGAGATCAATAAACAGCAGCAAAACTACAGGAGGTCATTTAATTTTCTTTTCTTTCTTTTTTTTTTTTTTTTTTTTTTTATTAACAGACCCAATAAATCTGAGCCTATTTTCTTCAAATACATCAGCTGGAAATAAAAAATTGCTTTGGGGCAATGTATGAGGTTAAATCTAAAAATAAAATTTTACTTTCATTGGCGGCTACATTAACATGACAAAGCTTCAACAGAGCTTGCTTAGTGCTGAATTGATGTCCCCCATTTACACAAATATCTTGTGTATAGGGGCATAGGACTAAGCGACTAGATTTGAAACGGAAGACAGTCACACTGAAAATGCAGTCAATAGGAAGAAGCTCTCTGTGTTTAAAGGTTTTCGGCCCTGTTAAAATTCTGATTTTTTTGGCAAAAATTTTACAGGATTGTTTCGTTGTTGAAAATTACCCGGGACCCCTAAAATTCACCAAGCCTGCTGAAGGCAGGAGGAGGGAAATTTTACCCCCCAGGACTGGTTTTACGTGAGTTCATCTAGATAGACATGGGGTGATTTTGCTTTGGCTGCAACCGGGAACACCATTTTCCCTTTGGTGAGCTGCAAGGGGCTGTGAGCAGTGATTAATTGGCTAATTAGAATTTCAAAGGGCAGTGATAACAGTGGTGTACGGAAGAAAGGGACCGGAGAAGTTCAAGTGCATCAAAGCACTTTGCAGTGTTCCTCTCTCCAAGTCAGCCTTTCCCTCCCCTTCCCCCTGCTACCCTGCCCCCATCCCCTCTGCCCTCTGGCTCTAAACCCACCTCTCCTCTCATTCTCACTCACCCTCCTTACCTTTGGTTTTTCTTTATCTACTTTTTCAGGCTCTTTTTTTATAGCTTTCTTCACCACCCACAAAACCAAACTGAAAAATATGAGTCCTTTCCTTTATAAAGTTGTATTTTCCAGTGGAGCTTTTTTTTTTCCTTACCCCCCAACCTTTAGTTGTTCTTATTTGTGTGGGGCACCTAGATTTTGTTTTACCTCCTCTGCATCCGTGGGCCACAATATTAAATGGATTCTCAGGCTTCTGGGACCCTTAAGGAGCTTAGGAATAGTGAATTTGGTGGATAAATCAACAATTCGGGTATTTCCCCAGAAACTACTTCACCATTTTTCCTTGATGCCCAAATTAAGAACCAAGAATCAGGCAAGTGAATCAAACTCTTCTTTAATTGGAGAATGTGCCAGCACCGAGCCCACCCCGTGGGATTTGTCTCACTTCGTTACTTAGAAAGGAAGGGCACTGGAAAGCAAAATGGGCCCCCATCCTCAGAAAGAGACACCAAGAGCATTCAAACTCAGTGCGCTTCAACTCGATTTGGATGGCAGTGAGGCTGAGATCTGGAACCAAGTGGCACTAAACAAGCCTTTTTTTTTTCCAGTATCGTTGACCTACAACGTTACATTAGTTTCAAGTGCACAACATAGTGATTCCATAAGTTTAGCCATTGCGCTACGCTCACCCCAAGTGCAGCTCCCGTCTGTCACCAGATGACGCTATTACGATTCCATTGACTATATTCCCTCTGCTGTACCTTTGATTCCCATGACTTATTCGTTCCATAACTGGAAACCTGCATCACCCACACCTCTACACCTCTTCACCCATTTTGCCTTTCCTCTCTGGGGGCCATCAGTTTGTTCTCTGTGTTTATGGGTCCGTTTCTGCCTTTTGTGTGCTTATTCATTTGTGTTTTAGATTCCACATATAAGTGAAATCATGCGGTATTTGTCTTTGTCTGGCTTATGTCACTTAGCATAATACCCTATAGGTCCATCCACGTTGTTGCAAAAGGCAAGATCTCGTTCTTTTTTATGGCTGGGTAATATTCCTTTGCGTGTATATACCACTTCTCCTTTACCCATTCATCTATCGATGGACATCTAAGTTGCTTCCCTATCTTGGTTATTGTAAATAACGCTGCAATCAACAGAGGGATAAACACGTATCTTTTCAGATTCGTGCTTTTTTTTCTTTTCCTGTGGGTAAATGTGGTATTTCTGTTTTTTGAAGAACCTCCGTACAATTTTCCACAGTGGTGGCACCAATTTACATTCCCACCAAAGAGCGCACAAGGGTCCCTTTTTCTTCACATCCTTGCCAACCCTTGTTGTTTCTTATGTTTTTATTTTAGCCACTCTTACAGGTGTGAGGTTTGATTTACCCTGATGATTAGTGATGTTGAGCATCTTTTCATGTGTCCGTTGGCTATCTGTATATCTTGTTTGGAAAAATATCTCTTCACTTCCTCTGCCCACTTTTTCATTGGATTATTTGGGGTTGTTTTTTTTTTTTTTTTTTGGCGTTGAGTTGTATAAACTCTTTATGTATTTTGGGCATTAACCCTCTATCACATGTGTAATTTGTAAATCTCTTCTCCTATTCAGTAGGCTGCCGTATTCGTTTTATTGGTTTCCTTTGCTATGCAAAAGCTGACTTCTTGAAAGATTCACAACTGGTTTATCAAGTTAAAACCCATACCATTATAATTATGACTACCTACATGGTAATACATTTTCCCCCACATAGGAAAGGAAGCAAAAAGAATATAAAATCGGGGAGGGAGGCAAACCGTAAGAGACTCTTAAATACAGAGAACAAACTGAGGATTGCTGGAGGGATTGTGGGTGGGGGGATGGGCTCAGTGGGCAAGGGGCATTAAGGAGGACACTTGTTGGGATGAGCACTGGGTGTTGTATTTAAGCAATGAATCACTAGATTCCGTTCCTGAAATCATTATTTCACTATATGTTAACTAACTGGGATTTAAATCAAAGAAATAGTAAAAAATAAATAAATAAATAAAAATAAATTAGTTAATTGAATGTAATTAAAAATAAATAAATAAAAGCAAAGGCCAAGAGAACCAGGCAGACTGAATTTGAATGCCAGTTTTGCTACTGACTAAATGGGGGCATAACAGTGATCCCCTTGGGACTGTTATTAGGACTACACAAATTAATATTTATAAAGCTCTTAGAATAGTGCTTTCAATGTCAAAGTGCTGTGTTAATAAAAATTTCGCATTTCTGATTATGCTGGAGAAGGGCCTCTCTTTGTCTGAAAAGATGCAGTTCTGTTCGTTGTTGCTCATAAGCAAAAACTGAGTTCAATCAAAGGGGCTTCAGCTGACAAGGGGCGGAAGTGACCATATAATGGAGACCATAAGAATCCATCAATTATTGGTCTTTAAACTATTTTGCTTCCCTGCCTCCTAAAAAAATGTTTGCTCATGTAACTCACACCGTTTAAATTTGATATCTGAAATTGTATTATAACTTTAAGTAAATTTATTTTTGTTATTAGGAGGTAGAAAACATGAAATGAGATAAGATGAGAATTGACTGTAATTGTAAAAAACATCTCATGATTTGATTTGAAAAAATAGACTTTACCTGCCTTATTAAATCAAGCATTACAAATCTGAAAAAAAATTACATAAAATGTTGATGTGTGGATTTATCAAATATACCACCAAAATTTTTGGTAGACCCACAAAAACATTCCAGTTGCATTTGAAAAGATCGGCTTCAATAACCTATGCTGCTTTGGCTGTTTTAAACTGAGAGCATCCATCCCTACGTGACCTAAAATATTACTTTACCGGCACTAAGACTTCACAAAATTGTGTATAAGACAGGGAAAGTTAATAAGCCTTATGTGTTTAAGTTGCCTTAAAAAATCAGTAAAAGAGCCTTCTTCAAACCATTGTTTCTCTCTATTTCTTTGTTTAGCTCTCCACAAAATGTTTACAGGCCTGGGCAATATACCGTAGTAAGATTTGGGACAAGTGATGGATACGTTTTTATTCTTTCTAAACTCATAGGAACAGTTTTTACTAAAATCTTTTCTAAACACATAGGAACCAAGCCCTCTCAAGTAAATCATCTTCAGAAAAAAATATATCTGGAAGTTGAGGATACAGAAACTGATTCCTTTCAAAAACTTGGGTTCGTGTAGGGGCGCCTGGGTGGTTCAGTCTGTTAAGCGTCCAACTCTTGATTTCAGCTCAGGTCAGATCTCACAGTTTAGTGGGTTCGAGCCTGTAGCGGGCTCTGCGCACCGACCTTGTGGAGCCTGCTTGGGATTCTCCCTCTCTCTCTGCCCCTCCCTGACTCGCGTTTTCTCTGACTCTCTCACAATAAATAAGTAAATAAACTTGAAAAGGTTGAGCATGGGTAGGAGATTAACCAGCTTCTCTCTTCCTCTGGGGAGTTGGAGGGAAGGAGGGATGCTCTTTATTCCCCAAGGACTACTGAGGGTTGGTGGTTAGGGGAAGCAAGCAGGAAGAAATATCAAGGTTACATGCTACATGTTAGTATGATAGAAGAACAAACCAGAAGATGAGCAGAGCAAGAGGTGCTGTTGGTTCTGGGTGGAGACAAGACCTATGATTGTTTTGAGCATGAACAGGTTATTTTCAGTGCAATTTCATCTACCCACCCCATGCCTCACTCACCACTTAAAATTTGTTCCGAGTCTCAATACACCAAGATGACTGGTAGAGTTACACTGACAGAAGTGACTTTATGAAGGCTATATATTTAGATTTTTCACAAATACAGTTTCTTACCATTTGTCCTTTAGATATAAAGGTTGAATTGCTAAATAACAACCCAATGAGGTGGTTACTGCCTTTCCGGTCTTTCTCAAATAAAGAAATAAAGAAATAAATAACAGATCTTTATAAATATTCAGAAGCTTTGGCTATATCAAAGTGACCAGTAGAACACTGCAAATGAGAAGCAGAAAATATTTGCAAGACAATTGGCATTTCATTTTTAGAGAAAGCTATTTTCTGGCAGTAATAGTTTAGCATTTTTGCTTTCATTTTATTTAAAAGTAGACCCAATGGAGAAACTGTAGTTGAGAAGAAAAGGCAGTATGAAAAGGAACCCTGTCCCCCCCACCCCCCTCTCATCTCCATACATAATGTATGCTTGTGGGAGAGCTCTCTGGGAGAACAAACAGGCAATTGATAGCAATGACTGTTCTCTGTTTGTTCCCGTGATAAAAGGAGACTGGGCTCAACATCAGATTTTTATTTTGTATTAAGGAACTTAAAGGAAAATTGGCTTATTTGATGTCTTATTAGGTCTTAAGCAGTTAACAGGTTTATAAGCATCTATTTTATTGTAGTGTAACCAGGAGATAGTGAATTGATTTCTTTAATTGTAGTAACTTCAGATATTTATTCTCAACCCTGAAATTTTCTAATTCTACAGTTGCTTTTGCCTGAGGTAAAAATAAATGTGACAATCACAAATGGAGTGAGGAGGTAATTTATGCCTACATATACATTTAATCAATCAGTCAGAATGCTCATTACATATGTGCATTTATATCTACTTTTATCTGTTAAAATGCTTTAGGCTGCTGGTAACAGAAAAAACATATCTCACATTGCAAGAAGATGCAAAATGGTGGTGCCTCCAGGGCTGGACGCTTCCATGGCTCCACTGTGTCTTCAAAAGTATAGCTTCTTTCTTTCTTTCTTTCTTTCTTTCTTTCTTTCTTTCTTTCTTTCTTTCTTTTTCTTTCTTTCTTTTTCTCTTTCTCTTTCTTTTTCTTTTTTCCTTTTTCTTTCTCTTTCTTTTTCTTTCTTTCTCTTTCTTTCTTTCTTCTTTCATGCCTTCTTGGGCATGTTGGCTGTATACCCGCACTGGCTTTTTTACGGTTGCAAAATGATTGTCACAGGTACAGGTGTTTCATCCAGGACAAAACCTGATGTCCAGTGGTAGAGAAGACTATCTCCTCTTCCCATGTCTTTGTTTTTTTTAAGAGCCAGGAAACCTTCCTCAGAAGTCTTGTGTCAGACCTCAAGTCTCATTAGCAAGGATTGGGTCATATGCCTCTGCCTGAAACAGTCACAACCAAAGAGGGTAAGACTACTCTGATGGGTTTAAGAGAGTTCAGATTAACTTCTAAATTCCTGGGAGGAATGTAAACCCAGCAAAATTCTGGATTAGTGGGCAGGGAAGTTTGGAGTGGGGGTGGTCTGAGGTGGCAGCTTGCTGTTGAGGAAGAAATAGTACTGAACATATATTGCCATATGTATAAATCAATTGAAGTCTGAATTATTAGTTTGGAAATGTTCATTGTAGTCCTAGGCATCCTAGCGTTTAAAGTGAAAAAACTAAGGGCACCTGGGTGGCTCGGTCGGTTGAGCATCCGATTGCAGTTCAGGTCATGATCTCACGGTTCGAGAGTTCAAGCCCCACGTCAGGCTCTGCACTGACAGCTCAGAGACTAGAGCCTGCTTCCAATTCTGTGTCTCCCTCTCTCTCTCTGCCCCTCCCCCACTCACATTCAGTCTCTCTCCCTGTCTCTCTCTCTCTCTCTCAAAAATGAATAAACATTTTTCAAAATCTTTAAAATGAAAAACCTATAATCCAGACACTATTTTGTTTTATTTTCTTAATAACTGTCAGGAAAATTTTATGGACAAAGTTGTTTTGGGTCTCTTATTTCCATTCCAATGTGAGTTCCTTGAGCGTGGAGATTGTATTTGTCTTGTTCACGGATATATCTCCGACATCGAGAGCAGTGTAATCAGCACATGGTAGGCACTCGGGAAATATTTGTTGAACAAAATGATGAACGTTACCAGGAAGATACTGTAATCCCTATCCAGTCACAGTGTTGGAAATCACGGTTTAGAAGTTATAGGTTTTAATACTGCGAATCAAAAATGTAAAGCCCTCCATCCTTTTTCGTACGTGTGGCTCAGTTCCACCCGCCGAAATGGGAGAATAGCATGAGAGTTGTTGTCCACCTTTCCATTGATGTGCTTCTGTGCCAATGGTGCATAGAGAAGAGGTTTTGTTGGGCTACACTCCAGCAGAATCTAGGGATGGAAGAACACAACCAGAGCAACACACCTCTAAGCACTAGAGCAACATAAAAAGGCAGAGCAGTTACCCAAGCATTGGACCAAGACTGGCAGAAATAAAACAGAATAAGGACAAGTGCAAGAAACATCACATTCCAAGCTAGTACGGACTGGTTTGAAAACTATAAGATGATTCACTCTCTAAACGTACAAATCTTGATGCGCCTGCAAATCATGTCATGAATCATTGAAGATTGGGGAAAGGTACCTACTCTAGCAGAGTTTTTGATATGTACTATATCAATTTCTTTTAGAATTGTAAACATAAATCTAGGGGTGCCTGGGTGGCTCAGTGGATTGCGCATCAACTTTTGATTTTGGCTCAGGTCATGATCTCACCGTTCATGAGTTTGAGCCCCATATTGGGCTCTGTGCTGACAGCATGGAGCTTGCTTGAGATTCTCTTCCCTCTCTCTCTCTTCCCCTTCCCCGCTTGCTCACTCTCCCTCTTCCAAAATAAATAAATAAGCTTAAAAAAAGAATTATATGTGCAATTCTAAATATATATAACCCCTGAAGGTGTGAGATTTAATAGTATTTTAATAGCATTGGATATTCCGTTTGTTATTTATAAAGCTTATTAAGCATTCTTAAATTCTAAGAGGTAAAAGTATCAAAGAAATCACACAATTCCTCCTTTTAAGTCTCTTACGGTCTACAACAGATGCTGAGACACATACATGAACAATTGTAATTCAAGGTAGTATCAGATTATTGCAAGAGTAGTACAAATAAATAGATAGATGGAGAGGGAGATTCTAGCTGAGGTGATCAGACAGTGGTCCATGAAAGAACTGGCATTAAATCTGAGCTTGTCAGATGGATTATGAGTGGCAGGTAGAAGGACACTGCCAAAGACATTCTAGCCCCTGGACGAACTCAGAGTATAGGTAAGTAGAGCCATTAACCAAGTCAGTCTTTAAGTGAGTGTTTGTTGTTCCACCAGTCTTTGATTTGGGCTCTCTCCTATTCAATGTTATTATCAACATCTTGGAGAAAGACCTCTAAGTCTTTAATAATAAACTTATAAGTCTTTAATAATCAGTGTGCTTTTTCAGATTTATCTGTGATACAAAGCAGATAAAAATAGAGACTAGATGATAGAGAAAAAATCTAAGAAAATCTATTTATTTATTTATGTATTTGTTTGTTTGTTTACATCCAAATTAGCATGTAATGCAATAATGATTTCAGGAGTCGATTCCTTAATGTTCCTTACCCCTCTAGCCCATCCTCCCTCCCACAACCCCTCCAGCACCCCCCTGTTTGTTACCTATATTTAAGAGTCTCATGTCTTGTCCCCCTCCCTGTTTTTATATTATTTTTGCTTCCCTTCCCTTATGTTCATCTGTTTCGTATCTTAAATTCCTCATATGAGTGAAGCCATATGATATTTGTCTTTCTCTGACTAATTTTGCTTAGCATAATACCCTCTAGTTCCACCCATGTAGTTGCAAATGGCAAGATTTCATTCTTTTTGATTGCCGAGTAAATAGTCCATTGCATATATATACCACATCTTCTTTATCCATTCATCCATCAATGGACATTTGGGCTCTTTCCATATTTTGGCTACTGTCGATAGTGCTGCTATAAACATTGGGGTGCATGTGCCTCTTCAAAACAGCACACCTGTATCCCTTGGATAGATTCCTAGTAGTGCAATTGCTGGATCATAGGGTAGTTCAATTTTTAATTTTTTGAGGAACCTCCATACTGTTTTCCAGAGTGGCTGCACCAGCTTGCATTCCCACCAACAGTGCAAAAGATATCCTCTTTCTCCGCATCCTTGCCAACATCTGTTGTTGCCTGAGTTGTTGATATTAGCTGTTCTGACAGGTGTGAGGTGGTATCTCATTGTGGTTTTGATTTGTATTTCTCTGATGAGTGATGTTGAGCATTTTTTCATGTGTCTGTTGGCCATCTGGATGTCTTCTTTGGAGAAGTGTCGATTCATATCTTTTGCCCATTTCTTCACTGGATTATTTGTTTTTTGGGTGTTGAGTTTGATAAGTTCTTTATAGATTTTGGATACTAATCCTTTATCTGATATGTCATTTGCAAATATCTCCTCCCATTCCGTCGGTTGCCTTTTAGCTTTGTTGATTGTTTCCTTCACTGTGCAGAAGCTTTTTATTTTAGTGAGGTCCCAATAGTTCATTTTTGCTTTTGTTTCCCTTGCCTCCAGAGACGTGTTGAGTAAGAAGTTGCTGTGGCCAAGATCAAAGAGGTTTTTGCCTGCTTTCTCCTCGAGGATTTTGATGTTTTCCTGTCTTACATTGAGGTCTTTCATCCATTTTGAGTTTATTTTTGTGTCTGGTATAAGAAAGTAGTCCAGGTTCATTCTCCTGCATGTCACTGTCCAGTTTTCCCAGCACCACTTGCTGAAGAGACCGTCTTTATTCCATTGGATATTCTTTCCTGCTTTGTCAAAGATGAGTTGGCCATACGTTTGTGGGTCCATTTCTGAGTTCTCTATTCTGTTCCATTGATCTGAGTGTCTGCTTTTGTGCCAGTACCATACTGTCCTAATGATTATAGCTTTGTAATACAGTTTGAAGTCTGGGATTGTGATGCCTTCATCTTTGGTTTTGTTTTTCAAGATTGCTTTGGCTCTTCAGGGTCTTTTCTGGCTCCATACAAATTTTAGGATTGTTTGTTCTAGCTCTGTGAAGAATGCTGGTGTTATTTTAATAGGGATTGCAGATCTAAGAAAATCTTAACTGGCTAGAATGACCGATGGTATCTGAGATCAAATCTAACAAATAAATGTAAAGCTCTTAACTTTGATTTCAAAAAAAAAAGAAATTATTGCCAAAGCACAAGATGGAATTGCTCTGGCTTAACAACAATCGACATAAGAGACTTGAAGAGGATTGGTTGATTATATGTAAAATGTCTACCCTAAAGCTAATGCAAGATACATTAATTTAGCCCAAAATTTATATACTCAACAAAACATTTTTAGGTACTCTGGACAACGCACTAGCAAGAAAATTAAGGTATAAAAATTAGTAAAAATAATCCATTTCAGGGGCACCTGAGTGGCTCAGTCGGTTGAGCGTCCGACTTCGGCTCAGGTCATGATCTCATGGTCAAGTTTGAGTCCCTGTCGGACTCTCTGCTGTCAGCGTGGAGCCTGCTTTGGATTCTCTGTCTCCCTCCCTCTGCCCCTCCCCTATTTATTCATTCATTCATTCTCTCTCTCTCTCTCTCTCTCAAAAATAAATAAACATTTATAAATAAATAAATAAATAAATAAACAAACAAATAATAAACAAACCCTGTCCTTAGACACATACAGTTTATGATAGAGATGAACAAGCACAAATTACACTGTAGTGCTGTTAAATGTAAAAATGTAAAATAAAGCATAGACCTCAAAAATCACAAATAACCTCAGTGAGCAAACACTGGTCAGATTTTTGTGTTAAACTTGCACCAGACATTTTTTTTAATAGCTTTATTAAGATATAATTAATATACCATATAGTTTGCCCATTTAAAGTGTATACTTCCATGTTTTCTGATATGTTCACAAAGCTGTGCAACCAGCACCACAACCTAATTTTATTTATTTTTTTAATGTTTCATTTATTTTTGAGACAGAGAAAGATAGAGCACGAGTTGGGGTGGAGCAGAGAGAGAGAGAGGCAGACACAGAATCCGAAGCAGGCTCCAGGCTCTGAGATGTCAGCACAGAGCCTGACGTGGGGTTTGAACCCATGAACCGTGAGATCATGACCTGAGCCAAAGTTGGACGCTTAACCAACTGAGCCACCCAGGTGCCCCTCCACAACCTCATTTTAATTTTAGAACATGTGCATCACCCCTAAAAGAGACCCTGTAAGCATTAGCAGTCATTGTCTCTTCCCTCCAACCACCAACACCATACCCACAGCCCTAAGCAACTTTTCATTTACATTCCATCTTTATAGATTTTCTTGGTCTAGACATTTCATATCAATGTAACCATACAATATGGGCTTTTTTGTGACTAGATTCTTTCACTTATCACAATGCTTGGAGAGTCATCCATTTTGTGCCATGTATCAGTATTTCATTTTATTATTATTATTATTGCGTAATATCCCATGGTATAGATAGCCCACACCTAATTAATCCATTCATCAGTTGATGGACATTTGTGTTATTTTTGCCTTTTAGCTGTTATGAATAATGGTCCATGTTCAGGTTTTTGTGCTAACCTCTGTTTCATTTCTTTTGGGTCTATACCTTCAGATGGAACTGTTATGTCACATGATAACTCCATGTTTAACATTTTAAGGAACTGTCAAACAGTTTTCCAAAGTTGCTGTGCCATCTTACGTTCCTACCAGCAACGTATCAAGTTTTCTCCACATGCTTTTCAATACTTGTTATTGTGAGTGTAAGTGGTACCTCATGTGGTTTTGATTTGCATTTCCCTAATGACTAATGATGTTGTGCATCTTTTCATGTGCTTATCGTCCATTTGTATTTATTTCTTAAAATAATGTCTACCTGGGTCTTTTGCCCATTTTTAATTGTGTTATTCATCTTTTTATTATTGGGTTTTACGAGTTTTGTTTATATTCAAGGTACAAGTCTCATATCAGATATACGATTTGCAAATATTTTCTTCCATTCTGTGGGCTATGTTTTCACTTTCTTGTCGATACAGTTTACAGCACAAAAGCTTTTAATTTCATAAAGTCCAGTTGTTGTTTTTTGTGCTTTGGTGTCCTGTCTAAGAAACTATTGCCTGATCCAAGACCATAAAGATTTACCTTTATGTTTTCTTCTAGGAGTTTGATAGTTTTAACTCTTAGATTCGCGTGTATGATCCATATTGAGTTGACTTCTCTGTATGGTGTGAGGAAGGGGTCCAACATCTGTTACATGTGGATATCCACTTATCTGAATGTCATTTGTTGGAATGATAATTCTCTCCTCATTTAATTATTTTGACACCCTTGTCGAAAATCAATTGACAATGCATGTTAGGACTTATTTCTGGACTCTCAATTCTAGTCCATGGATCTATTTATCTATCCTTATGCCAGTACTGCACGTCTGGACTATTGTACCTTTGTACTAAGTTTGAAATGGAGAAATGTGACTCCTCCAACTTTGTTCTTTTTCAAGATTGCTTTGCCCATTCTTCACCTATTTCCTTTCCATGATCAGCTTAGGACAACATATTTTAAGAAAGATATTGATAAAGAGGAGCAAACCAGAGAATGTTAAGAGAAAATTTTCAATAATGTGTGGTGTTTAATCTGCAAGATGAAAGGTAAAAGTGGAGCATGAGAGATGATTTTATAAGGTTGTTGTAATGGAAAAATGATTCCAGCAAATTCTTTGTAACTCCAGATGGTGAAAATTACTGAAAGGGGAACCTAGTTCAATATAAAGATGAACTTCATAACCACAAAACTTAATCGTAAGTAAATCATATTTTCTCATACTCTGATCTACCCATCCCTAAAAAATCAAGCCAGAGCCAGAGGACCTATCCATCAGTAATGTCATGGAAGAAATTCCAGCATTGGATGGAAGATAATATGACTCTATGATATACAGGTATGAATAGCAGTGAGAATCTAGGCATTGTCACTGGACACTATCTCAATTAATCCCCCCAATCCATATGAGATGAGTACTATCTCTTATGTTAGATGAGGAAAGAGGCTTAGATAGGTTTAGTAACTTGCCCAATGCCACACAGTTAAAAAGTGGCTGAGTATACCCTCAAACCCCGTTCCGTTTGACACCAAAGTCCATGCTCTTAACCTGTATGATCTGGACACAAGTTGTGGTGACAGATATAAGAAGAAAAATGAATATGACAGATCATGGAAAGGAGAACGAGAGCTGTTTAATTCATCAAGTGTGGTCATTGAAGAATAGTATGTTGTCAAGGATGAGTTTGAGGTTTCAAGCTTTAATAACTGGGAAGAGATATGCTCCCGTATTCTAATAGAAATTTTCAAGTCCACAGAAGCATATGCTAGTGGATGTAAATAGCAAGCTCACCCATTCAACAACAGATAAGTGTCCGTGTTCAGTGGGCTCAAGCCTCCTGGCTCAAGAGACTATGGTTTGACCAGTCTTCTAGGTGAATCAAAGATAGCTGACTCTGAGGCTTTGACCCTGGATTTCAAGAGAACAAAAGTGAAATTAACAGAAAGGGAACCTGAGAAGAGACACTAGTTTGGGATTCTTCTCTTGGTGTGTCAGATATGTTAAACATGAGCATATACAAAAAGTATTTTTAGAAAAGTGTAAAATAGAACGTCCAACTACGTGGAAGACGATTAAAATGTGGGATTGAGCCTTGGGCCGCTAGACAAGATTGGCCTTCAAGAGACGGCTGATGAAAAGAAAACAATAAATCTCTGAGCCAAAGAATATAGGGAAGGAAAATCAGAGGACTTGGCACTCAGCTTCGTGTCCTTCAGCCCTACTGTGCGACCCAGAAGGGGCAGCTTGTATGCCTAAAATTTCTTCAAGTCAGTGCCCCTTGGCGAGCTAGCATTTGGTTAATGTCTCCTGATGCAGGACTCTGCACCTGGCACCAAGCTAAGAGTTTTCATGGAGAGGCTATTATTTGGTATTTATAATAAAGATCTGATGTAGATGGCATTCTCTTCAGATGAGGAAACTGAAACTTTAGGAGGTTAAATAACTAGCCACAAGTGGGAGCAGAGCAAGGATTGAAACCGAGTCCTTTGGGCACCAAGACCATGCTGCCTTGGGTGCTTGAAGGCGCCTCACTGCACCCAGGCTGCCGGTTCTTTCTGAGCCTGCAGAGAAGGAGATCAAGCTTTCAGACAGGCTGGAGCCCTCATGTGCCCGGCCCCCACCTTTGTCCCTTCCTTCTCTCCTTCCTTTTATTCTTCCAACCATCCAGGTATCCATCTATATTCTTTTAAAAATATGTCATCATGGATGTACTAGGTACCAGTTACTGGTGATACAGGGAGGGACAAGATTCAATTCTTACCTTCATGGTGCTTACAGAGAAGAGGGAGATAGAGAAACTAAGCAACTAATTATACATTGATATAAATTAGCTAAATGCCCCTCCACTTACCTGATTCACACAGAAAGAGGCAAAAGCTCCCTTAATAACATTTGCTATAAAATGAACGCCACTTTTTGATGGGTTCAAGTAGTTTGTAAGCTTGACTTTCTGTGTCTGTGTGTCTGTGTGTGTGCCTGTGTGTTTACACTGAATATCCATATTTGCCTACTACCAGTGACATTTCCACAAGGCAGCTAGGGTTTGGCATGATCCTTCATGTCACTCTGAACATGGCTAGTCTTGGCTGAGTTGACCTGGGGTGAGAAGGTGAGGACAAGAAGAAGGTAGAGGTGGAGTTGGAGCAAAGGCCAAGTAAGAAAACCTTGCAGGACCTGAGAATCCCGTTTCTCAAGTGGTTTCAGAATATCTGAATGAGGCTCTGAAATTCACCCTTAATGGGTCCGTGGGTTATTTGGGGCCCAATGGAATTCGTTTTGGAGAAAGTATTCAGCGGCTCCTGACAATACGTCGGTCCTCCATGTTCCTCACTCGGCACCTCCACTGTATAATTTAGACGCAGGCTTCTAACAAAAAGATGGGACCACACCTCAGGGCCACTTGTGTCATCACAGCACGCGTCCATTTTAATCACATAACTAAACTCCATTCCACAAAGAACGAAAAATTTAAAAGGCAGTTGGTAGGCGGGAGGGGGACGAGGGGGAAGCGGGGGTTGCAGGCAAATTAACAGACTCTGATTGCTGACCTTATGTAATCATATGCTTCATCTGGTCAAATGTAATCAACTCATTGAAAGAAAAGACAAACTCAGAAAAATAAAATCTCTCTAATCAAAAAGGTATTTTCTGTTAGTATAACCCCTTATTGTCCCTTTTGACCTACTCAGATATGGAGGAATAACTCATTTCAGCGTGAATATTTTTTTACAGAACATGGTAAACTGATTAGAAACTGGATAATTTTTAAAATATGTATTTGTGCTTGGTTTTATAACTCTAAGTTATATACTAACTCAACACTTTCCAGCTGTAATAACATGTCCAGGAGCTCTATAGTTGACTCTTGTATATGATGATGAGTCAAACCCACAGCTCCTTATTTCAGCCCACTGATCCAAAACAACCAGTACAAGCATGTTTCTAGCAATTAAAATAAGTAGTAATAATAGATGCAAATAGTAAGAGAAAACTCATGAGCCAAGGCTCTCTCAGAAGATCCCCTGCTCATTCCAAAATGGCCTTGAATTCTCCTCCTTGGCTAGTTACATGACGTTTCTAAATTTTCTATTTTTAAGCTTACAAGGTGGCTAACATCAAGATTTGAAATGTCTGTCATAATTAATGAAAAGGTAAAAGATGCTTACAGGGACACAGTAAGCTTATTCCCTTCTTTTTATATTTTAAAATTACTTCTTTCTATACAAGGACTCTGAAGGACTTGGTTCGCTCATTATGGATGTCAGGATTCAGGAAATAATAACCCAATGTAGGAACTGTCAGCAACTTCATAGCACCTTGAACTTTTCATTGAGGTTGTAAGGGTGTGGGAGGAAAATGGCGGTATGGGGGGAGGGGGGATTATCCCAAGAGGTCCCAGAGGTCATGGGACAGGAAGGCACGCCGATAAAATGCTGGAATCGTACCACTGATTAAATTGGTTTAAAACACACAAAAAAAGCAAGAGGCAAGAGACAGAGTCAGTCTGTGAGGATGAGGTGTAGGCAGAAGACATGCACCCCCTACCTGAATCCTGGATTATGAACGTCTGTGTGTTCTATTCTCTGCACTGTTGTGGTGGTTTGGGGCCAGAGCTGAGGTTTGAGCAAGGGAGGCTGTAGACAGGACCTCTGGGCCAATGACCCATGCACGCTCTATCATAGATGTGCAGAGACAAGGACCCTGGCCAGTATCTGTAGCTTGCCAATTACCTTGCTGAACAGCCATAGATTTTATCTGCATTTTTTGAGCACAGCTCATGTGGGGCCAAAATGGGACCACATGGAAGGTCACCAATGGGTGGCTAATAAGACGGGGGTGACATAGCTCTCAGTCCAGAGGCAGCATGATCGAGATTTATGATTTGATGCTCGCATCCATTTCCATCCATAGGTAACATTCTTGTTTGTTTCATCATATAGTTCACTTTGCTATTTATATGTTTTAGCACATTCTAAATTACTTTCTATCTGTACTTAACACATGCTGTGAATTTTGGCTGTAGCATATAAGGAACTAGCTTACTTATTATCTATGCGTAAGGAGTTCATCATTCCACTTGTTTTCTTGTCCTCTGGAAAGGAACTGAATGTTCCAAACGATATCGCAAACTCCCATTATAACTGGCGTTGATTCTTATGGCAACTTTCATTCCCAAGTTCAGCAGGTTGCTGGAGAATTGAAAGACCACCATGCAAAGACATTTCACTTTTATTTCATGGAACTCACTTATTAACTATCAAACCCAAGTGACCTAGGCACACCCCAACATTTTTAGAATATGTGGTAACAGTAGTCGTGAGCAATGGAGCTGTCTAAAATTTGTGTTGTCAACTCGCCTGCCTACATAGTTACTCAAAAGAACCTGAAAATACTCAAAAAAGCCTGAAAATACGTGGCCCTCCATTTTCTCCCTGACTCCCCCTACTCCTGGCCTCCTTGTTCTTCCCAGAATTCTCCTTCCTCATGACAGATCTGCATGTTTCCCACTGCATATTGTTCATGACACAGTCCCTGCAGACACCATTGACATAAGATAAGGATACCATGGGAATAACACATCCTAAAAATGGGCATCATGGTGGCCCTAGCTGAGAGCCTCTACTTGCTTTCCCTGGGCCTGAAAAGCTCTTCCCTACATGACCTTAGAGATTGCTACTTTTTCTTTTAAGTTTTTGCTAAAATGCTGTCCTTTCACTGAGCTTTCTGTTATCACTTTACTTAAATTACACCCATCTCTTCCCACCTCAACACTTCCTATCCTCTTTTTCTCTTTTTTTTTTAAAGTTTCTTTATTTTGAGAGAGAAAGAGAAGCAGAGAGAGAGAGGGAGAGAGAGAATCCCAAGCAGGCTCCATGCTCTTGGCATGGAGCCCAACACAGGGCTTGATCCCACGAATCATGAGATCATGACCTGAGCCGAAATCAAGAGTGGGACACCTAACTGACTGAGCCACCCAGGCGCCCCTCTTTTTTCTTTTTTTTAAAGATTTTATTTTTAAGCAACCTCTACACCAAACATGGGGCTCCAACCCACAACCCCAAGATCAAGAGTCACAATCTACTAATTGTGCCAGCCAGGCACCCTTCCTGCTTTTCTAGTTTGACTCCACAGCACTTTATTGCCTTCTAAAATACCATTTAAAATTTTCCACTGCTTTTGGCCATTATGTCTTACCCATTCCTATCCCAATTATACACACACACACACACACACACACAATTATAAATTCAATGAGAGAAGGGATTTTTATGAGTTTTGCTCACTGATCCATTTCCAGGACTAGAGAAGTACCTGGCATATGGTGGGTTCTCAATCCACATTTGCTTAATACATCTAGTCCCCGCCCCCCATTATCACAACCATATACATTTCTCTCCTACGAACTTCTACTGACTACCAGGTTAGTAAGGCAAAAAATCAATGAGTCATCTCAAAAATACCTCCAAAACATTACTTTGGAAAACATTGTCACTCTATGACCAAATTTGCAGGCAGATTACAGGGAGCTGGGCAGGGTTAAGGTCAAGTGAAAGCAGAGATACAAATTGTATAACCTTGCAAAGTCCCAAGTATTCACTTGTCTCTGAGTTTGCCATACCAGATGGTTGGCTCAGACAAGGATGTTAGAATTACTTTATGCTCTATCACTGGATTCTACTTTGAGGGGCTTCACAGCTTATTTGAGGCAAGACTTTTTGTTCACTGATTCCAAGCATATTTGTTTGAATGAGGAAGTTATTTCCTTGGTCTAAGGGGAGGTTCTTGCTCTGTAGAAACTTGTAATGGCTAAATGGTTTGGGGTTGTTGGCATTTCCTAAAGGCAATGATAACATCATGTGGTCCTTCTGATAGGAAGATACTACTGACCCTATCTCACCATGACAAGGCCTTGGGATGTTTCACTAGAGAAGTGCTGACTCAACACTGACACTCCCACAGGCTCCCAGGCCCATGCTTTCCACGACCTAGGATATGGATTTGAAGCAGTCCGACCGGTTGAACCACTGTGGAAGGGAAGCTTGCTTACCTCTTTTAACCTTCTTCCTATCCAAAATCTGGACTCCCTTTCATTGTCAGAGCTCAAAAGCAGGTATCAGACATTTTGAGTGCTATCCTGGGTCCTGCTCTGACTTGCTAATCAATCTCAAGCAAGTCTTTCTACTGCCAGCCTTGTCCTTTCTCTTTTCCGTCTTTCATCTGTCAACCTGAGAACTTGCTAATCAGTCTCTCGAGGAGGACACAGAAATCAGCTGAAAAATGGTTAACATGAACAACTTGGGGGAATGTGGTCATTCTGCAATACTGCTTCTTTTTTCTTTTTCCAACTTTATTCACTCTTCTGCCTCCCTCCTAAAAAGGAATTGCCAAGACATCCAGAGAACCTCACCCCTGCCTTGACCTCACATGGCTCCTCATGCGTGCACCACATGGGAGACAATGGATGTCAGGCCATAGCCAGCCCTCCCGCTGCCTTTCTGGAATCTGCATCAGTTCAATCTCCCATGACATTGACATGTTACGGTAGGAGAGTCGGCTGGTACCATGTGTCATTCTTTCCCGTAGAAAACTACAGAGTTAAATCAGAGAAATATCACTCAAAGGTCCTAAACTAAGTAATTCCTGGGTCTGGTTTGAGCAGTAGTTTTGTTGACTTGTTTTCTTTTTCTACCTCGAACCAGTGTCTCACTAAAGAAAAGAAACACTTGGGGGCGCCTGGGTGGCGCAGTCGGTTGAGCGTCCGACTTCAGCCAGGTCACGATCTCGAGGTCCGTGAGTTCGAGCCCCGCGTCAGGCTCTGGGCTGAGTTTGAGCCCCGCGTCAGGCTCTGGGCTGATGGCTCGGAGCCTGGAGCCTGTTTCTGATTCTGTGTCTCCCTCTCTCTCTGCCCCTCCCCCGTTCATGCTCTGTCTCTCTCTGTCCCAAAAATAAATAAAAAACGTTGAAAAAAAAAATTAAAAAAAAAAAAAAAAAGAAAAGAAACACTTGTATGTTCATAGGCTGGGACAGAACATTCTCCTCACAGTGTCGATCAACACTTGGCCCGAGGCCACCCTGTAGTTCTACTTGTCTCCGTGTTAAATGCAGGGTAAATTCAAATCTTCGTTGTTTTCATGGAATAATCACTAATGAATATCATCATGTTCCGATGTAATTTGTTTCATTTGCAAGTTGGCAGGAACGAAGAAGGCAGCTTTCTTCAGAGATGATTAGGCCGTGGTTATTAGGGTGAGGTCATTGGTTTACAATTAAGTCATGTTTTTCCCTACGGTTATACTAATACTGATGGAACCCAGAATCTTATAGCTTGCTCTTTGGCAAAAGAAAGAGATCACATTTTCAGAGTTCGGGCTGCCTTCTCTGTGTCGCGGAATAGTTTCCCACACCCCGGGCTGCTGGTAGGTAACGGCCCCTCATACCACAGGCATTACTCGGTGTCAGGCCTCTGTGGGCCCAGGCAGCTCGCAGCACTCTCCAACTTGGAGCAGAAGCCGTTACCACACGACCGAGAGGGAGATATTTTAAATTTAAATCCCAAATTGGATTTACAGTCACCCGATCTACCCTGTGCTAATAAGGGGAAGAGATAGTCTTCAAAGGAAGAGTAAAAGCTGAGCCAAGGGTTCTGTGCTCTCCACGAAAGAAAAATCTCTTCCCACAGGGGTCAGGAAAAGTTATCAGCTTCAGACCTCTAGGCTTGGGGGCTTCATTTCCCATATCATTATTTTTGCCTGCACAGTCACCATTTTTTAAAAGCTATGTTTTTATCTCTCTTTTCCTCTGTTACAAGCAAAACATTTCATGGTCTCCACAGACCTCTGTTTGGCAAGCTCTAAAAAATCTGTAAAATATTTAACGCCCATCAAAATATCCACTGGAACTAAAACCAGTGGATCCTAGGTAACAATTGAAATTCTGTGGCTCCATTAGAGAATTCTCCTCTCTGTTCTTGGGGTGAAGATGAAGAAAGAAACAGTGGGAAGCATCCCGAAACAGGAAGCGAGACTTGTGTCTCCATCCTGGCGGTGTTGTTAACTACTTGTCAGGCCCTGAGTAAGTCACTTAACCCAGCTGAAGAGCTGAACTGTGTACATATTAAGACCTCCGCCAGTCAAAATGCCTCTAGGTGCGTGCATACACACAAGGTCTTAAGTCACACCTTTTGCAGGTGCACTTCTAGACTTTCTCGAAAATGCATTCTTTGAAGTGAAAACTACTAGGCAAGTGGCAACTCCTCCTGCTTTTAAAACTGGAGATTTATGGACACCTTGAGTGGTGCCTATGAGTTTCATAGGAATATGCCTGCTGTAGTGTCTCAGGGTACTATTTATATCCTGCGTAAATATTGAAACAGACAATTCTGAGCACCAGATTGTCATCAAAGGAGTAAGCTGTGATATCCTATAGCTTCACAAAGGAGTAAAGCTTCACGGTCAGGAGTGTGGGTTCTGGAGTCAGATGGCTGCAATTCAAATCCCTCTCCTGCCACTTGTCTGCTCTGTGACCTTGGGAAGTTGACTTAACTTCTTTATGCCTCCAGCTTCTCATCTATCCGTGGAACTAATTCCATTATCTACCTTCCAGAACTGTTGTAAGGATTCATATAAATAATACATTCGTAGTAATCAACTCAGTTTTTGGCATACAACAAGCCTTCGATAAACATTAGGGACTATTTTTACAAACTGTGAATTAGGTCCAAAATCACAAGTGTGAGACCCTCACATATGGATTATTACTTTAATTTTTTTTTAAGTTCATTTATTTAGAGAGAGAGAGAGTGAGGGAGAGAGAATTACAAGCAGGCTCCACACTGTCAGTGTGGAGCCCGACTCGGTACTTGAACTCAGGAACCATGAGGTCATGACCTGAGCCGAAATCAGGAACCATGAGGTCATGACCTGAGCCTAAATCAAGAGTCCCACACTTCGCGTAACCGACTGAGCCACCTAGGTGCCCCTCGTTTAAATTTTTTTATGACTTCAAATCTAATGGAAAGAATTAAATTAAACAGTGAAGAGTGTCCTTCATTAGTTTCTTGGTGTCTTAGTTGTTTTTAAGTGTAGGCATTTAAAAGCAATGTAGGACTATTCAGGATTAACGAGGGTCATCTAGGCTCTTGCTACTCAGTTAGTCAAAAAAGCAAATGGTGAGGACTTGACTAGCAATGCTAAGTGGTAGTTGAAAACGGAAATTGTTCTTTATGGATTTAATATTTAAAGAAGAGTTGGGGGAAGGTAAGTTTTATTCAGTTATCAAACAAAACACCTTCATGATAGAAAACATGCTTACTTGATGCCATTAGACAAACCCTTAAATTTTTTGTATTATTCACTACCATTTGCTGTGCATAATTGTTGTTCCGTTATTATGCGTTATATCCCGCCCTTTCTATTAGCTTTCTTTTTTTACCTGAACGCTGGTCTTTGGCCTGATTTTAAGGGACTATTTTTCTTTTGTGAATAACTAAAATCAAACCCTTGTGATTCAGAGAGACCAAAAAGGGTGGGAAAATATGTGAATGACTTCTCCATTCCAGTGGGAACCTGGATGGAAACCCTCGTTTTGGAAGCCAGGAAGGCAAAGTTCCATTTTTTTCTTGGCAAGACGTTTTATGAGATTCCGAGTGTCTTTGGACTCTGCACTTTGGTAGCTTGGAATTAGCCTGAGAACACTTTCATGCCCCAGTGATCTCAGCATCTCTCCCCTAACAACAAAGACCCTGATTTCCCAGTGTTCAGTCTAATTTCTCAAGGCCCAATAAAGAGTTGGTTTCTATCCATTTCAAGTTTCCTTTTCCTTGTCCCTCGCACGCTGATGTTCATGATAACTTTCACAGAAACAGGGTTTGTCGCTCTCAAGATGGTTTACAGGTTAAGGGGTGACCTTAATGTCCTGTTGTCTTTCTCTTAGTCATGGTAGCTGCCACTCTAAAAAGTGCATACTACATTTTATTCTGATCTCTTTTCTTTGTTATACTCTTTTTTTTTTTCTTATATTCTGTGGATGTGTCGAGATCCCACATGCCACGGATTCATGTACTGCTAAATCCAGTTTTCTTTTCAGGATAATTATTTTCTTATATGGGTCAGCCCAAACCAAAGAGGTAAAATAGTTTCTTCCTTAAGGACTGTGGACTGTGGCCAATGGATGTATAAACCTGTGTTATCTAGTGCCTCTCAATATGTGCTGTTTTAACCCTTACTGATGGCATAAACCCCATTCCTACAAACAAGATGTTTCAGCTGGCAGATTATATGGGAGACCTGCATGTGATTGGAAAACTTGAAATCCTTCTTTAAAGCCGGATTTTAGGGGCGCCTGGGGGATCAGTCCGTTTTGAGCATCTGACCCTCGATCTCAGCTCAGGTCACGGTCTCTGGGTTCATGAGATTGAGCCCCACGTCCTGCCTGGGATTCTCTATCTCTCTCTCTCTCTGCTCCTCCCCTGCTCACACTCTCCCTCTCTCTCTCAAAATGAAAGACACTTTTTAGCTCCCTGAACAATCATGATAGTCACTGTTGGGCTTTATCAACATATTAGCTCCTAGGAAGACTATGGGGGTAAGTGGTGAGAAGTGACGCAGGGGAGCCCATCGTTTAGTTCAATCAAACCCTATCCTGGGAATGAGGTGATGCAGGGAGACTTGCCCCGTGGGAAGCCCGTATGCAGACTTGGCTACACGGTGGGATCTTCCCTGTTATTTCCATGCCAGTCTCAGGGACACGCCCCCCACCTAATGCTACTCTCAATGGCTGATCCAAGACCACCCGCTGACTTCCCCAAAGCACTCTGAGACTGGGCTGGAGCATTTAGAGAGGCTCTTCCTAAATGACTGAGCTTAGCACTCCAGCGGCCCTCTTGGTGCAGTGGGCAGTCTCATAAATGACTGCGCATAGCAGAGGGAATAGGACAACAAAGGGCGAATACGTCCTCAGTGTGGAGCTTCCTCATCTGCCTCCCTTCCCGGCTGTAGGCCCGCATCCAGGCAGCAAGATCCTCTTTCCCCTCCTCCCCCACAAGGGCTAGAAGCACGCTTAGCTTCCTGGAAGCCCAGATCTAACCACCTGCTAAGTTCTGGTTTCCTGGCCTCGAACCCATGTGCTCTCTGCATGCTTGACATTGGAGTGTGCCTTCTCACCCTGCAGGAGAGACCAGCTTTCTTCGCAGGGCACGGCCTCTCCCGTAGCCTCAACAAGACAACCACACAATGCCACAGCCGGGTACTGACGGAGGCCCACAGGCCGTGGCAGGAAGCTGTTTTCTTGTGCATGGTCAGTATGGTAATTCAGGTGTCAAAGATACACTGCAAGAGGGGGCCACGGCCCTGGGTGCCGAGGAGTTATTCGCAGCTCTGGTGGAAGGAGGCAGACAACGGTAGGGAACAAGCCGGACAACATTTAAGGTACACTTAAGTGGCCTCCACTCTAGGAGGCCTCCGCTTGCGTTAACAGGGCGGACTCTGGATGTGTCCACATGGCAGTCTGGGGAGGCCTGCTGCTGCTGCTTTTGTTGCTGTGTTTCCTCCCGGCTTGGGTTTCTGGAGGCTGTTGCTCCAAAGGCAGCTGGACCACAGTTGTGCTTCTTGCCACAGGGTTCCTCTGAGCATGGGCCCCTGGAGCGTGACATGAGAAAAGCCACTCCGCTTGAGGGAGGAGAGGCTGAATTCTTGCTTTGCCTGGCTGTACGGAAAAAAAGAGCTTCAGATGAGCTGCTCACATATTCCAGGGCCTGGGGCATGTGTGTGTGTGTGTGTGTGTGTGTGTGTGTGTGTGGGATTACAAGCTGGATCTCAGCATTCCTTTTTCAAGTCCACATTCCATTATCCCCGGTTCACCTCAGTTGGCTTCCAGGAGCCCTCCCAAGAGAAACAGCTGCTTGATGCCTTAAAGAGGAAATTTTAAAAGCTCTTGAGGTTTAGAATTTTAGAATCTGCGGGGTTGATAACTTCCTCTCTGCTTATGAAAACAAACAGCATTAACTTCTCTCTTTCTCCATACAAACCCAACTCCAAAATGCAGGCTACTCTTCCAAATCGGGCCCTATCAAGGCCGCAAAGATGACACCAGTAACTTGTAGATGCTTCTAATAAAATCAGTTCTTGATATCATGGCATGGGTACTGTTGGTCGTTGTGCCACAACCGACACGTGATAGGAAGATGGAGACCGTATGATTTGCTGTTTGAGACAAGAAAGTTTCCCGTCTCACCTCTGAGGCACGATGCGCCAATCTAACGGACAGGACAAGTGAATACATTGTCGGTCGTTGCTGCTAGAGTTCGTTAGTAAGCCAAGTGACAGAAGCAGCAACACAGGTCATAATAGCTGAAGGATATTTTTTTCTTTGGGAGGATATGTGCTAGAGGGATAGTGTTTTGTTCTGATTTTTTTTTCAAGTTTGAGAAGAATAACTGAGCTTTGAAGCATTTGCTTCTCGGTAACACACGTGTGCGCACGCACATACACACACACACACACACACACACTCATCCTTTATTCTGGCTCATGTCCTCTCTCCCTCTTTCTGTCTTTCCTTCCCTTTCTTACTCTCCCTCTCCCCTTCTCTCTTAGATCACTCACATCCTCGAGGGTTGATAGGCCAGTAGAATTGGAAATGAGAACTAACAGGAATGGCTAGCTAGGGACAAATAGAAGTCTTTTGATTTTTATTTCTCTTAGCATCCGGTTCATTCATTTTCTTCTGGACGTTCTTCTTTTTGAAAAGTCTATTAGACCATTAGACTTGCTCACCTTCCCTCAACTTTGATCTCAAAATCTGAACATAGTGGGACAATGTTTTGTGGGGGGCAGGCTTCAAAACCGACAGTAGGTTTTTCTGGGTGGTGAAAATGATCTATATTAGCGTTAGCACCATTCATCTGTGTCATTTTGCACCTTCTTCAGTAAAGGAATTCGTCCCGGAGCTGCCTTGTTCTTGATATATCTAGTTTCTCATCACTTGCTCTTAGTGCCAAGAGCAAAATTATTTCCAGTGCCCCTAAATATTCGCGGAGCTGATAGACACAACGCAATACGGGGACTACTGTAGTGACAAAATAAAATATTTTAAGGAAGGGATTACTAAACAACCATGGTCAGCATGGTCATATATTTGATCAGACTTGTAAACACACAGATGAAATATCTTCAACCCCCAAAGCTTTATGAATACTTTGTAATGAAGAAATATATTGGTTAAAGACAAAACGATTGGTAAATTTAGCTGAAAGTTTGCGTCACTCCTGGTTTACTAGTTAGTGTGCAGAGTATCACACACTTTTTTGTATTCTGTTCAGTAAATATTTACTGAGTTTTTACTCTG
This sequence comes from Panthera tigris, assembly GCF_018350195.1. Classification (NCBI taxonomy): domain Eukaryota; kingdom Metazoa; phylum Chordata; class Mammalia; order Carnivora; family Felidae; genus Panthera; species Panthera tigris. The sequence goes on from NC_056664.1 coordinate 132,714,520, forward strand.
TACTGTGCATTTGTGCTAAGTGTTTGAAATATAGATGGCCCCAGTTCTCAAGGAGTTTACAATCTACTAGGGAGACAAATAAACAGTTCCAATAAAGTGCAGCTGAAAATGAAGGAAGAAGGCCAAGAGCAATACAGTGGAGTATCTGTCTCTGGAGACAGGATGTTTATTTTAGTCAATTTGCCATGGTCCAAAATCTAGCTTCAGAGGCTCGGATAACTTAGCATAAAGTGTTTCTCGGTAACAAGTAATTGGCCAAGTAGTTCGAATCATTACTAGTACTCTAGAATGCCAGTTTATTAATTTTTCCCGAGAAATAGAACTGCCCAAGGAACTAGACCCTAAGGCCAATGGCCAGCACACCACAGGCGGCCACGGTGGGAGCTAAGTTATAATCAGAAGGTTTCTTGGTAAGCATGAAATAGGAGAAATTAATATTTGATGAACTATCAAACATTTATGATTTATAAGAAATAATAATGATACCAGGCTATAATTATAACAATAGCCTCATGAATCTTATCTCCTGACACTATGGATGGGACAAGTAGAACTTTGAGCAAGAGCGCCCTCTGCAGTGGACAGTGGGTAGCAACCCTGGGCATGGCCAGAGCTGGCCCATCCCAAATCCCTTCCACCATTGCTATCCTGCCCTGTTGGCTGGCTGATAGCCATCATGTGCAGAGTTGTGGCCATACCAGGGGGTCTGAACCCTGCTTTTGTAGGGGCCTAGAGTTTATACAACTTTGTGGGATCTCTGAAGGAAACAATACACCTTCTGGAAAAAAAAATTAGGTATAAAAGTGAAGATTTATTTAGAAGATTCAGGTCCCATTCACTTAGAAAGTCTTGGTCTGCCAACCTGTTGTTAAATGATGAACATACTTTCATGCTAGTCACTGAGCACTGATGTCCTGACTTGTCATGCTGGCCATCCAGACTCCTCTCTCCCTGGGAAATCCTAGCCCTTACCGTATGCCAGCAATGACGGGACTAAAGTCGGGGACCGTAGCACCTGTTCTGATCATGGTGATTGCTAAATATTATTAACAGGGTTTTTCTTTCGAAGGCACTTTTTATATATCTCTGATCTAATGATTTTGCCATTTAACTCTCAATGGTAATCCCCTTTTTTTTCCTCAAATTCTTGGCAGAAACCTCATGGTAACCCCTAAATAGTGACAATTGATACAAGTCAGAAATAGTTAAAATTAATTTTTTACAGTGCTCTCTATATTACCAAACAATGGAGCTGAGTGGAAGCCTTTCCCTCAAGCAATATGGCCTTCTCAGCGAGAAGCTCTAAGGAAGAAACCCAGTAAGGGGAGTAATGGACAGTAGTCACAGCACAAGGTCCCAAAAGACTGGGAGAGAAGGCAGTAAAGGGGATTTTCTTGCTGGGGTGCTTTATGTTTGGTTTGGTTTCGTTTCATTTGGTTTTTTAATCAAAAGCCAGTACAAACCTTTCCCCAGAGAGGAGTTGAAATATTATCAAAGGAAGAAAGACTAGATGCTCGGCAAACAACAAACAGCAAATGCAGTCTCAAAACTTATCGCTCATTCAGGGCATTAAAATTGAGAATTCATGCGACACAGGTACCGATTCTCAAAATCTACTCCCTCCTGATTTAGGTACATTGTGGTGGGGGCTTGGGGGAGGGGCGCTGTTCTTGTGTTGGTTTTAAAGAAATGATGACTATATTTGATGGTGGAACTTAGCTTCCCACGACTCCATTATCAGCTGGTGTAACGTTGCTTTTTAGCACATTTGCAACATTTTCAATTATATCAAGCCAAAAAGACAGTTTATTAAGGCAGTCAGTTTCCCCCATGAGTCCCAGAAGGAGATTCATTTGGCTCTAAAGCATCTTCATATAATTTGTAGCTGTGTGTTTCCCAAGGCGAGCATATACAAAGGACACCGTGAGAAAATATGCTTCTTTAAGCTGTGAAGTGTTGATAGAACTATCGTCAGCTGCCAGTCAGTGACGACCACTGGGGATGTGAAAAGCAAACAAACGAACGATGCCTTTTGTCGCATTCTGTCCTTTTAAACTAATTTGTACAGGATCTACGATTAGGATTCAATATTTTATACACCGAGAAGCATAGTGGGTAATAAAAATTTAAGAATGTATCTCGGACAAGGCCTGGCTCACAGTGACTGATGAATGACTGATGACAGAATGAATGAATGAATGAATGGGCAAGCCGGCAAAACAGCTTTCTCTGAGAGAAGGCTCACCGACTGCGAAACTAAATTTGCATTTTTAACTTATCGCCTAGCAAAAAAGTTAGCAGGTTCTAGAGCAGCGAATGGCAACTTTGCTAAATGTATAACTGGCAGTTTAATTACCCTGAGGAGAGAAGCCATTGCTCTGACTGAATGCGAGGTGAAAAGACTACAGATGTGTGTGCGAGCATATGTGTGTGTGCATGTGTGTGCGTGCACATGTGTGCATGTGTGAGCGCGTTTGTGTGCGTGTGTGCGTGCATGTGTGTGACCGTATGTGTGCATACGTGTGTGTGCGCGTGCATGTGTGTGGGCGTGCATGTTTATGAGAGTGTGTGTGAGCATATGCGTGCATGCATGTGTGGGTGTGTGCGTGCGTGTGGGTGCATGCATGTGTGTGTGTGCATACGTGCACGTGCATGCCCACCCACGGGTGCATTGAACACTTAATGAATATTTTGTTAACTGGATGGATTCACTGTACAGAATTAGCTGAGGCTTAGGTCAGTTGCTTGCTCAAGGTCGTACAGCCAGAATGTGCACCCCACACACTAACTCCCGGCCCCGTGCTCTTGACCATGCCCGTTATTTACAATCTGTGTGTCCATCTCCCTGGGGTCGGACAGAAGACCCAGGTAGCAGGAGGGACATATCAAAAGCCTCTTGCGTAACTAAGACAGAACACCTCTAATATTTTGAGAAAACAGAGAATCTATGGTCTTTCCTTTCTCTTGCTCTTTTTCATTGCACTCTTGATGTCTGTCTCAGCCCCTGAAAAGTCCATGCTCTGCAACCTTCTCCAATTTCTAATCCTGGCAAGCAAAGGGAAAAATATTAGAAATTGTACTCTCAGCTATCCATCATCTAGCTAAGACTCCTTAAGGGTTCTCAAGTAATCAGCTATTTGAGGCTTCGGGTTGTATTTGAGGGGAAGAGGGCTTTAATGAGGTGAGTGAAGAAGTGTGTGATGTGTTTTAATATACAATTCTCACATGCTACAAATAGCAAGGTCCAAAAAACCCAAGTCTTACAAGAAAACTCGTCTAAAAGAATGAATACAATTTTACTCGAAATACTACACTCTGACCTTTAACTGCCTGTTAATATTGCATTAATTGCCTTTACAAGCACCGTTTCTATAATATGGGTAAGTGGACAGGGCTTCCAAAAACTATTTCTTTGATTTAGAATGAAAGAATAATGGGCATTTGCTTCCAGCTTGGCGGACTAATTATTGAATGCTGTCATTCTTTGTGTTTCAGTACCTTGAGGTGATTAAGCAGGGATAAAAGCTAAAATTAAAAAGAAAACCCCATTACCAAACACTAAACAGCGTCAGTAACTTCGTGCCAGTCTCTGAAGGACATTCCTGCCTTGTTATGACAAGGAATTATTCATCATGTGTGCCTAGCATATAGATTGCATCCTTTATTTGAAACAATAAGAGAGTCATCCTTAGTAGTTGATGGAAATAAATAGGCAGGCAAAATTTAAAGGGAAGAAAAAAAGACCAACCAGTAGGCCTCTATAATAATTGCTTGTCACCATAACATCAAGTAGTCCATCCTTTTAGGAACTCGTTATGTGGCTAGGCCATTATGTTCTCGGGATGGAAAAAAAATGCAGTAATTCACAGAAAAGCAATGACAGTATTCTGCTGGTTTACCTAATAGTATCGACGAGACAGGAGAACTGTGGCTCTAAAGCAAGGAGTGATTCTGTCTTTGAAATTGTTTTGCTGTCCTTTTTTTTGTTTTGTTTTGTTTTTGTTTTGCCCAATCAGAATGTTTCTCATTTAAAAAATATTAATACCTTCGAAAAATATCAGAGAGACCTCCACCAGTGTTTTGATCTGACTAAAGACTGCACTGCTTCCAGATTCATGCCCAGTTACTTGCTTAGTGAAACTGTCTGCTGTTGGTGGGTGGAAATGGGAAAGAGATGCTATGCTTTAGTGCCCCTTGCTGGTCAACCTGAAGAAAATCTGAGCATAATGATTGCCAGAGCCCGGGTTTCAATAAATGGCGTGGCACGTTCTACTCCGTGCCTAGGAAGCCGAAGCGATTTAACCTAAACATATGTAGCCAGTCTTTACAATGATAAAAAGGATTAGATGATGTGTCTGGAAATGCATGTATTCTCTTGGAGAGGAAAAGGTTTAATATAAAGACAAAGTACATGTTAAGTCTCAGCCTATCTTCAGAGTAAGTCCAGGTGAATACATTCCTATGACTGTACCCTTATGACATAAGAAAATTTCCTAGGCCCGAAGTATGATTTTTGCTTGATTACGCCTCCAAAAATATGTGTGTCCTTTCAAACCCTAAGGAAAACCATAGGTTAAAAAAAAAAAAATGGAATTCTCAATTCCATTTAACTTCCAAAATGATACAAAAACTTACTTCTACAGGGGAAAAAAAGGGCATATCTACAGTAATGCATTAGATCATTGATAATTACATTTTAATTTTAACAAGTGGGTTCTGATTTGGGTGAATTTTTTATCTGTTTGCCATTTTTTAAGGATGTAATATACTACTTTTATAATTCAAAAACGACAGCCGCAACATAGCTACACTAAGTTGTCTATCAAACCTAATTAATTCTTGGGATTCCATAGTGAGCCGTCAGACCTAAAACATCAATCCTATTTGAAACACCATGAGAGCTGGGCTTAGAAATAGATCTTCACCCCTTCAAGTTACCCGTCAAGAGATTGGATTCACAAGATCCAATTCTGGGGTCATGAAAAAGTCTATTCAGGCAGACTAACCAATACTGAGGCATATGGTGACCAGCCCATGTGGTAATCTTGGCAGATTTACAGGCCACCCTCATATGCCTCAGGCAGCAGGTAGATCCTAGCAGAAGACACCCAAGAAAGGCGATCCTTCAAGAGCCTAAAGAGCTTCATGGGGCCCAGAATAGCCAAAACAATCTTGAAAAAGAAAAAGTTGGCAGACTCACAAGTCTCAATTTCAAAACCTACTACAGAGCTACATACAGTAATCAAGACAGTGTTGTATTGGCATAAACATAGATGGATAGATCAGTGGAATAGACTTGAGAGTCCAGAGTTAAATTCTTTAATTTTGGTCAATGTATAGTTCCAAGTTCATTAACAGTTCCAAGACAATTCAATGGGGGAATGAATAGTCTTTTCAACAAATAGTATTGAGATAACTGGATATTCCCATGCAAAAGAGTGAAGTCAAACCCCTACCTCACACCATAGATAAGAAATTAACTCAATCAGATAGAAGACCTAAATGTAACCTCTAAAAATATAAAACTGGTAGAAGAAAACCTATAAGTAAATCTTTTTAATCTTAGATTTGACAATGGTTTCTTAGATAAAACACCAAAAGCACAAGCAACAGAAGAAGAGATAGATAAATTAGACATCATCAAAATTAAAACTCTTGTGCTTCAAGGAACACCATCAAGAAAGTGAAAAAAAAACAACACATAGAATGGGACAGTGTTTTGAAAATCAGGTGTCTGAAAGGAACTTGTATCTAGAATATATAAAGAATGATTGCAACCCCGTCATAAACAAAAGTTAAGCTAAAAACTATTTGCTAATTTTAAAATAGGCCAAGAATCTGAAAAAAAAAACAACCCATTTCTCCAATGAAGACATAAAAGTTGCCAATAAGCTTATGAAGAAAGATGCTCAATGTCATTAGTTATTAAGGAAAAGGTAAATCAAAACCACAATGAGATGTACTTGACACCTAACTAGCATGGCTCTAATCAAAAAGACAGACAATTACGAATGTTGATGAGGATACAGAGAAATTGGAACCCTCAGTCATTGCTAGTAAGAATGTAAAATGGTGCAGCTATTTCAGCAAAAAGCGTGGCAGTTTCTCGAAGGTTATGCATAGAGTTCCTATGTGACCCATAAATGCTACTCCGGATATGTATATATACCCAAAATACATATGACAAGAGAAATAAAAACATATGTCCACACAAAAACTTGTACATCAGTGTTTATAGCAGCATTATTGATAATAGCCAAAAGGTGGGAACAACCCAAATGTTCATTAACTGATGAATGGATAGACAAAATGTGGTACGTTCATATAATAGAAAATTACTTGTCATCAAAAAGAATATAGTGTTGATACATGTTACAGTATGGATTAAACCTTGAAAGCATTTTGCTAAATGAAAGGAGCCAGACACAAAAGGCACATATTGTATGAATCTAGTATATTAATCTGCTAGGGATGCCATAACACAATACCACAGACTGGGTGGCTTACACAACAGAAATTTGTTTTCTCGTAGTTCTGGAGGCTAGGAGTACAAGACCACGGTGTTGGTAGGTTTGTTGTCTCCTGAGATGTCTCTCCTTGGCTTGCAGATGGCTATCTGCTCACTGTTCCCTCACATGGCATCTTCTCTATGCACACATATCGCCCATATTTTTCTTTTCTTATAAGGGCACAAGTGCTATTGGGCCAGGTCCCTTCTGACCTCATTTAACTTTAATTACCTCTTTCAAAGCCCCGTCTCCAAATTACAGCCACATTGGGGGTTAGTGAGGGCTTCAACATATGAATTTAGGAAGATATAATTCAGTCCGCAACACCCACTTATGTGAAATATCCAGAATAGGCAAACTGATAATGACAGACAATAGAGAGTGGTTGCCAGAGGCTGGAGGGGTGGGGGGCTGGGAGGATTGGGGTGACAGCTAAGGAATGCAAAAGTTTCTCTCCGGGATGATGAGAATCTTCTGAAGTTGATTGTGCCAATGGTGTAACAACTCTGTGAATATGCTAAAAGTCATTGGAATTATACATTTTATTTTTTAATTTTGCATTTTATATGAGTGAATTGTATGCTATGTGAATTATATCTCAATAAAGCCATTGCTTACCAAAAAAATAAATAAATAAATAAAGCCAAGGAGGCAAGAAGGTTCATCAGTAAAGTCTTTAAGAGGTAGCAGGAGTTCACTCATATGAACAAAGCTCAGAGCTAGGACTAAAGTCCTTCGATATATATACAAAGAAGAAAAGAGCCTACTTCTGATCCCTAACACTAAATATTCAGGGAATCTGGGACAGAGGAGCAGGTATCAGATCTGGGGCACGTGGTCAAAGCTGCCCTGGCTACAAACTCGGCGTGAACCTGAGTCACAAAGGGTTGCCCTAGAGCTCCGTGAACTCCTGCCAAGGGCCACATTCACCTTAGAGACCAAAGAATGACATTGAAGCCTGGGCAGGAGACAGTCTTCAGTTTGGGAACTGGGCAGGGTACGAGGCAGGGCTGAGGTAATCTCTCTTGTGTTCCTGACTTCCCTCCTCCATTTCTTTAGAATTAGAATGTTCAACTTCAGTGAGCCTGTAATCCTTCTGGTTCTCTTCTCTCACGAAGAATATGCTTTTGCTGTGTTTGCAAAGCATAGGTCTGCCAAAATGCATTTCTTAAGTGTGAATGCTATACTGTCATTGTCAGCTTGCTTATTGATCTTCTCCTCTGGACTTCAAGATCCTGGAAGACGGGGAATGTTATTTTTATCTCTACTCCCCCGATGGTTCACCGATGGCCGAGCTCCACAGACGTTTGTGAAATGAGTAATAGTAAATAAAGAAAATGAGAAACTTAATAAGTACTTGGCTTTCCCACTTTTAACTTGTTGGAATGCACATTAACTCCTTGCTTGTGCTAGATTGAGCCATTGTCAGAACCAGCAAAACTGAAGAATCCTAACTAAAGCACCGATTTTTTTCCACAAAGGCTTGACACCATTTTCAATAATAATGGTGTAGCATTTGTGGACCGTGTCTGCACGGGGCCCTAAGCTAAGCGATTTGGAGTCATTATCTCATGGAATCCTCACAGGAAGCCCCAGAGTGGACATGTTTCTTACCCCCATTTTACAGAGGTGGAAACTGAGACTCGCAGTTGTTTAACCGACTTGCCCAAAGTCACAGCATTAATCGTAGTTGGAGCCGTGATACAAACCTCAGAACTCCAAAGTCTGTGCCTTTATCCTCTATGTAACTACGACTTGTCCATATTTTAGTTTGCCAACATACTCTTGTGGGAGGTAAATGGACAAAGAAGCAAGAGTTTAGGTATGAGATCGTTGACACCTTCCATTAGGAGCACACACTGCTCCCCTGCCAATTCAGGCCGTAGTGTTCTGAGATCACCTTACCCCGTAGGCAAAAAAGTACTTGCCCCCATGCAAGCAGCTCCTTGCATTTAGAAGGAGACCATAAAAAGAAGGCATGAGTGGAAAGCATGGGTGGGCTTCTCTCCCTCGATCATAAATTCAAGCCTGTAATCAACCAAAACCAGAAAGCCCCTTCAGAATGTTTTCACTGTCTACTGACTCAGCTTCCAGTTTTAGCCTTTTCCATTCCCCTCACACGTTTTAGCTGCGCTTCACAGAGTTCGGAGTCGAATGCTTACCAGAATGGAACGTTCTGACATTTCTGAACAACGGGCTCAGCTTGAGGTGTTTCCAAAAGGCACGCATCAAATGTCCGGAAAGTTGTTAATAAGAGATGCAACAGCTTTCGTATTGACCTCAGTCAACAAAATCAAGCGTTTGCTTATTTCATGGTTACCACATACCAGTGCAAACAGTCTGGTGTTTTTCCCGTTTCCCATTCAATTCTGTTACCTTAGCTGTACATATGTCCTGACTGGATAGCACTCAAGGATCGTTGTCGGCAAGGGCAAAGGGGGTGTTTGCATCCATGATGAAGGGGCAACTCCTGTTCCAGTAGAACTTGGAGTCGGTCAAGACCAAACCAAAATTCTAAGAAGGAGCAAGGTTGTTGATGCCAGTTGTATAAAATGTCCTCGGATTTCTAATGAACTGTGTGGACAGAGAGAGAGGAAGTGCAGACACCTCTCTGAGGTTCTTCTCTGAGGACGAGGGCACAATGCCCCGCCCTCTACTGTCTTCACCAACGAGCATGTTAGCGAGCTGCTCCTGTTGAAGGCCCAACAAGGAGTAACTCCTTCTCCCATCTGGCCCTGGTTCCGTTGCCAATGCTTGTCTCACTTCCCATTCCCATACAGTCCAGGAGGCAGGGCTAGGTCTGTCCTACCCATCATTATACCTCCAGAACCTGTCACACACGTGACTTAATGCAATTTTATTAACGGCATAAATGAACCACAAGGTCAATGGAAAAGAAGAGATGCCTGGCAAAAAATATGGCTGGAGATGGGCTCCCCTGACATACAGAAGACCTTGGATCTCACAGAGGGTGCCCTTACTCTGAGAGTGAGCCACACCTTGTCTGCTGGGGGAAGACTTTTGGATGATAAGATCTTTTAAAGACTAAGGTACTTTTCATCATTGTAACATGCTTTAAAAGCATGATAACGCTTGGCTTTTAAAATGATTACTTCCTTAGTTTTTAATTTCTGAACAAAGTAGCATATTTACGGATCAACACTTTTCTTTAGTCCATGCTTAAATCTAAGATGTATATCTATTTGAAATATACATTTTGAAAGTACCAGAAGAATTGAAATTAGAGGATACCATTTTCATGTTTCTTTTAATTTGCGTGAAACTTGAAGATGCTTGATTTTTCCATTATGTGAAATTCATTGGAAAGGATTTATAATTTGAATCTAAATTATTTTTACATATCACTTAACTTCTCGCATTAGTCATCTAGTTGCCTTCTTCCTTCCTCCCAAAATCTTAGGATACAGTTTATACTTAATGTTTGATATGGAAGTATGATAACATTAATCAGTTCCTTATGTGCCTTGTCTTGAATCCGCATAGTAGTTGATAAAGCTCCTGAAAAAGCTTTGTAAATATTAATGTATAAACTTTTAAGGGGCGCCTGGGTGCCGCAGTTCCTTAAGCATCTGACTCTTGGTCTCAGCTCAGGTCATGATCTCGTGGTTCATGAGGTCAAGCCCCACATCAGGCTGTGGGCTGATGGCTAGGAGCCTGCTTGGGATTCTGTCTCTCCTTCTCTCTGCCCCTCCCCTGCTTGTGCACTCTCCCTCCTCTCTCTCTCTCTCTCTCTCTAGTAATTAAATAATTTAAAAAAATGCATTGCTTCAATTTTCTATTGCTGAGGCAATCATCAGGAAGATTTTCACTTGGTTTTGACCATGGAAAGTCAATGGTAAATCGCTAGACGGAAAGTCAGCCTTCCCATTTCTGTATTTCAGCCAAACTCAGATTCCCACCAGGGGACCTGATGCAGCCCCAGGTCTTCCTGAGTCAGAAGCACATCAGTTTGACACTTACTTTCTATTATCATCTGTTAGGTCCCTTATGCCCTTGCCTTCCTCCCAGTGATAAAACATGTGCCTATCTGCCCAGGAGAAGGGAGAGGTGATCAGAATATTTCAAGCACCAAACAGAAATGCAAACAGGGTAAGGTACAGTAATTGGAAGCAAGCATGTCGCCAAAACTAGACCTGGGAGCAGGGAGGAGGCTGGACGCATTTTGCAGTCTTAGCAAAGATTTCTAGATACAGGTGGCAGCAGCAAATTGCCTGTCAAGAGATTCGCTTCATAACAAGGCCAGCCATGTAGAACAGCCACTGTGCCATGAGGGCACTGCTGATGGCTGGGTCTTTGGGGCTCCCAGCAACTACAGGAATGACAGTCCTGTGCTTCCCAGCAACAGCCTCATCCCCGGAGGGTACGGAGACAGACAACAGGGTTAATGCCACCAGCCATCCCTTCAAACTGCCGCTGCAAACCATCAGTCAAACGCGGAATGGGAATCAGGGAGAGGGGGCAGGGAGTGAAGTCAGGCACGGGGTGCGGGGTGCAGGTGGAAAGAAAATGGAGAAGAAGAGCACCCATTTGTCTTCAGGATCCTTCTGTCATCTCTGGTTAACAGTTGGGGATAAAGAGCAAGCTCAAGAACAGAAGGATTGAATAATGTCAGGTCCCGACTGTGTTTTTCTCATGTTTTCCTCAGCTGGGTGCTCTCAGATACCCCAAAAGCTCTGGACACTTTCCCAAGCTCACACACGCCCACATATACAGACATTCCTGGTATCTTCCTTGTGTTTGTTCATCTCTGTGTTTGAAACTGAAATGAGAGTAGGGAGACCATACTGTGGTCAGTGTACCGACCTCCTCGTCATTTAGCTTCTGTACAAGAGATAAATTTTCCAGGATGGCAAGGCAATGTCACTCTCAAAGTCAGGATCAATTTGAAATGCGCTTCCTCACACAGAGGAGAAGCCCTGTGGCCTCCTTGAGCCACTGTTCTATCCCTGACGGGATGCGTCATATTGAGAACATAGGCAGGTGTGGGACCACATGGGTGGTGGCTCCTCCGTGCCTCTCAAGGCCAGTTCTCAGCACCCAAGCATCCATACTGGCTTAGCAGTGCCAACGTAGGATGCTAGGCTAACTGCAGGACTGGCTGCTGCCGCTTTAAGGAAAATCTACAAGTCAGATAGATCAGATAGATAGATCCCAGGGACCAAGTTGAATAACAAAAAGTTCAGTGATGGAGCTTCTGGGTGGCTCAGTCTGTTAAGCGTCCGACTTCAGCTCAGAGCATGACCTCATGGTTTGTGGGTTTGAGCCCCGCTTCGGACTCTGTGCTGAGAGCTCAGAGCCTGGAGCCTGCTTCCGATTCTTTGTCTCCCTCTCTCTGCTCCTCCCCTGCTCGCTCGCGCGCGCTCTCCCTCTCTCTCAAAAATAAATAAACATTAAAAAATTAAAAAAACAGTGAAAAGGGAGTTTCAAACTAGGAAAAAGGAGATGCTGGGGATGTAAAATTGGGTAAACATCCAACTTTGTGGAAAAACACCGTGATGTTAAGACTAGAGCTTCAGAGGAAGTCAGTGGAGGTGTGGATTTTGAGAGACAAATCTGAAGAAGTTGGAAGAGAAGATCAAAAACAGTAGAGATCATTACAGGGTACCTGGGGGCAAACTCCTTGGTAAATTCACCTTTGACTTCTTCTGAGTACCTGGCCCCAGGTAGCTGCCCAGGGAAAACCTGGTAAGTCAATGAATGAACACGCCGTGGTTGGAACACTCACTAAAAAGGCAATGGATGGAGAGCCGGATGGTGTGTTCTTAAGAAAGCCTACACCTGCTTTCGAGAGCCCAGCCTCCTTGCATTCTCAGCCATGTTTTCTAAACTCGTGTCCTGGGGAAGCAGAAGGCAGTTCTCAGGTTCACTGAGCTAGAACAGCATTTTGATACAAACAGACCTGGGCCCCCTGAAAGAGTTATGCACTTGGCAGGAGCACCACCTTGAGTTCAGACAGAAAGCACATCTGTGCCTCATTGATAATGTAATAACCTACATTACATTTTTGGCCGAGAGCACCTGTGCACGGCCCAGAACGTCAGCCCAGGGCAACCATTCTGATGGAGGTGATATTAACAGCTCTCATTAAAACTGATGACTATAGCGGTGCCCGGGAGTGCGGCTGCAGTGAGGCATCTGTCGGCATTTCCAGGACAAGCCTCTGTGAACAGGTTTTGGAGTTCACAACCCAACGACCGAAACATGCTTTGCATTGAACTGAAGCCTGAAAAGAAAACCATCGTGGGGTAAAGAGAGTTGGCCTTTTAGAGCTGTAAGAGAATGGACGTTGTCACATTTGTACGTGTTCAACTCTACGTTATACGGAACATTTCGGTTTTCCTGCCCCCATCTGCGCCATGGAAACGGAAGAGTACGTAAGGGTGGAGAATTTATTTCTGAGCTGGCTTGGGGACAGTTTGGGTGTCTTAACTTTTATGTACAGTATTCGGGCGTGCTAGGAGTTCTGTTACGATGGGCACTGACACTGGTATGCCAATCCATTATCCTAGGTAGGCGCCCATGTGTTTTGTGTACTGTTTTCTGCCCAGAACAAGGAAGCATGGGGTTCTCAGTTCTCCACCTGAGAGGAGGTCACATGTGGCTGGATCTCTTACTTTCAGCACAGCACCTTTCCCTGATGACAGAGAGAACCAGGCGCACCTTCGTGGCTCAGTCAGTTAAGCATCCGACTCTTGATTTCGACTCAGGTCATGGTCTCATGGTTTGTGAGATCGAGCCCCACATCGGGCTCTGTGCTGACAGCGCGGAGCCTGCTTGGGATTCTGTCTCCCTCTCTCTCTGTCCCTCCCCGGCTCGCACACTAGCACGTTCTCTCTCTCTCTCTCAAAATAAATAAATAGACTTTTAAAAAGAGAGAGAGAGAGAGCTGAAGACACGCATTTCACTGACAGTGATTTGAAAGGGCTCTGTTGTCTTTTATTTTGACAAAAAGTGTCGTCAAATGCAATGCCGTCCTCAGCTAGGCAGGTTAATGCTCAATTGTCTATATATCCATAAATCGGTCCCATTGAGAATGTAAGAGCTACTCTTTCTACAAAAATATAAAGGATTATGCCCATGGAGGATTACTTTAAAAACATGGGCAGATTGCTTCATAAGCTCTGTTTTTTTCACAAGGATTGCTTGGGAAGAGAAAGGTTATCACTGTCTACAATATCCCTTCTCCACACACAATAGGAATTACATGAAGGCACGAATCAGATCATTCTGCTTCTCTGCCTCAAATTCCTCATGACTTCCTATTGGACTTAAAATAAAATCCATACTCATTATCATCCCCCAAGAGGACTGTATGACCTGGCCCCTGAAGAGTCTCATGGCCTCAGATCCTACCCCCGCTCCCGTGTTCTCCACACACCAATGATACTTGATTTTCCAGTTTCTTAAGTGAACCAACCATTTTCCCCCACCTCAGAGACATTTCAGGAGGGTCATTGTAGTCCCCGTGTCCAGCTCGGAGTAAGTGCTCAGTTAATATTTGTTGACTAAATCGAGATTTATATACAAGGTGATGGATAGGCTAAGCTTCTGTTGGTTGACTCACTAGACTTATTCTCTTTGTAGTATACATAAAAAAATAATTCCCCCTCGATCTTTACATAACCTCACATTTTACGAAGTCAGCTAGGATTCCCACACCAGAGTATAGTCTTCACAATCAGAGGAATAGATTCTCTTTTTTTACATCTTTCTCTCCTTTGTGGCATCATAAAATTGTAGCTAATTTCTGGGGCACCTAGGTGTCTCAGTCAGCTGGGCGTCCAACTTCAGCTCAGGTCATGATCTCGCCGTTTGTGAGTTTGAGCCGTATGTCGGGCTCTGTGCTGACAGCTCTGAGCCTGGAGCCTGCTTCAGATTCTCTCTCTCTCTGTCTCTCAAAAGTAAATAAACATTAAAAATAGATATGAGAATGTTTATTAATGTTCCAACTGGGTCTGATTCTCTCAGAACATTAAGCCACATCTGGATGCAACTGGCTCAAGACCCCAAAGCTAAAAAAAAAAAAAAAAAAGGTGTTTTGGACCCAGACCCAAGCCTTCTGATGCCAAATCAGTGTACTATGACTGTACTATGACTGTTTGTGAGAAGGCAGGGTTACCTTAGGCATAGACAAAGCAGGAAGGTAGCGAGAATAGCCAAAGTATGGAAAGAGCCCAAATGTCCATCGATGGATGAATGGATAAAGAGGATGTGGTATATAGATACAATGGAGTATTACTTGGCAATCAAAAAGAATGAAATCTTGCCATTTGCAACTACGTGGATGGAACTACAGGGTATTGTGCTAAGTGAAATTAGTCAGAGAAAGACAAATATCATATGACTTCACTCATATGAGGACTTTAAAGATACAAAACAGATGAACATAAGGGAAGGGAAGCAAAAATAATATAAAAACAGGGGACAAAACATAAGAAACTCTTAAATATGTAGAACAAACGTTACTGGAAGGGTTGTGGGAGGAGGGATGGACTAAATGGGTAAGGGGCACTAAGGAATCTACTCCTGAAATCATTGTGGCACCATGTGCTAAGTTGGATGTAAATGAAACAATAAATAATTTAAGAAAGTTGTAAAACACTAAAATTAAATTAAATAAATAAATAAACTAGCACTTTTAGCAATGAGACCAGCTAGGTGGTAAAGGCATGATTTTTTTCTGTACAAACTAAGTTTGGATATTGCACACTTTGGTCAAAGTGATCCGATCTCCAAATAGTCTTTACATAAAGAGAAATAACATTTCCAGAAATAAAATAAGGATTAACAATCCATGATTTCTCCAAGTGAACTCATCAAGTGCTAGATACTCATGTTTTTGGATGGCTGGCTCTGGAATTTTTTTAAAAGATTGACTCCCCATGTTAGGAGTGGCAATACAATGCACGAAGGCTACAACTTTAGCTTTCTAGATACGACTATCATATCCATATCCATATGGATATGATATCATATCCATATCCATATGGATATGATATCATATCCATAATATGGATATGACTATCATATCATATCCATAATAGCTTTCTCTGACTTACTTTATCAGATTCTTTCCTCTCTGACCCTTGCTGAAATTTGGTTGACTTCAAGGACAAGAAGAGTATTCCGTAGGAATGTGACGTTGGCGAGTTACTTACTCTCTAAGCCTCAGTTTCCTCACCTGTAACATAGGGAGGATAACGTACCTCAGGAAGTCTTTGAGGCAATTAAGATAATGCATGCAGAGCACTTAGCACCATGTGTAGAAAAGATCTGATGCTAACCACTGCTGTGGTGGTTATCAGTATTATCATTAATAAAAATGCTCAAGTAAGAGAAGCTTTGGCAACCAAAAGCCTTGTTTTGGTTTGTTTTTAAAGGGAGGCTGGCACAGCTGGGAGCCAGCGAGGAGCAAAGAAACATAGGTAAGGTAATAGAATACCTCAGAAATAGCCTACCAATCCTGTCATTCTGCTTCGAGTAAGACCTCTATCCAGCCACTTCACCCCTCTGAGTTTTTGCTTGCTGCTCTGTAAAAGAAAGATAATGTCCATTCTTCCCTTCTCAACACATTGACAAGCATTCAAATGATGTACTTTGAATATCTTAACGGAAATGTTAAATATTGCTCTCACATGTTTCACTTAATTGACTGTCCGTTCAATCAGATCAGTGATTCTCAACCTTGCGTGCACATTAGAATCAACTGGAAGCTTCTAAAAATCCAAAGGCTCGGGCCATACCCTAGACTACTAAAGCTGGAATCTGTAGGAGAGAGACCCAGGCTCAGTACTATTTTTTCTCTCCAAAAGCAATTCCAATATCCAGCCAAGGTTAAGAGTCAGAGGATAAAGTATTTCTCAGACTTGTACAGTGATAAGGAGCCCAGAGTCCCTCCATTCCTCATTCCTACAGAATCAGCTTCCAAGACAAGGGACTGGGTGTCTGTATTTTCTTTTCTTTTCCTTTTTTTTTTTTTTTTTTTTTTTCTTGAGAGAGAGAGAGAGAGCAGGGATGGGCACAGAAAGAGGGGGAGAGGGAGAATCCCAAGCACGTTCCCTGCTGACAGCAGAGTCCCATGCTGGGCTTGATCTCAAGAACCGTGTGATCCTGACCTGAGCTGAAATCAAGAGTGAGACCCTTAACCAACTAAGCCACCCGGGCGCCCCACGGGAGTCTGTATTTTCAACAATTACCCCTAGCTGTCTCTTCTCAGCAGGCAATTATGAGAAATACTGTGTTGAATCAGAGTCTGAGAGTTGGAAGGAATATTGTTTAAAGTCTTCATACTTGATTCATCTCTAAACCATGTGAAACTTTATGAATCCCTTGAACGAAAGGCGAGTGTGTGTTAACCAAGTATGTGAACAATAAATAATACGACTGATAGCTCTCTTACTGCCAGAATCCTCACCAGCCCCTTTCTAGAGTTTCAGGAAATCTTGACTGATGGATAAGATTTTCAGTGTTTCAGAATTTTTCTTGATTAAACAACTTACGATCACAAGAAATGCATCGAAAGAAGAAGGCTTCCATTTAAGAATAAATGTTTGAATATTGTGAAATAAGGTAATAAGCTCAAGTTTTGGTGTGCAGGATGGAAATGGGGTGGATGTAACTAAATTTTTATTTTGTCCCCTACAAAAAGGATATATTGCATAGCTCTGTAAAGCCTACGTTATTACTTTTAACTCTCCTGGGGAAGCTAGGTAGATCAGGTTTAATGTAAATAACATACAGACAAGCTACTATGTCAAATATGAAGGAAAAAAATTAATTAACTGCTGATATCCAAGTTGCAAAACTCTGCTCAACTCTGTGCATGGCAAGAACATTTCCACTCCCCCTCACTATTTTGAAAGCATCAAATTCTGCCGGAACCACTGGTCTATCAGTTTCACTGAACATTCTAGCACTGTCTTTGAAAAGTTAAGTCTTGCAGAATCCCGTTTTCGCTGAGGCCACATCCACTTGCCTGGCCTACGTAGTTAACTCAAGCTTTCTTCCTTCCTATTCCTTGCACTGTTTGAGTCCAGCCTTTGTCTGGGCTTTGGGTGAGCCATAAATACTGTCAGTACTTAGAGACTGTGTTTAATTCTAAGCTTGTTAAGAAAAAAGATAATGGAGATTGATTTTAATGAATATTTCTAAGTTCAGAACGTTTGCATTCCTTTAAAATGGCTTTGTAAAATTTACTCACTTCTCAACTTTGCCAGATAAGGCATTTGGGAAAAAATGATGCTGGATTGAGTCTGGGTTTTATCTTTGGAAACGATATCAATTTGCTCCAAGTAATCAGTGCTTATTTTAATGTGCATTCACCATTCCATTCCATAGCATCTCTCATTTCTGAAAAAAGTGCTTTCATAGGGAGAATCAATGTAGCCTAACTTTTTTGTGATATGAAATAACAGTATGTTGTTGCTGCATTTGCTTGTATTTGGGGGAAAGTTCTTCCAATTACTAAGAGGGGTGTATTACACGTGCTTGGCGTGGCATGGCGGGTGGAGACGTGACCCCAACTCTTGTGCCGAGTCGGCGTGTATGATACCCAGACAGAGAGGGGGGCCACGGGTCTTCCTAAGTGTGTGCCCTCCCCATCTCCAGCTTCTTTAGGTTTTTACACTTGTTTGTGTTTTGGGTGCTTTGTTGAATCATTTCTGTTGTATTGTGTGTTGGATTCGGTGGGGAGGAAGTTGGCCAGTGAGCACAGAGATACGAATTTCTTTTAAAACTACACAGAGCACCTAAATGGCTCAGGTAGTGATCTCATGGTTCATGAGTTCCGGGCCCCTGTCGGGCTCTGCACGAAGAGTGCGGAGCCTGCCTGGGATTCTCTGTCTCCCTCTCTCTCTGCCCCTCCCCCGCTCACGCCGTCTCTGTCTCTCTCAAACGTATTTATATACGTATTTACGTATTTATATACGTAAACTTAAACAAAACACAAAACTATAACTGTATTGCAGCTAAGGGCCGTTTCCCCACTGTCAGCCCATTCCCAGTGCCCATTTGGCCAGCTCTCACGTTTTTCGCGTCGAAAATGCCTTGATTTGTTTATGTAAGTGTTTGATACACAGTAGGATATAAGGCATAATGCACAATCATTGTTCGGAAGATGCCAATCGTGTTACTCTGCTAGAGCTGCTATCCCCAAGTGCCACAGATGAGCGACTTAAACGACAGAAAAGTATGGTCTCGCAGGGGCGGAAGCTACCAGGTGTTGGAGGGTTTCTTCCTTCTGAGGGCTGGGAGGGGGAATCTGTTCCAGGCTTCTCTCCTTGGCTTGTAGATGGCTAGCTTTCTGTTCGCACAGTGTTCTCCCTGTATGTGTGTGTCTCTGTCCAAATTTCCCCTTTCTAGAGTCAGATTAGCGCCCACCCTAATGACCTCATTTTAATTTAATTACCTCCGTAAAAGATCCTATCTCCAAATAAGATCACGTTCAGAGGTACTGGGGTTAGACCTTCAACAGAGGAATTTGGAGGGGACACAATCCAACGCACAACAGCAATGTCATACGTGACTTTTTAAACAATGTTCGTAGACGATCAAATCGTAGCTGGGGCACCTGGGTGGTTCACTTAGACATCCGACTCTTGGTTTCTGCTCCGGTCATGATCTCTGGGTGTGGGGAGTTCAAGCCCTGGGATTCTCTGTCTCCCTCTCTCTCCACCCCTCCTCCACTCCCTGTGTCGCTGTCACTCTCACGGTAAATAAACAAACTTTTAAAAAAATCAAATTAAATTAAAGTTAAAAGTTAAAAATGTTCATATGCCATCAAATCACAGCTGAGACATAAAAACTGACCTGTGGAAAGAAAACCTTAATTTTTATTATTACTGCTGGTATACCTGAGTTCTTTTCTGCGGGTAAACAGGTATCTCCCACGGTTGTGAGAAAGAAAATAGCACAGGTTAACTGGCCTAGATCTCTGCCTGATCTACGGTTGTCATCCAATGTACACAGAACTTCTGATTCTGTAGTCTTAGCTTCAGTGCTCCTGAGAGTCAAACTCCAAAACAAAAGTGACATCCCGTGGGGCAGAATTTCTCCTTTGATTACTTAGGCAGGTAAAAGGATGCAGAGACCGATGCCTTCCTTGTATAGGCGAGGAAACAAGGGTTAGAAAAGAGAAGTGAGGCGAGGCCACAGGGGTCCTCAGTAGCAGCCCTGGACCTTGAACTTGGACCTCACAACTCAATTCCATACTCCCCCATCACCTCACACTCTCTACCCTGTACGCCAGGTATCCCCGCCCGGCCCGCCTAGCAACATTTACCCACGGGTCACTCACATCTGACTTCTCTTACCCATTTCATTTTTTTAATTGATGCATCATGATGAACGTGCTCAGTACCCAGTTGATGCCCATGAAGAGGATCAGAATTCTGGAGTTTCACTTAGGTGGTTGTTTCCAGAGAAGCCTGTGAAACCAAAAAGAAAACCAAAACAAAACACTAAGTGTCTGATTTGTATCAGGCAGTCGGCTTCTTGACCCTTCAGTTCCAACTTTTTAGCTAAGACTTGCCTTTGCCATAAATACAAATATATGCTTCAAGGCGGAAAACAAATTTTGTCTGAGACGTCTGGCTAGTGGGAATTACCCTTGAAAACGAAAACAACAGCAAGACCTTTACCTCTGCTCTGCCCAGTCTTGGTTAATGCATCGTTACTGGTATGTGAGGTGTGTATTTTAGAAACCACCTCCCTAATTCAGCCACTTTACAAAGAAACTGTGGCCTGGGCCGTGGCTTGCCCAGAGCCCCTCCGGTTAAAGAGATCCGGGGACAGGTCCCTTGACATCCCATCCAGAACTCTGAACACCCCTCGTAACACTGCTTACTGATTATTTAGCACACGTGTAAACTCTTGGAAGTTTAATTCCTCTTTCCCCAGGAAGATGAGAGAAACAGGAGCCCTACTGTTCATTGGCGGGGGACCTAGTATTTTACCACGTAGCTCTGTTATGTCACTCTCATATTAAAGACTTGACTGTGTTTTCTCAATACATAACTTCAGGTGACTATTTCCTGATGCCTTGCTAATGCTCCTTAGACCTAAACTTATCTGTGTGTGCTTTATGGGGAAATGCAGGCACACTTACTTTTCATATTTTAAAGTTCTATGGAAAACTTGTTTAATTAAAAGGCAAGTTGTATTTAAAAATCTTAGGGGCGCCTGGGTGGCTCAGTCAGCTGAGCGTCCAACTTTGGCTCAGGTCGTGATCTTGCAGTTCACGAGTTCAAGCCCCACGTCGGGCTCTGTGCTGACAGCTCGGAGTCTGGAGCCTGCAACCTGCTTCGGATTCTGTGTCACCCTCTCTCTCTGCCCCTCCCCCACTTGTGCTCTCTCGCTCTCTGTCAAAACTAAATAAACATTAAAAAAAATTTTTCTTTAATCTTAAAATTTTCTTTTAGATTTCTTATAAGTTAGTGTTGTTTTTTTTTTAACTTCTTTTCAGGGTTATTAAGTCGGGTTAAACTATACTAAACCCCAGCTGTGTTTTTTTGAGTCTAAAATCTTGGCCTGTGTGGACCAACCCTACAGAGTGGTCTCAGAACAAAGGGTGTTCCAATATGCAGGCAGTTCGTGCCGCGTGAACTCTAATTCTAGAACATTAGACTTATCGTGTTAAATTGCTTTCTGGATGTTTCTCTGTGGAAGTCTTGGAATAATCCTCCCTTTCCTTTCCTTGAGCCAAGAAAATTCTGAACCAGAACAATTTAATTTCAGCGTGTGGAAAAGCTATATTCAATGAACCGAACACAGTGCTAAGATAGGTTTTTTTTGGGGGGTGGGGGTGGTACAAGGACATTTTGATCACTTTTGTATGTTACTAAAATATCTGGATTTCTCTATAAAAGTTCTACAAATATTTCCACGCTTCGTTTCAGAGGATCATTTTTGCAAACTTTGTTTCAAAGTCTGAGCAGCTCAAGAGTAAACCTTTCTGCGCCATAGTTATTGTGTTATATGTTAAGCATTTGGAAGGAACCCCGAGGAGGCCTCAGGAAGCAGTTACTGCCTCTTGACTTATCATCCTGAAGGCGATTTGTTTTAAAGTTGATAATCCCTAGGGCTACAAGAGTGTCCCACATCTGCCCTGAATTGAAAACAGATTCCCATTAAGAGCCTTACATCAGTGCTGCGGATTCATTCGATCTGAGTCAGAAAGGAAGTCAGAGAACATTCGAACGTATGGCCTGATAGCTACACAGCAGCTCCCTTCATGGAGGATCAGGACCGCAGGGTACGTAGATATCCATTTTCAAATTTTTTAGAATGGTGTTTCTGTGCAGAAGCGTCCTTCGGACGTTTAGGCAGGAATATTCGGAAGGGGACTATGGTAGCTAATAGGTGACAAGTAACCCTTGTCTGGGACTGTCAGGGCTACTAACGGATTGCTCAGAATCCCAAGAGGCTCGGAAGGTTGTGCTGCTTCGGAATTCTTCTGCCAGGTTTTGCCGTTTTGGGGACTTATCACTTATATGAGAAGATATATTCCTATAATTATGCAGATATTTATATAAAAGTTTCCCCCCACACTGAGACTCTAACACGGTTTTGTAAGCCAAGAAGTTGTTACTGCTGAAAAACCAGCACTTTTCCAACCTCTGCTTATCTGTGAAATTATTTTAAAAGATGTGCATTCGTGCTAAGAATGTAGGATATGACTATGTATCCCGTACTATAAGCCTCAGGGGACAGGGACCATCTGAGTAACTGTGTAGCCTTTAATATCCTACTGAAGTCTTAGCTTTGTTTTGGTCTTCTCTGTTAAAGCAGTATATTATTATTCTGGGAAGTGCTTCCCTTTTTTAAAAATTTATTTATTCGGAGAGAGTGTGTGAGTTGGGGGATAGGGGCAGAGGGAGAGGGAGAGAGAATCCGAAGCAGGCTTCACGCTATCAGCGAGGACACCCACACGGGGCTTGAACTCACGAACCGTGAGATCGTGACCTGAGGTGAAACCTCAAGAGTCAGATGCTTAACTGACTGAGCCACATCGGTGCCTCGTGCTTTTCCTTTTTATTTATTTATTTTTTAAGTTTATTTATTTATTTTTTGAGAAAGAGAGCAAGCACAAGAGGGGGAGGGGCAGAGAGAAAGAGAGAGAAGAAGAGAGAGAGAATCCCAAGCTAAGAGCGTGGAGCCCAATGCGGGGCTCAGTCTCACAAACCGTAAGATCATGACCTGAGCTACAATCCAGAGCCAGTTGCTTAAGCAACTGTGTCACCCAGATGCCCATGCTTTTTCTTTTTAACTAGAAAGGAGGTTAGACTTGTCCATTAAAGATGATGAAAGGAAAGAGAAGCATAGAGTGGTTATGAACAAGAAAGGATCTGAGGGCCCAGAAGCTTGAGGCACAGATGCTGAGCCCTCCAGCCTGGCTCCTTCTGGCTCCTTCTCGGATTCTGGACTAGGCTTTGGGGAGTGGGGGCCTCGTGGGTTACTTCCAGAAGTCTATTCCCCTTACCATCTTCTCTGAGAACCTCAGGACAGTGCCTAGTACAGTTCATACCTGATACGTACCTGTTGAATGAAAAGAGAATTATGAAAAGGAATCCTAGAAGAAGCGTCAGTCTGAACATACCGACCTAGTGCACCTCGTTAAATTTCCACCCATCTTTTTGGTAAGATTCATGCCCAAAGTAGTGACCAGGAGGCCCTGGGTAATTGAGAGAAAAGTGTTCGTGTGGCGGTCAGAACAAACACATGTAAAATGCCTGATTCCGTGGTTATGGTACTAGCAAAGTAAGGAAGTCTGAAATATGAGTCTTGAGAGGTAACAATCGTGTCCTGGGAGATTGTTCAGGAATCCGAGGAAAGCTGGTATGGGAGAGAAGGAACAAACACAGCTGGCCATCTTTCGCTTCCACTCCGTGCAGACGGGCCCATCACAAATGTTCTGACAGTACAAAGCCCGCCCTTGTTACACGCGCTTCCCTTGGTTTCAGAAACAATACGTTAAGAGCAGCCCAGTTGGCAGGTAAGATTTTCTGTACAAATGCCAAAATCCTGTTCCCTCTTGACTGGTCGCCCACAGTTCTTGAAAGAGGGAAGGTTTTTCAGATGCCAGAAATTGACTGCGAACTGTGTCATGGGACTATGCCCTCTTAATCCCGGCAAGACAGAGGCTTCCTTTTAGAAAAGGAAGCACATTTGGGTTTTTGTGCTAGAGCATCCAAAAAGATGTATTGATCAACTCGGACAGAAAGGGGAATTATTAGGCTTAGAAACATCTCTTCTGTCCTATTTAAGGAGACTGGCAAATGAGCCTTGAAATCTATAGAAACGGTTCTAGTTGAGAGACCAGCTTCCTCTTTGGGAGATAACTATATATATATATATATATATATATATATATATATATCTTAATTTAACTAACCTACTTAATCTCAACCCCAGAGGTTTGGGAAGAAAAGAAAAGCAATGTGGCAGACACTTCCAGGGTGAAACCCGTATCATAAATTTAACTACCATTACCATAAGTGATACCCACCTCCCAAAAGCTCTCTGCTACTTTTTGAGTAACAAAATAAACAAATGATTGTATCCCCTTTCCCTGGCCCGTATTTGAACACGAGACATGTCACTAAGGGGCCGTGCCACCAAGCCAATTCACGGCCTCACTTCTCTCTGGAAGTTTCGTAAGCCATTGTTTGGAATTCAGAACACATTATCCCCCAGAAACAAGTTTGGCTCCCAGCTCAACCCCTGAATGCAGATTTAGCCGCAAGTAGTGAGGATTTGTGACAAGTTTCTGGAAATGGACAGCAAGAGCTTTTATCATTTTGTTTAATGCCACTAGAGAATAAATTTTACAATGAACTGTAGTACCGCTTTGGAGAGCGTTTTTAATGTCCTTGAGAATTCATTCTTGGCCTCGCGCCCTGTTCCTTTCTTTGTTTGAACCCCAACCAGCCATCCTATGTGCTTTGTCTCCTGCTACTTCCTCAATGGTACCCTAGGTTAGAGTCCTAGTAAATTATTTGCATGTTGTTTTTTACTCCTGGTTTATCCTGCCTGGAATGTCTTCCTCCCCTTCTGATTCCTGCCAAACTTTTGATCAGCTCAAATATTAACACAGTTAAAACTCCTCTGTGGGGCCTCAAACTCCTTTGGTGCCTCTCTGCTCCCTTGGTCACAAAGCCCTGTGAAAAGCTTTTGCACATAGCTTCAGGTGGTTCCTCTATTGACCTTCTAAATTGCCAAGGACTACAGTTTGAAAATATGCCCTATGAAAAGTCATAAATTCCCTCCCCACCTCTCCTCATTTCTAGAACACCTCCAAATACCTTGATGTATTAGCATTCACCACATTATATTACGATTTATAATTGACATGTTGTGTCCTCTTCTCTAAGCTGAGAACTCCTTAAAGATAGAGATTTCCTCAGAACTTATTGCAATGCCTGAAACAAAGTAAATAATTAATAAAAGAATAGGGGGATGGATGGATGGATGGATGGAAGGATAGATGGAGGGATGAACACATAATCGGGTGCATAAATGGATGGTATGATTAGATCAATGGATGGATGGATAGATGGGTAGGTGGGACTACTGGAGAAAAAGCTTTAGAGAAGGATGAAGAACTATTTAAAAACTTCTATGGGGGGCGCCTGGGTGGCTCAGTCGTTTGGGCGTCTGACTTTGGCTCAGGTCATGATCTTGTGTTTCATGAGTTCAAGCCCCACATCAGGCTCTGTGCTGACAGCTCAGAGCCTGAAACCTGCTTCAAGTTCTGTGTCTCCCTCTCTCTCTGCCCCTCCCCCTGCTCACGCTCTGTC
The DNA here is from genome assembly GCF_018350195.1 of Panthera tigris. Classification (NCBI taxonomy): domain Eukaryota; kingdom Metazoa; phylum Chordata; class Mammalia; order Carnivora; family Felidae; genus Panthera; species Panthera tigris. The sequence goes on from NC_056664.1 coordinate 132,739,844, forward strand.
TCTCTCTCCCCAAAATAAATATTTTTTAAAAATTTTTTAATAAAATAAAAAATAAAAACATGTATGGAATTCTGGATGGATCTTTCAGAAAGTTTCAAGGGCATGATATGGATAGAATCTGTCTATTATTCTATTTACACTGTTTTGTATGGGAGGGATTATGAGCAGTGGGAAGAAAATGGAGCTTGGAGTAAGAATATATGGGTTCAGGGGCGCCTGGGTGGCTCAGGCGGTTGAGCGTCCGACTTCGACTCAGGTCATGATCTCACGGTTCATGAGTTCGAGCCCCGGGTTGGGCTCTGTGCTGACAGCTCAGAGCCTGAAGCCTGCTTCAAATTCTATGTCTCCTCTCTCTGCTCCTCCCCTGCTCATGCTCTGTCTCTCTTTCCTTCAAAAATAAACAATAATAAAAAAAAAAAACATTAAAAAAAGAATATATCTCTAGCTCTCTACTTTCTAGCTATGTGGCCTTGAGCAGATCATTTACCTCTCTACTTTTGCTTTTACTTCTCTGTAAGATGGGAGGAATACCTACCTTCAAAGAGCTTTTGTAAGGATTTTGTAAGTTTTGTAAGGATTAAGTGGTAATCGATCTAAAATCCTCTAGTCTAAGCCATACCAGGTTGAAGATAGGTGGTAAATATCAGTCTAAATCTGAAATGGCAGACATAGAACTTTGAAACCAGAAGAAACCTGGGCCCCTGGGCCCAGACCTGGACAGTTGCCTGGTGCCACTCACCCCCTTCATTTTGATTCAGCTTGTCAACAGCATGGCTCTACGTCCTATCAGCCACTTTGCATATTGCTTGGGTGATTAAAAATAAAATAGACTTGGAAGTGTGAAAAAAAAAAAAATAAGAGGGTTTCGGGGGATTTGTGAGAGAGTATAAGAAGGAAACATCCCAAAGTAGAATTCAATAAACTGTGATAGAAGAAGAGGGATTATTTGCACATTTAAAACAAGTAGGGGGGCAGGGATTAAGAAAAAGCTGTTTGATGGGGCGCCTGGGTGGCGCAGTCGGTTAAGCGTCCGACTTCAGCCAGGTCACGATCTCGCGGTCCATGAGTTCGAGCCCCGCGTCGGGCTCTGTGCTGACAGCTCAGAGCCTGGAGCCTGTTTCCGATTCTGTGTCTCCCTCTCTCTCTGCCCCTCCCCCGTTCATGCTCTGTCTCTCTCTGTCCCAAAAATAAATAAAAAACGTTGAAGAAAAAGCTGTTTGGTGGAAGGTAGTTACAAAGAGAAAGGAAGAGAAATTGCACTGGTGAGAAATTAACACTTCCAGGATTCTAAAAGGAATTATTGTTAATGTATATACCTCCAAGTACATGCCTAGGCATTTGTAGCCCCCAAAAGTGCCTTGTATATTTCGCGTACTTTACATAAGTAGTAAGGATAGTAATACATTCCTAACACTTATTATGCCATTTACCAGGTGCCAGGCACCCTTCGAAGAGTCATTTTAACCTCACAACGACCCTGTGACGTACACACATATGTACATACATACATACATGTGTGAGGAACATAAAATCTTTATTTTACTGATAGGAGGGCACACAGCCAGTCATATGACCGGGAAGTATAGGAGCCAGTACTTGGGCCCATGCAGGCTGGTTCCAGAATCTGCACACTCACACAGAAATGTACTCACAGCTGATGTGGCTCCTGGTACAGATCAAATGGCCGACTCAGCTGCCATCGTCAACAACACTCTAAAATCCCCTTCGGTGAGTATATCCCTATGGATGTACTTTTTCTTTTTTTTAATGTTTATTTATTTTTGACAGAGAGAGAGAGAGAGAGAGAGAGAGAGAGAGACAGAGCATGAACGGGGGAGGGGCAGAGAGAGAGGGAGACACAGAATCCAAAGCAGGCTCCAGGCTCTGAGCTGTCAGCACAGAGCCCAACGCGGGGCTCGAACTCCCAAACTGTGAGATCGTGACCTGAGCCGAAGTCGGACGCTCAAACCAACTGAGCCACCCAGGCGCCCCTGGATATACTTTTTAAAATACAATTTTAACACCTGAAAAGTCAGAGTGGTAGAGTTTTATAGCATGGAGGGACATTTGGTTCATTATGCCCAGATCAACCAGGGAAAGTCAGCTTCAGGGTCACTGGTCAGAATCTCCGGGGACAGACTGGCTGCAAGGATCAGATGATCTTAGCGGCCCACATAGCACTGTGGCAGCAGAAAAACATCACCTTTATTCGAGATAATGTCCAGGGAATTCTAAAAAAAGTTCTTCCTGGAAGTTTGTAGTCATTGCTCTGGTGACACTCCGTTTTCCAAATATGAAAATAAAGATAATCATACATTATCCTTCCTCTTTTTTTTTTATGAAGTGTCATCTATTTTTATCGGTTTTTAAAAAGTAACAAAATATACGGTCTTTGAACACTCTCTTTTTGTTTCCTACATTGAGTTAAAAAGGACCATGTTCTACAATATTCCATTACTCGTATGCCATCCCTGAACACTTACCTCTCCCTCAAATTCCTCTGAGCAATTTTGAGTCCATCCTCCCTTTATCAAAATAGAGACTTGTTCAAATAGTTAACACATTTAACAAATTCCACAAATTCTGATCCAAAGACATGTGAGGTAGGCAGAAAAAAATGTGAGTTCTGCCCTCTTCTACCTGTTTGAATTAGTGTTAAGTGTTACTATAATTAATACAATCACTATGCAAGTGCTACAAAGTTATCTAATTCTCTGGCTATTTTAGTCATTCCTATTTTAAGCCGTTCACATGCCCCACTGATGTTTTAGGGCATGGCTTTTGGATGAATAGGTAGGTAGGTTTCTCGTAGAGGTTGCCAGAGGTTTTGCCTGTCTCCAATACAACCAGTGAATGACCCACCTGAGTGCGTACCTTTGACTCAGGAAAACTGGAAAAAGTAGCATTTGACACCAAGAATCGTAAAAATCAGGAGCCAGGAAGAACCTAGTCTTCTTCTTGGATTACGGTCCAGGGAAAGGAAGGAAGAGAGGGAGGGAGCTGAGGGGAGTCAGTAGATTCGCTAGGTCTTTGTCTCCAATCCTTTTCTCATTACAGCCTGGCTGGAGAACGTCTTACCCATAAACGCATTCATGTAAAATTCAATCCCCTTCGGAGTATTTTTGCATCCGTTCAGGTGTCCTGGAAATAAATATTAAATTAAATTAAACTTTAATTTCACTTAAATTCTGAATAAAAGGCTTTGCATAAACGGACCAAAAGGAGTCTAACTCTCCAAAAGTAGGTCAAATAGAATAAGGCACTTTCAAGAATCCAGAACAATCCCATCATTTTAAAAAAAAAAAAAAGGCCTGCAAGTTCAATAAATAGCTAATAGAAATACAAAATCAAGCTAGAAGTGGCCTTAAAGGAACGGATTGTTTTTAAACCATTAAACGGTTCCAAAATGCCAAGGAAATATAGGACACTAAAATGAAGTCCAGATTCTCAAACAGAGGTTGAATTTTAAGTAAACTCTTCACTGGTAAAATGGATATTTTGGAAATGGTTTTAGGCCACCGAGCTCTCTGGCAGGGCTATTGTGGAGATGGGAGGAGATTTAATGAATATAAATCTCTCAGCCCAGTAGTACATAGCTGATACTAATATTTTGTTGAATGAATGCTGAATAATTCTGGACTAACTTAGCCAAGCCAACTCAGCACTTTCCTTCAGCCCCAGCTGACACCTTCGCATGGGTTATTTCACAGATTATACGAAAGCAGTATTTTCTGGAAAGAGTGATCCTCTGGAAGAAATAGTCCCAAATTTCTGAGACCTGTTTCCTAATCTTTAATGGTTAAGGTTAATGTCAGATGTATTAACTCTAATATTAGAGTTATGACTGATTGGGTTGCTCTGAGAGTTAAATGGGGTCACGTTCATCCATTCATTCATTCATTTAAAAAATACTGATTGTGGGGGCACCTGGGTGGTTCAGTCCGTTGAGCACCCAACTTTGGCTCAGGTCATGATCTCACAGTTCGTGGGTTCGAGCCCCATGTCGGGCTCTGCGCTGACAGCTCAGAGCCTGGAGCCTGCTTCTGATTCTGTGTCTCCCTCTCTCTCTGCCCCTCCCCTGCTCGCACTCTGTCTCTCTCTCAAAAATAAATAAACATTAAAAAAAATTTTTTTTTAAAACATAGGAGAAGCATGATGTCTCATCATACATATCAGATTGAACATATGCTCTTTTTTCCCTCTCCCTCCTCAAACCCTGGTAAAATGGAAATAAGAGAAAATAAATAAATAAATAAATAAAGGTACCAGAACAACAGTGCTGTATTGGGTGGGGAGGTTGGAGGGTCGATAACAGAAATGAGAAAAGCCAACGAAAGTTGGCAAGACTGAACCCAGGTTGAGGGAAACCATAGCAACTGATGCAGTATCCAGCGGGGAAAACCGAAAATTAATTATTTGGGGTGTAGGATTTAGAGAATACCCATAAGAACAAGCTCATTGGAGTCACTCACCCTAGGAAGGTTCGGGTTTGGGGAAAGAAGGCAGGGCTATCCCATCCCCTACAAGGCCAGGGGGCAGGGAAGGGCTGAAAATAGGAGGATCCTTTGGAAGCCTGTATGTATAGGGAGCAGTTAGAACTCCAGCCCGGGCCCCACGGCCCCTACCATCCTGGGCCTGTCTGGGCAGCCAAGAAGCTACACTATTCCCCTCCCCGTTGTAGCAGAAGAGTGGAGAAGTTGAACCAGAAACAGTCCGGTCTCAGAAATGGCTGAGGAAGGGGTTCACTCACTACCCTAAAAACAAGGGAACGAAGAGAAAATCTACATACTAAAAGGCAAGACTTTCCAGTTATCTTCCCAAATTCAGCTCCCAGTATGCTGGCAGCTAGGGTTTTACATAGCCTCTCCCCACTCCAGCTACCACCACCAAGAGAGGATTGGGGAGGATTCCTCCCAAAGACCTGCCCAGTGGTGAAGATTTACACAAATGCTGACATGTGGGGGTCTCCTACAAGAATCTGGGCCCTCTGTCAGATCAATCACGGTGAAGGCTACAACAAAAAGCCCCACATCGCAGGGCTTACCATCTGATTTCTGGTGCCCCCGTCGTAAGAGAGAACAAAGGATCATCAAACAACAGGAGAAAGCAGATGAGTGGGGAAAATGAACTCAGAGGCAACAGAGACGATGTGGGGGATACAACTGCATCAGAAATATGCGATGGGTATCCTCAGTGAGGCAAAGGAAACAAAACCAAAAACAGATAAAATAAAAAAGGAACATTCTGATAACAAAACAATCTATAGAAGGCTTAGAAGATAAAGCTCAGAAAATCTGTCAGCACCAGATAGGAAGCAGGACAGATAGTCTACGGGAATTGGATAATCAGTCCAATAGGGTCAAGCATCCAAATAAAAAAAGTTCTAGAAAGCACTGAAAAAATAAGATGGAGGAAATCAATGAAATCATACAAAAATATCCTAGAAGTGAAAGACGTGAGCTTCCTGATTAGAAAGACCCACCCAGCACCCAGCATAGAGAATAAAACACATCATTATGATATTTTAGAACACCAGGAATAAATAGGAGATCCTAAAAGCTGCCACAGAGAAGAAAGAAAGAAAGAAAGAAAGAAAGAAAGAAAGAAAGAAAGAAGAAAGAGAAGAAAGAAAGAAAGAAAAAGAAGAAAGAAAGAGAAAGAAAAAGAAGAAAGAGAAAGAAGAAAGAGAAGAAGAAAGAAAGAAAGAAAGAAAGAAAGAAAGAAAGAAAGAAAGAAAGAAAGAAAAGAAAGAAAGGCCACGTAAAGCATCAAGAATCTGAATGGCATTGACTTCTCAACAGAAACACTGGAAGCCGGGAAACAATAACTTCTAAATTCTGAGGTGCAAATGATTTCTGACCTGCAAGCATCAGGTAGACTGAAAGTATATAAGGAATCAAAACCTTCACATCACTCACACCCCTTTTCAGCAAGCTCCTGGAAGATGTGCTCCACCAAAATGAAGGAATAAGCAAAGCACAACCAACCGTAAGCCCCGAATGGGGCTCCAGATGGAACATCTCCAAAAGAGAAAGAAAGAAAATTGATATACAAATAGGTTCTACCATATTGCAGGTTGTTTTATATTCTATCAGAAAGTTTGGAGCAGATTAATGGATGTGTATATAGAAAAATAAGCAAATTTAAAAAGAGGACTCCAAGGAAAAATAACTAATGAGAAAAGAAATAATGATTACAGTTCGCAGTATGACTCAGCCGTGAACAATATTTACTGATGATAATGGAAGCACTGAACATTAATAGAACCATAAATTGGAATATACATGTGGTCACTTTAGAGATGCATAGCTCAGACCTCCCTTCAAAGGGTAACCTGCTATGGGGAGTGTCCCACTTTGGGACCCAGTGTTGTCTTCACGGGGAAGGGTGACACCGCTGGATTCCCAGCTATTGACTAAGCACAGCAAAGGGACGAGAGCCAGTCCTTGCTGCCCAGTTCAGGACTTCTCCAATTGGCAGCCTTTACTGTGGGTCTCTCTATCAGCCTGGCCTTGACTTTCTCAGAACTACCCTGAAGTCTAAGTCTCCTCGTACCTGACCTTCCTTCCTTGCCCCTCTCCTTCATGGTGTCAGATCAGCCCTGGAGCTGCCCCCTTTATCTTTCACAGGCTAGTAGGTCCTGTGCATTTTTTTAATTCTACCTTGGTTTCTGCTCCTCAGAGTACCTGAGCTGACACAATCACTAGATTGGGAGGAAAAGGGGGGTGAGGGTGGGGGGACAGGATGGAACGTGAAATCATCATTTCTCGTTTTGGAAAGTCGACAGAAAATGTCTACATGTCTATAATGGAAAAAAAAAAAAAGAATTGGCAGGATAAGCACACGATTTAGAAATGAAGAAGGCAGGGGTGCCTGGGTGGCTCAGTCGGCTAAGCATCCGGCTTCAGTTCAGGTCATGATCTTGTGGTTCATAAGCTAAAGTCCTGCGTCGGGCTCTGTGCTGACAGCTCAGAGCCTGGAGCCTACTTCAGATTCTGTGTCTCCCCTTCTCTCTACCCCTCCCCTGCTCACGCTCTGTGTCTCTCTTCTCTCAATAATAAACAAATGTTAAAAGAAATTAAAAGAAAAAAAAAGAAAAGAAATGAAGAAGGCAATGCCAGAAACAAACACAAATAAAATAATTACAAGGGCAAGTTGTGGTTGTGTCAGGAAAGGAGGGGTGAAGTAGGGAACTCTATGTGTGGGGGAGGGAGAGGAGTCAGGTCTTGAATACTATTTGATTTAATATACATTGCTTGCTGGGGCGTCTGGCTGGCTCAGTCGGTAGAGCACACAACTCTTGATCCTGGGATCCTGAGTTCGAGCCCCATGTTGGGAGTAGAGATTACTTAAAAATGAAAAGTAAAAACAAAAAGAAGTGAAAAGTGCCTTATTTAAAAATAAATAAATAGGAGCGCCTGGCTAGCTGTCAGTTAAGCATCTCTGACTCTTGGTTTTGGCTCAGATCATGATCTCATGGTCCGTGAGTTCGAGCCCCACGTCGGGCTCTGTGCTGACAGCTCGGAGCCTGGGCCTGCTTCGGATTCTGTCTCTCTCTCTCTCTCTCTCTCTCTCTGCCCCTCCCCTGCTCACACTCTGTTTCTCTCAAAAATAAACAAACATTAAACATTTTTTAAAAAGTCACTTTAAAGATACAGTTCTTAAACCAGATAAATGTACTTTATGTTCCAAACATAAGGTATAGATAAACAGGACTCACAGATGATCGATCAAGGTTGTGGCCAACATCAGCCGCGGTGTCTTTGCCTTGTTTTGCCCTCTCCCCGCTCGCCTCTCCCTACGCCAGAACGGCCTGCAGCCCCTGCTTCTAAGCGCGTTTCTCTGCAGAGAGGACACCCCTGCAGGTGTAACCAGGGCGCACCAGACATGGGGGAAGGTCACCCACGTATCCCAAGGACGATACCGAATGAGATCCAGGCCGGCTGCTTCCCACCTGCCTCTGAGCCGCCCCCCCACCACCCCCAACGCCAGCAGGCTTGCTGTGTGCTTCCAGCTGAACCCGGATTCACTTCTTCCTTCTCCCCAGACCCCGGGGGCTGCTTAGCTAGTGTGATACTCTCCTCCTGGACGGCCTGCTGGGCGGAGGGGACACGAGGGAGAGATGACCGGAGAGCAGCCCTGTCCGCCTGCGTGTCCCTACAGCCCCACAGCTGTGACCCCACCCCCACCCCCACCCTGCGACCACCTGGGCCCTGAGACAGCCGCCACCGGGGCCCCTGGACCCCAGCCGCACAGCTTCCTCCCGGAGAGCGCAGGCCGGGGGCAATGTAGAATGTGTGAGTGTGCGTGTGTTTGCGCGTGATCACCTCACATGATCACAGCTCTTCCCTGCTTGGTCAGAAGCACGTGTGCCTGCCTGGACCTCACAGTGGTCTCTCCCCATGTGTGTCTAGTCTTGAGACAGGCGAGGCACCGTAGCAAACACTGGATTGCCTGGAGGAGGGATTGTTATCTATACCCATGTCTAGATCTACATCTGTATCTATATCGATACCGGGTTTTTTTATGTTTATTTATTTGAGAGACAGAGAGCACGCACGCACACACACGGGGGAGGGGACGAAAGAGAGAATCCCAAGCAGGATCCGCACTGCCAGCACGGAGCCCCACGCAGGGCTTGATCCCATGAACCGCGAGACCATAACCCGAGCCAAAATCAAGAGGCAGACGCTCGCCTGAGCCACCCAGGCACCTCTCTCTATTTTTTTTTTAAGTGCTGTAAGCAGTGGGAATGAGGACAGACCATGAACTCCAAAATGCCTGCCGGGAGCCCCGTGAGTTAGCTACACTCCGTCAGCAGCAGCATGTGATCCGCTTCAGGACAAGGGACAAAAGTCTTCCCCATTGCAGATGCGGGAATCTACCAGAATATTCTTGATGACAAGAACCAACAGGCGGCCTATTTTTTTTTATTATTATTATTTTTTTCTATTTCATAAAAGTAATACACGCTCAATCGGGTGAAATTAAAACTTGGAAACAAGTACAAAAGAGCCGCGGTTACACAACCCAGAGGCACTCGCTGTGGGCCTTGTTTTCTTTCAGTCTCGTTTTAAGTCTTTTCCAGAGCTTTGCAAGTTTATTTTATGCGTAATTTCATATCCTGCTTTGCCACTTACAACTTCATCAAATGCATTTCCTCATACCATTAAAAACTCTCTGTAAGCATCTTTTTTCGAAGTCTGTGTAATATTTCAACTCACAGATGTAGCATGATTCGTCCAATCGTTCTTTTAAATCTGCCCGATCATTCATTTTAAATTATTTCAAGATTTTCCGGGCACCTGGGTGGCTCAGTCAGTTAAGCGTCTGACTCTTCATTTCAGCTCGAGTCACAATCTCACGGTCATAAGATAGAGCCCCTCATCGGGCTCCGCGCTCAGCTTAAGATTCTCTTTCTCTCCGTCTCCCCCTGCCCCTCCCCTGCTCTCTCTCCCTCTCTCTCCCTCTCAAAAAATAAAAAAATAAAAATAATAACGTATTTCAAGCTTTTCTAATTAGAAACAATTTGGGGATGTCTTCTGGCATATACAGCTTTGTCCTCATTTCGGATCATTTCCTCAGAAGAGATTCCCAGAAATGGAGCTGCTCAGTCAAGTGGTATGAACACTTTTAAGGCTAAGGAAATCTTTTTTTTTTTTTTTCCAGACAGATTGTGAAAAATTTATGATTTATTGATGTTCAGATTCTTCAGAGAAAAATGTGTAAACAACAAGCACATGTCCACAGCCCAGCTTAAGACAGTGCATTATTTTAAGGAGCAGGATTGCAAGGATATGGGGTCTTTTGGGTAGAGAATAAGAGAAAACGAGTGAGAGGGGAAGGGTGGGTGCAAGGAGAGAGAGAGAGATTTGTTTTGCCTTGAACCATATCGTCCTGAAGTGATTTTCTGAGGAAGTCATTAGGAGATAAAATTTAAGCTGCTTTGTATCCAATCCACCTTGTATTTCTGGGATGTGCATGTGAGGAAGGACATTCACTTACACGGAGCATATGTGACATTACCTCCTTCTCTCGACCTCAAGCCTGCTCACCTCCAGTCCCCATGCATAGGAATCAGACACAAAATCCTGAGCTGTGTAGCAAGGCCGTAACTGGGGCACTTGAATTCAACTTCCAATCCTCCTCGCATGTGGCCTTAGAAAAGCTGCCTAACCATTTCTAAAGTTCCATTTCTTGGGGCGCCTGGGTGGCCGAGTCCCTTGCGCATCTGACTTCGGCTCAGGTCATGATCTTGGGGTTCGTGGGTTCGAGCCCAGCATCAGGGTCTGTGCCGACAGCTCAGAGCCTGAGGCCTGCTTCAGATTCTGTGTCTCCCTCTCTCTCTCTCTCTCTGCTTCTCCCCAGCGCTCTTTCTCTCTCTCTCTCTCTCTCTCTCTCTCAAAAATAAGCATTATTTTTTTTTTAATTTCTATTTCTTTATCTGGAAAATGAGGGTGAAGCTAATACTATCAGCTGCTACAGTTGTAGCATGGTTAAAACAAGATAAGCATCGGGGCGCCTGGGTGGCGCAGTCGGTTAAGCGTCCGACTTCAGCCAGGTCACGATCTCGCGGTCCGTGAGTTCGAGCCCCGCGTCAGGCTCTGGGCTGACGATCTCGCGGTCCGTGAGTTCGAGCCCCGCGTCAGGCTCTGGGCTGATGGCTCGGAGCCTGGAGCCTGTTTCCGATTCTGTGTCTCCCTCTCTCTCTGCCCCTCCCCCGTTCATGCTCTGTCTCTCTCTGTCCCAAAAAATAAAATAAAAAACGTTGAAAAAAAAATTTAAAAAAAAAAAAAAAAAAAACAAGATAAGCATCTAGCCCCATACTGGGTATATAATATTAGCTTATAGTGTGGTCCTGGGTGTTTGGGGGGCTCAAGGAAAGCCATTTCCCAGAGTGGTAGCCAGAAAACCCTTTACAGGCTTTTGCTGAGGGTGTGCTATTGACAATACAGTTGATGTTTTTCAAAAAGCAGTGAAAGGCTCTGTACTTTTTTCCACAATTCTTCTTGGGTTCCAAGATTTCAGAGTAGGGTTTCATACAGGCGATTCCGGCAGACGTTTCTCCCTCCTTGGGTACTTTGCAAGCAAAAAGTGAAAGAGTCTAGGCATGTATCAAGCTGCCAACTCTGATCTTACTTTTCCTATGTTCTAACCTACTGAGCAAAGAGCCTCTAACATCTAATCAAGGTGGTCAGATGTCTGGATTACAGGTTTGGCAACTTATGGATAAGCAGGTGCCTCGGATTCTTTCTCTTTAACCAACACTTCTGGTTGCTTAGGTAGGTTAGAGATTGAAGGCGTTATATGAGTGAGGGATTAAAGTTCAGTTCTAGATTTACCAACAATCTAGTGATAGTCAATGGTTGTTAACTTTTTTGCATGGGAAACATCTCTAATAACGTGATTCTCTCCTAAAGAATATGTCCTTTCTCTACAAAGTGCACATATGTACATTCGCATAAAATGGTTATAAACATCAAGGAATTTAAGACTTCCCTGAAGCCAATTCATGGATTCTCCAGCAAGGAGGTCTGGTCTTACCAGAGAGGTCCGGGACTAGCCTGTGGTCACACAAATATTTAGCAGCAGAGGCAGAATTACAACCAGGTGTCCTGTCCCCCAGTCTGCCATCCCACTCGGCCTTTTCTCCACGTGCTCCGCTAGCAAGAAAAGCCTATAGAGGAAGCCTAAAAGGTCACACGTAGGGATGGGACAGAAGTGCAGGAGCTATTCTTGCCCTGGGTCTCTGATGCCATCATGATGGAGCTGAAAATCTAGAAGGTACTCCTTTTTCCTCAAGACGCCTGTCTGACACTCAGAACAATACCTTAAGGAGTCTACTCCTAATGGCCTCTTGAGGATCAGGGGTGACTGTGGGGTGCCAGTGTGGTCCAGTGTGATCCTTCCCCCACTCTCAAGAGCCACAGTGTGGTTTGGGTCAGTGACTCCTACAGCCCTGGAAAATTAGGGCTGTTATAGGAACAGACATTCAGAATGTGGCAGCATGGGGGTGCCTGGGTGATGCAGTTGATTAAGCATCTGACTCTTGATCTCACCTCAGGTCATGGTCTCGAGGTTTGTGAGTTTAAGCCCCGCATCGGGCTCTGCGCCGATGGCATAGAGCCTGCTTGGGATTCTGTCTCTCCTTTTCTCTGCCCCTCCCCTGCTTGTGCTCACCGTCTTTCTCTCTCAAAATAAATAACTAAATAGAAGAAAGAAAGAAAGAAAGAAAGAAAGAAAGAAAGAAAGAAAGAAAGACAAAGAAAGAAAGAAAGAAAGAAAGAAAGAAAGAAAGAAAGAAAGAAGAGGAAAAAAAAGAATGTGGCAGCACATTACAATCAAGTGGTCTTCAATCACTACTCTGTCTCTGTTCATGTCCAGTGACCCCTGCTGTCTCTCCTGAGTGTCTCAGCTCTTCTCCAGGATTCCTTGTGGCTGTGCACACCCCCTGCCACCATGGGCACAGACTCCCCTCCTACCCCCTGCAGTGCCCCAGTGACATTCGTCAGAGACAGCCACTTGCCCGTCTAGGTTGTTGTGCAGTCCCCTATTAAATCTGTGTTAACGCTGCCTTTAAATGTTTGTCTCTAAAATCATTTTATCTTTGATCTGTTTTGCAAGCTGTTACTTCGTTTCCTGTTCCGTGTGTGTGCATGTAATTAGCGTGTGCGTGTGTGAGTGTGTGTGTGTGCGCGTGCGTGTGCGCGCCTCTGTTGTTTGCAACACCTCCCAGTTGGGGATCATTTGTAAATTTAGTTAATGAGCATTTAACACATTCCCTTTGATGAAGCCGTTAAATCTGGCTTCACGCTGGCATCCCACCAGACATCTCCCTGCTCCCCAGCCATTTGTGTTTACCTATTCTTAACTACTTAGTTATGGTTTCTTGTTTGTCAGCACAATATCAAGCTAACCTTTCGTCCTGTCTGGAAACAAGTTGGGCTTCCGTTGTGTGTGAAAATGCTTAAATCTGTACTCAGGGCAAGTCCACTTTCGCCGAGCAAAATACAGTGTAGCCAGAACACATTTCATGATCGCCTAACTGGTCGTGCACGTGGCAGCCAGCATATAAGCTATCGCTGCGGGCTTTTGCAAAAACAAATACCCAACTCAAAACCTGTGGGCTCCAGCTGGCGGGGTCCTTCTGGATTTAATTATAACTTGATCTCTGAAGAGGGAATATGTGTCAAGTGCACTTTTCAATCACTTAGAGAAAGCAGAGTAAGTGACTGAGCGGTCCTGGGATTCTCTTAGGAGATGAGCCCTCACTGCTGTCCCCTAGAGGAGACACTCACGGGAATCACAATCCTGTCCCTCCCAGAACCACACAGGCTGTCTCCTACGGTAGGGGCTTAAAAAGAAAACAGCATAAAGGGGCGCCTGGGTGGCTCAGTTGGTTAAGCGTCTGACTCTTGATTTCGGCCCAGGTCAAGATCTCATGGTTCGGGAGGTCCAGCCCCATTCTGCGCTGACAGTGTGGAGCCTGCTTGGGATTCTGCCTCTCTCAAAATAAATAAAGAAAAATTAAAAAAAAAAAACAAAACAAAAAAACACAGCACCCAGATGTCTCTAAGATCAACTATCTAAAACTCAGTACAATTGAAAATACAAAAACAAACTGAGGGAGGGGAAGGAACAATATATTCTTCTTTACATAAAACAGGAGTAATCCACCAGCTTAGAAAAATCCTCCCAGTGCTTTGTCTCTTATCTACCACCCGTGCGTTCCTCCCTCCCCTTTCCCTGACTCACAGCAAATTCTGCCAACCTGGAGCGGTTTCCTATCTCATAGCAAATCCTGCCAACCCTAAAGCCAACACAGACATACAGAAAATTTATACAACACTCACCAGGGCGGGGCCATCAGAAAAATGACCTGGTCTGGTCACAATTAGGTGGAAATTTCTAACCTGGTTCTCGGCAGCTGGCCCGGAATCTTGCTTCTAAATGTGAACACAGCATGTTGCCCAAATCGTTTACATCAAAGCCCTGGCTACCCAAGGAAGCCAGGCCAGGGAGAGTGCACCTTCCAGCCTTTAGGTTATGGGGGACACAGTTAATTGCAGATGGCTGGATTTCACACGGTGCGCAACTTTTCTATTTTACCGTGCCCAAACAATCCAGGACACAAGGTCAGTGTCAGGGGGTTGTTTGGGTTATTTCCCACTCCAGGTCACCTGACATAATCCATAATTTGGGAAGCATTTTATATTTTGAGTTCATAGCCTGCAAGAAAAGGGGGAGGAAACTCTTGTTGACTCAGGGTTGGGGAAGCATGGTGAACCTTGGGCAGACCCGGCCATTGGTGCATTCGGGTATGAAGGCATGATCTGACCCAATCCTAGCTGATTTTGTTATGCCTCAGTCTCAAGCCTTGAGCCTCACTGTTTTCCTTTCCTGTTGACTTGTGGGTAAAAGACAGTGAAGTGGTTAGACAAGGGGGCCTGGCCTCACAAGAGTCTCCAGACCAGTCTGGCAGATTTGGGTTGGGGCCGCCATGGGCGTCTTCACGGTAACCAATGGCAGCCTTGGCCATTGTCCAGAACAAGCTTAAAGAGAAGGCTTTTCTGTAGGGGTTTCTTTTTAAGCTCAATTAGCTTCAGAGACTTGTTAACAATTATCAGAGATAATTGTGACTGATAAGGCTATCTGGAAAACAAGGAACCTAAAGGCCAGCACAATGAGTTTTATACATTGGGAAGTGGGGGGTTGGAGATGCTATTTCCCTTAATATATAACCAGAGAGTGATTTGATTTCTGTCCTGCCTGCCTACGTTTGTTATCTAGCAACGGCGAATGAAAATAAACGCCAGGAATTCTGTGAAGAGAGTCTCTAAGTTTTAAGGCAATGTTCAGTCTTGATCTGTGATTACAACCAACACCCTTAGCTTTTCGTCTCTGATTTCCAGAGAGATAGATGGTAAGAATGTCCCTTCTCTCTCCCTGCTAAGAGCTAGGAGTTAATTTAAAAGTTGTTATTATAGATTTCAATGTGTTTTTTGAAAGAGGTGACGAGGCATCTTACTTTCCAGACAACCTTTTTCGGTACATTATCCTATATTCCTATATTCCCGACCATTCCAGACATTTTCCCATCATTCCTGTGGTGTCAGAGCCAAAAGGTCCAGAAATGAGAGTAATAATATCGCTTCTTCTTATGAAAGTACAGGGGAATTAACTTTTTTACGGTGCTGATTCTCTTTATGGGTGTTTTTAGAATATTGCTTTCATCCATTTCTCAGGTCGCAGGGTGAATATCATAAAAATGCTTGTGAGCATGATGTCACTTGTTTGCGCTCACGTCACTGTCCCCCACTGGGAGACCTGAGGATATCTTCAATGGTCAGGCCTGGAGCCAATCATCCGAAGGACCAACTCCCCCCACCCCAAACACTCTTTTGTTCCCCAAAAGTACAATTCAGGTGGTGTCACACTGAGGGAAGCACAATGTGCCATTTTCCAGTGTCTTTTAAATATTGAATGAACCTGAATTCCTGCAATTTAAGAACCTTAAAGGGTTATCAAAGCTTGGACTATTCATTTTTCTGGAGTAAGTTTTAAGATGCTTTAAGTCCTATTTAGCAAAATGCAGATTACATCAGAAAAGGGGGATGGGGAGAGTTTCACTTTATTAAGAAATGCCAGGGCTCTTGATATGGCTCAGAGCCAGTGAATTTCTCTGTGGCGTGTTCTATCTAACATTCTTCTCACTGGCTTGAATTATGGCCTAATGGGACCAAGATTGTCCAGGCGACTGAGACTTCTCCATTAGGAACAAATCCTAAAATACAGAAAGTCCAGTTGTTATTCAATCAACTAAGAAGTTTTAAAAGCGAAGGGTCAATAGCAAAAACATGCTATGTACTAGAATTTCCACTGAGGTGAGTTTTGTGACCACCAGTTGTCTTCGATCAACCGGGTTGACGTTGACAAATTTGGGGAGTCCATTTTAACTGTCTCCTGTTCCTAACCACCTAGATTTCTTCTTCCTTTTGTCTTTGAATGGCCTCCTCGTTCCCTGCTTCTTTTTCGTGATTTTCTTTCTCAAAATAGGACATGCTATCATATTTTCATTTCTACCGTGGCTGCAACTCATTCTCTATTCTCCCTTTTCTGGTAACAGCATCCAGTTGTCTGCTGCTACCCACTATTGCCCACTATCAGTCTATGTGGTCTAGTGGGACTAAATCCATCTCTAGCTCTAAGATGTGCCTGGGACGGAGGCCTGGCCACTCATTAGATCAGCACATCGCCATGGCGCCGTGGCCTCTCTGCTTAGTTCAGGGCCAGGCAAATCGGAGCTGATCTCAGGAATTTTGCTGGAACTACTGAAGAAGAGATACCTTCTTCTATAGTTTCTGAGATGGTTGACGTAAGTCTGGCATTACTGATGGCCATCTTCTCACCAGGCAGAAATGCCCGCCTACGATGGAATCAGCACAGAGGAAAGCAGAGCTTAGGGAAAGAGAGACACAGATCCCCAAGGACATCCAAGAGTACTTGGTTCCACTCTCGATATTTCAGGGATGAGATCCAGTAAATTCCTCTTGGTTTAAACCAGTATGAATAGGGTCACTTGCAACACGGAAATCCCACACTCGGCCGGCAGCCCCGACCTAAGCGTTGCCTTCCCCTTTCTGCAGCTGTGTTTCGTCGTCTCTCACATTAACCCCAGCACCTCTCCCATCCACAACATCAGAGGGAGCCCAGGGATTAGCGATTTCAAGCCTTTGGCATCCAGGACATCCAAGGCGAAAGAAAAGCACAGCTTGAGGGGCTGCTGAAGGAGCCCTCCCGAGTATGAGTTTGGGTCAAGGCCACAACCCAAGGCCACAACCCAAGAAGCAACCATCCCAGACTGGGGTTGGGAGGAGGGGAAAGGACGCCCTCAACGTCAAAGGAAGGTGTGTAAGAGCCACACCTGTGCTGGTCAATGCGTGTGATGATGACGACGAGGATGATGATGGTGACGGTGACAACAATGATGTGTGGCGTCCGAGGACACTGTCCACACTCACACCCTGTATCCATCTTACAAAACTAAATGTGATAAGAGAAAACCTAGACATTGGGTTTGACTGTGTACAATCAAGCCAATCACAGTCATTTACATGAAATGCATCCCATTTAGCCCTCATCACCGTGAAACATAGTAATGATTACGCACTTCATTAAGTATGTGTCAGATCAATGTAATTTCTTAGATTTTATTCGATGGCATCGATACACACGCTACATTTGTGCTCTGGCTTCCCGGTTTGTTTGCAGCACGTACAAATTGGTCATCTGTCTACAACTTAAAAAAAAAACTGTAATGTTGTAGTAGTTCTACATGAGGAAATGAGAGACCATCCATTGATAAGTAAATGGCACTTCCTACAGTCTCTTTATCAACAGGGGGGCATCACGACCATATCTTGGGCAATTAGGGCCTGCTGAAGATCGGGTGATAGATAATTTACCTCTACTTATTTTAGGCAAAATCGAGTGAAAAGAAATATTAGGGAGAGCTTTATAAAGGGCAGGCAGTTGTGGCTCAGCCAGTTAAGGGTCCAACTCTTGATATCAGCTCAGGTCATGATCTCATATTTTGTGGGATCGAGTCCCACATGAGGCTCTGTACTGACAGCTCAGAGCCTGCTTGGGATTCTCTCTCTCCTTCTCTCTGACCCTCCCTCGCTCACGTGCACGTGCGCACACTCACACATGCTCTCTCTCTCTCTCTCTCTCTCTCAGAATAAATAAATAAACTTAAAAAAAAAAAAGGGCAAGAGGTTAATGCAAACAGGAGACTGTATAGTAGAGGGGAAAGTGCTAGAGACTTGAGTGAGGCAGTCCTGCCTTCACTCAGCCTCTGTGAGTCTCAGTATTCCAACCTGTGAAATGGGAGTCATAATTCCTATCTCATGGAACCAAAGTGAAAGTTCCGGGAAACGATGCAGGTTATCCAGTAAATGCTAACTACTTTTGTCTTTAGAAAAATATGGTATTCAGCCTGAAGGCAGCCTATCAAAGGGGAAGATAATCTTTCTACCTGAATGGTGCTTACAGAACTGAGGTTCACGATATGAATAGGAACCTCAACCTCTTATTAGTTTAAACCATATGAGTTTATTTTTATAGGTCAAAAATCGTCCAATAGGGGACTCCATGGGGTTCAACCTGATATGAGTAATAGAAGTTACTTGCTCGCATCTGTCCTTCCTCAGTGCCTCTGAATCAAAAGAGCCATTCACCCCCTGTGATGAGGTAGGCTAAGCTTTCTCCAAGATGCTAAGCAAAGCAGACTCTTGAGGAAAAAAAAGAAAAAAAGAGAAACATGGAGGGAGAGGCAAGATGTGACTGGTGCAGTGAGTATTGAAATGCTCTTTAAAGTCAAACGAAAGCCAAAAATAAGGGCTAAGAATAAGAAAGCCACAGCTTGGGGCATGAACTATTTATTGTAATTCTTATCCTTGTCTGCGCTGGTTTCCCAGGGGGGCTGTTGGGGATAAGGTGAAAGGAAAAGAACGGAAAAATCTGTGGAGGAGAAGAAAAGTTTAGAAGCAAGACAAATAAATGGTAGTATTTAAAGGAATTTGGACTCTTTTAAGTTCCTTCTGAAAGACGCCACCTAGCATCTGAAACACCACTAACAGAATCAGGCTGACTATGGAACAGGAAGGAACTACCTTTGTAAAATGTACTTAATGAAGTGTTTTTTTTAAGACATTTTTTTTTTTAATTTTTTTCAACGTTTTTTATTTATTTTTGGGACAGAGAGAGACAGAGCATGAACGGGGGAGGGGCAGAGAGAGAGGGAGACACAGAATCAGAAACAGGCTCCAGGCTCCGAGCCATCAGCCCAGAGCCTGACGCGGGGCTCGAACTCACAGACCGCGAGATCGTGACCTGGCTGAAGTCGGACGCTTAACCGACTGCGCCACCCAGGCGCCCCTTAATGAAGTGTTTTTAAGTGTTACTTGAGATTGGAAGGTAGATAGAGCTCTTCTCTGATGATCTTTTCATCGAATCATGCAGCTGGAAGAGACAGTTGAGTCTTATTTCCTGCCTCGGGGAGCTATGTAACTGAGCTATCCAATTTGAATGATTATCTAATTCATTTTTTTTTTAAGGTTTTAAACTAGGCTCTGCCCTGAGTTCGGAGCTTGCCTGTGCCCCCCCCCACCCCCACCCAGCCCTGCCACGGGCCGAGGGTGACACCCAGGCCCCACCCTGCTTCATGCTGGAATCTGGCCTAAGAGCCTTCCACAAAACAGGATTTTCTTCCTATACAGATATTACTACCGATTATGGCAACACTTGGCCATCCATCCCTTCTGAGTGTCTTGGCCTGTGGGCCCTGTGGCTCAAAAGGAGCCTCTAGACGGCTGCGAAGGACATTGTACTATCGTTGAGTTTCACAGGACTCAGTCACTCAGGATGTAGCTGGAGCCAGGGCTGAGTTTTGGCTCCTTTCTCTAGCAAATTAGCATCGGGGCAAAAAAAAAAAAAAAAAAAAAAATTAGCATCCGGCAGAGCAACAAAGGCAAATGATACGTGAGTTCAATCAACCAAAGGCTCTATGCCAGGCTGTAAAAGGTCTGCTTAAACCAACAGCAGCCTGGGGACGTGCATTAGCTCTACTGGGATCCACAGTGATCTGGAAGGGCTCACTGCCCCTGGGTATAGATCCCCACAGAGTGGCCACAGAGCACCTTGCAAGCCCTCTATCATCCAAACCCTACAGGGGGTCAGCGGTGCTGGCAGTGACCCTCAGATGTGCTCAGAACCAGACTGCCCCTGGGCTAGCGCTGAGAAGAGAAGTTGCCCTTTGTTTCCTTAGGTGTGGCTTTTTGCACAGAGCAAGAAATCTGCAGCCTGTGACCATCCCCAGTCGGCTTACGATCCCATCGGCTAAATGCCCGGCTAAGTGCCCTAGAACCGCCTGGTTTTCTCCCCTTCAGAATCGAAGTGCCGTGATTGTCTTGCGAGGGTTTTGGAGAAGTCTTGGGACTCGCGTCTCATGGCAGGGACTCTGGGCAGCACTGTGAGCAGGTGTTTTCCCTGCATCCGGCGCCCGGGCCCTTCTCTGCAGCTGCTCTCTCCCCCGCAGCCCTGCAGACACCGGAGCAGAGAGCCAGCTAGTCCTGGAGGAGATGGGGGAGGGGAATTTGAAAAATCTCATTTACGCCACTGATGCTGGTATCTACCCTTCCTGAAATCTGCGTGCCAGCGCCCTTAGCCTGCCCTACAGGCGCAACTGAGTCAGAACCCCAGAGGAAGCCATCATCCAGGGCCTCCCCACCGGTCACAAAACACGGTGCTCCCCATTCTCAGCCAGCCGTGTGGTCAGTCTTTACCTTAGTACAGCCATGCCAGTCATCCTGGGAGGGGGAAAAGGGAAGGTCATTCCTTACCAGAACTTAGGAAATAGTTGCTATTCTTACCCATTCAGAGAGTATTAAGATTCATCAGGGAGCAAGAGAAACCTCAGACACAGACATTGGCCTAATTTGGGCAGCTGAATGTTTCATGGGGGAATCCTGTGAATTATAATTGGGTCCTTGAAATGGTTCTGGGGAGGCCAAAGGGAACCTGTTGTCTGCAAAGCATGACGTGTCTTTGTCTTGCACACCTAGGCTGGCCCCGTCAGGGATACTCACGTGGTGCTGGGCGTTTGCCTAAGTGCGGAGTGGTGCGCTCAGATTTTGCGCGGAGAAATCCGGTTCCATGACCGCGAACTTCTTTGCCGAAGTGTTGGCTATGTGAGGAGGCAGGCAAGAATATGAATGAGGCCACACAGCCAGGAAACTGTCACAGGGCTGGTGATCTACTAGATGTCAGTGGCAGAATCCAGGAACGGTTGAGGACACAAACTTCAGGGTCAGGATTGTACAAATCTTGGATCCTTTCCCTACGGAGGGCAGCTCGGAGACACTGGATAAACAAACCCCCTTGCAGAGATGGCTGATGGGTCTTTTCTCACTGGGATGAAGTCCAAATAAAGACGATAGTAGCAGGTCCTTTCTCATCAGGATGTAGGACGATTCAGTAACAGTTGTTAAAACTCTTACTTAGAACCCTTCCCGGAACACAACCGAGTACTTAGTGCAGGGTCACGGCTGTTACTATTTTTTTTTTTTAACACAAAGATTTCACGAAGCATGGAATTGCTTATGCCCACATTTAAATAATAACCTGATACACAGCAGTGCCAGGTGGTGACCCTCCACTTGCCTAATTACATGCCAAGCCCTTCTTGGTAACGGAGAAGGGGTGAGGCAAAAAAAAATGGCTTGAAATGTGAACTGCCCTTCTATCTAATCGCGTGGGGAAAAGCACCGGGAAAAAGCACCAAGTTTCTTTCTAAAGTGGTTCAGTGACTCAGTAGGGTATTTTAGCTCCTAGCCTCCGTCGTCTCTGTTACCTGTTGACATTTACCGTTTCCAAAGATGGGGGTTAAAACCAACTAACGTAGCTATTTCGCGCAACTGTATAGAATCTGGTTCCTACTTCTGAAATAGACAAAGAAGCATTTCACGAATGCCGAGTAAGGCCTTTGTACTAATCAGACATTTTCACGCACACACCGTTGACTTTGCTTTGATTATGAAGAATTCTAGTCCACTGTCCCTATTTCAATAATATAATAAGAAAGAGTGCTTTTAGGTCTGGAAAAATCTGAGATTGTGTCTAATCCGATGTCTTCATTTTATAGATGAGCAAAGAAAGGCCCAGGATAATGAATCAGTGCCAGCATTTCCTGCTAGCTGCTTTAAAGGTGGTATAAGCATAGGTTTGGGGAAAGGGTAACCCCACTTTGGATGCCTCAGCTGGGTGGGCAGGCTCATTACTGGGGAATTTTGAACCCTTTAGAGAAAAGAGCTCTCTGTTCGCACACATGCATGCACACTTCCTTCTCTCTCTCTCCCTCTCCTTCTCCCTCTCCCTCTCTCTCCTCCCAATCTTGCTTTGTCTCCAAAATTCTGATACTCTCCTTCAGAAAAGGAGCTGAAGTAAACAAATCAACAATCAAGGCATTTTTTGAGCAGAATAGATCCATTATTCTTTGAGTGAGCAGATTCCAGATGCTGATTTCTGTCCTTAACTCAGCCTCTTCTCCCGCGGAGAGAGGGAGACACGGAGGAAAAGTGAAACAAACAACATTGCCGAGTCTTTTGACTTCTTTTTGAGGAGTGACTGAATGGGTGACAGTCCCACAGCAGAGACCGGCATCTTCCCCGCGGCCCCTGGTACATGAAGATCAGCGTGGCTTTCTCCCTCAGACCCCAGCTCACATGAGGGCAGTGTGAGGACAGCAGCCCCTCACCTGGGGGGTGGGGTAACTGCCAGGTTGGCCGCCTCCTGGCCCTTCCTGAGGTCACTGCTACCCGACATTCTGACCTGCCGCGTTCCATCCTTGGCGCTCGCCCAGTGGAGACGAGAACACCGCGCTTGTCATCTTTCCCTAAGCGTTGGGAAGCCAACTGCCCAGCGTCCTTTCCAAAGATGAAATTCAAAGTTCTGGATGATTCTAATACCACTTATCGTATGTATTGGCTTTATTAAGCCTTCTTTGAGTTACCCTGAAAACCAGTTGGAACTCCTTGCTACTTTAAAAGGGAGCGTTCTTGGGGCTCAGTCGGTGAAGCATCTGACTCTTGATTTTGGCTCAGGTCGCGATTTCACGGTTCGTGAGATCGAGTCCCGCCCTGGGCTCTGCGCTGACAGCGTGGAGCCTGCTTGGGCTTCTCTCTCCCCCTGCCCCTCCCCAGCTTGGGCACATGCACTCTCTCAAAATAAGTAAACTTTAAAAAAGTAAACAGAGGAGAGAATACTTGTTAAAAACCAATGTGGGGTGCCTGGGTGGCTCAGGCAGTTGTGTGTCCGACTTCTGCTTCGGTCATGATCTCACAGTTCATGAGTTCAAGCCTCCCCGCATCAGGCTCTGTGCTGACAGCTCAGAGCCCAGATCCTGCTTCAGGTTCTGTGTCTCCCTCTCTCTGCCCCTCCCCCACTAGCGCTCCATCTCTCTCTGCCTCTCAAAAACAAAGAAACGTAATAAAAAAAAATTTTAAGCAATTTCTACGCATATATTCTTAAATACATATTTTCATATTAATAATATCAACATTTACTTAGCACTTATATCTCTGGGCACTTTATCCTAATACCTCATATGACCCTATAGGCTACTCATAGCCCCACTTCATAGATGAGAAGACTGAGGTTCAGTGGTGTTGAGTAACTGACTGAAGGGCAATTAGTTTTGAATGTTTCTCTGTCAGGCTCAAAAGGTAGCCGCTGGGACCTACAGCCCCTCGAAGCTGTTTATCCAAAGTTAACAGAGTGTTCAATGTCCATTTGAGGTTAGTTTGGAGAAAGGGGGTGGGAGCAGGGGAAAGAACCGTACTGAGGACTGGAGCCATTGCATGGGAGCTCTGACTTTGCCTCTTGTTTAAAGAATTTGGGGAATTTAGCAAAATATTGAAGACACACTTTTGCATACTTGCGAAGGCAAAGATCAAAGAGCCAAAGGTCTGCAGCTGTAGTCTTTTTTTCTTTACCTCTGAGTAGGGTTAACCTGAGGGAAGAAGGGCCTTGGAGAAGAGAATTTCCTTGTTGCCGCATTCTTAAAATTTCTGGCATTTCCACATGGTCAGGAGCTGCATTTCCAGAGTGAGAAGAAACTTCTGGAAGAATACACTGATAGGGGCCTGTCATGTGAAGTAGGGTTCATTTAACACAAAGAATAGGACTCTAGGCCCTGGGGTGGCACTGCCCCCAGGAGCCACTGACCTTCCAGAACTACAAAGGAGCAGCCCTGTGGAGAGTGACTCCGCTGCTGTCCTTGGGAAGCCATTTTCTTCCTTACTTTGTTTGTTTTCCTGAGGAATGATGATGATAAGCAGTGTAAGCTAAAAACATTGTGTTTGAAGATAGTTATGGGTTTACGTGTTAAGCAACCGTATTCGATTGTGACACACTTCAAGATGAGAGCAACAATACTTACTTTGAAGACAAGGTGGTCAAATTGAGGAGAAAGAAAATAGAGGATGTCCAGTTAAATTTGAATTTCAGATAGACAATGAGTCATTTTTTAGTATGCACATGTCCCATGCAATATTTGAGACAGATACATACTAGAAGTTACTTGTATTTTATCTGGTAACCCTACTGAACCAGCAGTGTAAACACAATCCAACTACCTCAGCAAAAACTAATACATGGCCAGAAGTTACAAACTTTAAGGGAAATAATATTCATTAAAAGAAAATATAAGGAGGGGCGCCTGGATGGCTCAAGCGGTTAAGCGTCTGACTTTGGCTCAGGTCATGATCTCACGGTTTGTGAGTTTGAGCCCCACATCTGGCTCTCTGTTGTCAGCAACAGGCCGGCTTCAGATCCTCTGTCCCCTCTCCCTGCCCCTCCCTGCTCATGTGGCTGAGGCTCTCTCTCTCTCTCTCAAAACATTTAAAAAAAAAAAAAAAGGAAAGAAAGAAACTATAATGAATTACTGACCTGAAACAAGTTTTACCTTAATTTCCTATTTGGCAATTTCCCACTTTTTTTCATTATTGTTATTGTTATTATTTTAGATTTTATTTTTAAGTGACCTCTACAGACCCATCATGGGGCTCAAGGTCACAACCCCAAGATCAAGAGTCACACGCTCTAACGAGTGAGCCAACCGGACACCCTGGCAAGTTCTCACTTTAAATCAGTTATATATTTGCTATCAGAGAACCACTAGATAATCATATTTTCTTTTGAGTTGAAATATGATTAAGTAATTCATGAATAAAGCACACAGAAAATGTTGTAAGCATTTAACATACTTTGTATGTAAATGTTTACATGTTAAAGGAGGGGAATTCATTCAACAAATACCCCATTGAGCAGTCTAAGCTACACTCTGCTGCTTGAAGGGGTTTGGGAGGCATTAGGGAAGTAAATGAACTTCTCTGTCCTCTTGGGCCTTACATTCTAGAGAATGGTTTTATGAGGATGTATGAGTTTTAAACTATAGCAAATTCCAGGACGCTTAGTAATATTTTATGGAGCAATCTGACATTATAAAGATTTCTTTTTCCTAATTTAGACTTTAGAGATGGATATTTATTTTTCAGCATTTATTGGTGGTACAAGAATTATACTTCCTGGTATCATTTAAGTCCTTTAAGAAGTTCTCTGAGGTTTTTTGCCTGAAAATGATATAAACTTAAGAAGCCTTTGAGTGAAATGTCAAACTGAATTGGGAGGGCAGAAAAAGTCATACAGTAATTCAAGATGTTATCTGTAGTTACAAAGTCTTAAATCTTAGGGATACCTGGGTGGCTTAGTTAAGTCACTGACTCTTGATATTGACCCAGGTCATGATCTTGCAGTCTTGGGATCAAGCCCTGTGTCCAGCTCCACACTGCCTGTGGAGCCTGCTTGGGATTCTCTCTCTCTTTCTCTCTGTGGACCTTACCTGATCCCTCTCTCTCTCTCTCTCTCTCTCTCTTTCTCTCTCTCTTTCTCAAAAATAAATAAACATATAAAACCCAAAGTCTCAAATCTTAAATCAGAATAAATTTACAGGTGCCTGTCCCCACCTCCCCCCACATTTGGGTGGGTGTTTTTAGTAGCATTGTCAAGATGTTGGAGAGGAAATGAAACTTTAAGTTCCTGGGGCGGGTTTCCATTGATGCATGGATATCAGTTTAGCAACACATTGTAGTTCTTATTCTACACTTGAGAGGTAGTAAATTGCTTTTGGGTGGAAGTGAATTAACTCTTTCCTATGACTACGTTACCATAACATGCTGTCAGAAGTGATTTAGTAAACTGAATATGGAAGGCCAAACACCTTAAGATAGTTCCAAGAAATAAATTGATCAATGTGTCCCTTTTTCATTAATATGACCAGATTCACAAGATGATTTTATGCTAATACTTCTCTTCATAACCTCTATTGTCTCTCTCCACAAACTCAAGTTTGGACAGACGTTAACAGTTACTAGTCTGACCTTCCTGTACCCATGACATGCTTATTCCCCCCTTCAATATCCTCACCGAATAATCCGACATTGTGGATGCCCTAGAATAAGTTTTAGGGGTCTTGTTAAAAAAAAACAAAAACAAAAACAAAAACAAAAACCCAAACAAAACAAACAAAAAACGCTCTTTGCCTCCCAGAACTAAGAGCTTTTCCTTTTATTTAGAACAAGGAAATAAGGCCAGAGTTTCAAAAAAAAAAAAAAAAAAAAAAACCCTAAAGCATTATAAAGAAGCATTTCCTGTACCTTTTACCTGAGGGAAGAAAAAGAGCTTTATTACTCGTAATAGCAATTTCTATATCTAAGATTAACCAACATTCTATATCTAAACAACATCTATATCTAAACACAGCTGACATAGGGGAGCCTGGCTGGCTTAGTTGAGCATGTGACTCTTGATCTCACGGTTTAAAGTTTGAGCCCCATGTTGGGTGTAGAGATTACTTAAAACTAAAAATCATTAAAAAATAATAAAATAGGGGCACCTGGGTGGCTCAGTCAGTTAAGTATTTGACTGTTGATCTCAGCTCAGGTCACGATCTTGTGGTTCCTGAGATCTAGTCCTGCATCAGGGCTTGGGATTCTGTCTCTCTCTCTCCCTCTCTCTCTCTCTGTCCCTTCCTTGCTTGTGCTCTCTCTCTCTCTCTCTCTCTCTCAAAATAAATAAATAAACTTTAAAGAATAAAAAAAATAAAAAAGAGGGGCGCCTCGGTGGCTGAGACAGTTGAGCATCTGACTTCGGCTCAGGTCATGATCTCACAGTTCATGGGTTTGAGCCCTGCATTGGGCTCTGTGCTGACAGCTCAGAGCCTGGAGCCTGATTCGGATTCTGTGTCTCCTTCTCTCTCTGCCCCTCCCCCGCTCATGCTTTGTCTCACTCTGTTTCTCAAAAATAAATAAATGTAAAATAAAAAATAAAAAAAAGAAAAAAGAAATAAAAATTTAAAAACACCTGACATCATTATTATGGGCCTAAAACTGTGCTATGTCATTTTTATGTCATTTCTTGTTTAACTCAAAGATTTGTCATTTAACTTTCCCAAGACCCTTAAGAACCTAGTACTATTATGATCTTGGTTAACAGAAATGATCAAAAAGAGAAGCAGAGTAGTTAAGTAATTTCCCAACAATTTAACATCAGAGAGGATCTTCAGATCATAGAATCTACTCCTAATTTTCTAGGATTTGCCTCTATACTTGTGTCAGAAAGTTGGAGTTGGAAATCTTAGATCCATGGTGTTTCTTACTTTATGCTTCCTCCTTCTCAAACTTATATGCCTGCACACTGCAGAAAATATTTTATGTTTGCATATATCTATGTATCTCTATATAGATACATAGTAAAAAAGTGATTTCAACTATTCTTCTTCTCCCAGTTTGCCCATGGGTACAGTGAAGATGGTAAAAATGTGTTTGATTCCAGACACTTTGTACTTTAAATTTGATTAAAAACTAAAAGCATGACTGCATCCAACAACAGAATACATATTAATCTCAAGCACAAATGGAACATTTTTCTAGGATGCATGTATTAAGCCATAAAGAAAGACTCAATAAAAAGAATTGAAATCATATAAATATGTTTTCTGACCATGAAGGAATTAAATTAGAAATCAATAACAGAAGAAATTTTAGAAAATTCAAATATAAAGGAAAATTAAACAGCACACTTATAAAAAGTCAATGGATCAAAGAAGAAATCACAAGGAAATTAGAAAATGTTTTCAGATGAAATAAAACGATACAGCATAACAAAACTTACAGGATGTAGCTAAAGCAGTACTTAGAGGGCAATTTATAGCTGCAAATGTCTGTGTTTAAAAAAAAGAAGAGGAGAGATCTCAAATCCACAATAAAATCTTCCACTTTAAGAAGGTAGAAAAATAAAACTAAACCCAAAGCAATAGGAAAGGATGAAATTTAAAGACTACAGTACAAATAAATAAAATAGAGAATGGAAAATAAATAAAGATAACCACTGAAACTAAAAATTGGTTCTCTGATGAAATCAACAAAACTGACAAACTTTTAGCTAGGCTCACCAAGGAAAAAAAGAAAGAGAAGACTCAATTAAAATTAGAAATGAAAGGAAGGCCATCACTACCCACCTTACAGAAATAAGAAGAATTATAAGAAATACTGTGAACAACTGTTTGCCAAAAAATTAGATAACTTAAATGAAATGACAAATTCCTAGAAAAATACAAGTTACTAAAAAGGACTCAAGAAGAAATAGAAAACCTGAATAGGCCTATCACAACTAAAGATATTGAAGTAGAGATTTTAAAACTTTGCACAAAGAAAAGTGCCAGGCCAGATGGCTTTACTGATGAATTATCCAAAACATTCAAAGAATTAATACCTATCCTTCCCCTACTCTTTCAAAAAACAGAAGAGGAAGAACACTTTTCAACTTGTTCTAAGCTCATTCAATGAAGCCAGTTTTACCTTGATATCAAAATCAAAGACTCTACAAGAAACTTACAACCAATATTCCTTACATTCATGTCTAATATGAATAGAGACATATACCTTATATTCATATTGTGTATGAATATAGACCCAAAAATCCTCAACAAAATTCTAGTAAACCAAAACCAGTAGTTTCTAAGTTTTCTATGTCATGATCAAATGGGATTCATCTCAGGAATGCAACGTTGGTTTACCATCCAAAATCAATTAATGCAATATATTAATAAAATAAAAGATAGTATATAATAATCTCAATAGATATAGAATATGCACTTGACAAAATTCAATACTCTTTCATGATAAAAAGAAAGACAGCTCAACATTCTAGGAATAGAAGAGAACTTCCTCAATCTAATAAAAGACATCTACAAAAAAAAAAAAAAAAAAAACAAAAAACAAAAAAAAACAACTCACCATATTTCATGGTAAAAGACCAAATGTTTTTCTCCTTAGATCAGGAACAAGATAAAAATGTCTAGTCTTACCACTCCTATTTAACATTTTATCAAAGGTGCCTTCCAGGATAATTATGCCAGAAAATGAAATAAAAGCCATTCACATTGAATAGGAAAAAAAAAAAAAAGAATGCTATCTCTATTTGCAGATGATATTTTTTACATAGAAAACCTTAAGAAATCCACTTAAAACCTATTAAATAATAAGTGAGTTCAGCAGGGTTTCAGGATGTAAGGTCAATATATTTCTATACACTGACAATAAACTTTCTGAAAATGAACTTAAAACAGTTTCATTTATAATGGCATCAAAAAGTCTAAAATACTTAGATATAAATTTAACAAAAGGAGGGCAGGTTTATACACTGAGTTACTACAAAACGTTCTTGAAAGCAATTCAAGATGTAATTAAATGGAAAAACAGCCCATGTTCATGGATCAGTAGTCTTAATATATGTAAGATGGCAGTATTCCCCCAAGTTGATCTACAGATTCAGCATAATCCCTATCAAGAGACCCAGAATAGCCAAAACAATCCTGAAAAAAAGAACAAGGTTGAAAGACTCACAGTGCTCAATTTCAAAACTTATTACAAAGCTGCTATAATCAAGACAGTGTGGTACTGGTTTGAAGATGGACATTGAGATCAATGGAATATAATTGAGAGTTCACAAATAAACTGTAACAAATATGGTCAGTTGGTTTTCAGTGAGGATATCAGGACGATTCAATGGAAGAAGGAAGAGGCGTTGCAACAGACAGTGCTGGGACAACTGGATACCCACATGCAAAAGGATAAAATTGGGGGCGCTTGGGTGGCTCAGTAGGTTGGGCATTCGACTTTGGTTCAGGTCATGATCTTGCTGTTCATGGGTTTGAGTTTCGTGTCAGACTCTGTGCTGACAGCTCATAGCCTGAGCCTACTTGCGATTCTGTGTCTCCCTCTCTCTCTGCCCCTCCCCCACTTGCACTCTGTCTCTCTCTCTCTCAAAAATAAATAAACATTTAAAAAAATCTTAAAGGATAAAATTGGACTTCTTCCTCACACCATGTACAAAAATTAACTCAACATGGATCATAATCCTAAATGCTAATTATAAAACTCTTAGAAGAGAAGCGCCTGGGTGCCTCAATTGGTTGAGCACCTGACTCTTGATTTTGGTTCAGGTCATGATCTCATGGGTTCATAAGATCAAGTCCCAAGTTTGGCTCTGCACTGGCAACACAGAGCCTGCCTGGGATTCTCCCTCCCACCCGCCCCCCGCCTCTCTCTCTCTGCCCCTCCTCTGCTTGTGCATGTGCTCTCTCTCTCTCTCTCTCTGTCAAAATAAAGTAAGTAAACATTAAAAAACAAAAACCTCTTAGAAGAAAACATAGGTGTAAATCTTTGTGACCTTGGGTTAGGCAATAGCTTCTCAGATATGACGTCAAAACTACAAGTGACAAAAGAAAATATAGATAAATTGGACTACACCGAAATTCAAAACTTTTGTGGTTTAAGCAATACCATCAAGAAAGTGAAAAGACAAGCCACAAAATGTGAGAAAATACTTGCAAAACATGTCTCTGATTAGGGACTTACATCCAGAAGAGATTAAAGGCTACTGCAGTTCAGGGGCACCTGTGTTCCTGTGTTTAGTAAGTGTCGGACTTTGGCTCAGGTCATGATCTTGCAGGTCATGGGATTAAGCCCTGCATTGGGCTCCATGATGACAGTGTAGAGCCTGCTTGGGATTCTCTCTTCCTCTCTCTCTCTCTCTCTCTCTCTGCCCCTCCCGACTCATGCTTTCTCTCACTCTCAAAATAAACTTAAAGAAAAAAAAACTATTGCAGTTCAATAATAAAAAGACAAACCAATTAAAAAATAGGCAAATGATTTGAATAAGTAGTTCTCCAAATGAGGTATGTAAATGGCCAAACAAACTCACAACAAGAATCTCAACATCATTTTTCATTAAGGAAATACAGTTCAAAACCACAATGAAATACCACATCACACCCTATAGGATAGCTCTGATCAAAAAGAGAGAGGAGGATATGGAAAAATTGGAACCCTCATTCATGGATGCTGAGATTTGAAGATGTTACAACTGCTTTAGACTTTGGAGAGTTACTCAAAAAGTTGAACAGAATTCCCATATGACCCAGCAGTTGCACTCTTAGGGATAATACCCAAGAAAACATGTCCACACAAAAACTTGTACAGACATGTTCCTAGCAGCATTATTCAGAGTAGGCAAAAAGTAGAAACAACTCAAATGTCCATCAAGTAACCGATGAGTGGATAAATAATATGTATATATCCATGCAATGAAATATTATTTAGCAATAAAAAGAAATGAAGGACTGATACATGCTGTGTATTAAGGGACGGCCCTCGAAAACATTTTGTTAAGTGAAAGTCAGTCTCAAAACATCACATTACGTGATTACATTTATATGATCTGTCCTCAATAGGCATATTCATAGAAACATAGAGTAGATAGAGGAGCTTGCGGCTTGAAGTGAGGGATGGGGGAGGAAATAAGGATCGATTACTAATGGATACAAGGTTTCTTTAAAGGGGCATGAACATTTTCTAAAATTAGGCTGTGGTGATAGTTTCAGAACCCTGTGAATGTGCTCAAATACATTCAATCATATACACTAAATAGGTGCATTGTATTTTATGTGAAATGTATCTCCAAAAAGCTGTTTTTAATTTTTTTCAATGTTTATTTATTTTTGAGGGAGACCGAGCATGAGTGGGAGGGGCAGACAGAGAGGGAGACACAGAATCTGAAGCAGGCTCCAGGCTCTGAGCTGTCATCACAGAGCCCGATGTGGGGCTCAAACTCAAGAACCCTGAGATCATGACCTGAGCCAAAGTGGGTGCTTCACCAACTAAGCCACCCAGATGCCTCTCAAAAAAGCTGTTTTTTTTTTTTAAAGGACATGGCATCTTACTCTATTCTTTCCTAAATCTACTAATATTCATACAATCTTTTGAATATTATCAATAATTTTATTATCACTCTTTTAAGACCAAGCTTAAAAACTTCACAACTTCTAGAACACCTTCTTAAAATAACTTTTGCGTTCTATGCTCATCAGTTTCTGAGTGGACATTTCTCTGGAAGGTAGTCAGCCATTTAGCCCTGTCTTGTATAATCTTGGTAATCGTTCTAGAATGGTTTTCCCATTGACATTCCTGAGCTAAGACTTACTTCCTCAAGTCCGTTACCTTCATTATATACTGCTACATGGTTCTCAAGGAAAGTTGATGATTCCATTTGCTCCTGAGTTTACAATCTGGAGCTCATCAAAGTTCACGTGCAGTTAGCGAAAGCTTTGACCTTGATCTTTATTCCGGCCAGAGTCCAGGCAGCAAATAGGAGGCTGACTCAAAGGGTTTGACAAGAACTGAATGAGGGCACTCTTTCACAGAGGTATGGGCAGGATTAAAGAACAAGGAATGTTCTAGTGACGCACCAGACACTAGCACCAGCAGGAAGCTTTTGCCACCTCTAGGCTTGAAGGGAAAATTGGAGCAAACAGTTGTTCAGTGAAGAACCATGACCCCGGAAATAGGGTCACCTCTACGGAGCCCCAGGCTTAGAGGAACGTAGCAACTGCCCAAATCCTGGCGGGAGTAGGGCAAAGGTCAGGACAGACATGAGCACCCTGCCTTACTTCTCTCCTTCCGCAATCTTATCCTCCGCCATTGACCTGACCCGGAGGAAGCCAGAGAACCAGGGAGTCAGGTCACCGTCTGTAGACATCAGCCTCCCCGGGGACACATCAGAGATGGGTCTAGAGGGGTGGATGGAGATGAACCAACACGAGCCCTGACCCACAGGCTTCCCTGGCCTCCAAGCCCCAAGTTCCCACCTCTAGCTGGATCCTGGGAAGCCTATCCTTGCTGGTCAACGTCATCGCCGCCATTCCTCTGTTGCTGGTGTTTTCTGCTTCCAAAACTTGGGGTCCTTTCAAAAGCAGCTGTCGGTTTTCTCCAGGGAGTCTCCGATGTCACTGACATCCAAAAACAGTCCCTCCCCACTAGTATTTACAACTCTTCGTCTGGTTTACAAAAGTAGTCTTTTCCCTCCATGTTCACAGTGTCCTCTCCCTGGACACACAGACAAGTCCCCTAGGGCTGAGTCAAGGGTAGATTTTTCTTTCCCATCCCTCCAGTCCCTCTGAGAGTGAGGCTGTAGAACACATCACCCAGCGGCCCCCTCAAAACCACTTCTTCCAGCTGGTAATTATCGTGCACCAAGTCTTTTTACACTCCCACATCCAGGAAAAAATTCCTTATTGGCCTTTTCATATTATTTGGCCCTTGGGCAGGAGTGGGAGGGAGTTGCTGTAAGAGGAGACTGAATCTTATGAAAATCAATTACTGTATTTTGCTTGTAATGTCATGATGATCTCAGAAGCCACGACCAGGTCAGATCAGACAGTTTGTTTATACAGATAATATCGTCTGATGCTTCTGCCTTCATGTTTCTTTCGCCGTTATCCTGCAACAAGTGCATCTCAGTTTTCCCAGTGTATTGGCTTATTTACCTTCGGACCTAAAGGGGTCTTTACACTGTTACCCATTATAGAGTAAGGTTAACTTTGTCATAGTCCTCATTTAACAATTTAAAAGACCTATTTATCTTGCTTCTGAGTTTGCAACTATGTTCCACATCCTTAAAGTTGCCAGAAGTCTGACCTCTGTGAAAGTGAAACGTTGTTGATTTCACTGTGGACTATTTTCTTATACTATAGAATCATTCAGTAGTGTCTGAACTCTGAAGGTTCCCTCATGGGTCAAGTTTAAAGGAAAAGAAGTCAGAAATGTTATCTAAGCCAATGCTGATGCTGTAGTTCTTCTTAAAAAAGAATTTTTTTTTAACTTTTATTTATTTTTGAGAGAGACACAGCATGAGCAGGGGAGGAGCAGAGAAAGAGGGAGACAGAGAATCCAAAGCAGGCTCCAGGCTCTGAGCTGTCCACGCAGAGCCCCATGCAGGGCTTGAACCCACAGACCATGAGATCATGACCTGAGCTTTGAAGTCAGATGCTTAACCGACTGAGCCCCCCAGGTGTCCTGATGCCGTCGTTGTAGTTCTCAAATTGTAGTTCCCAACCCTGCGGCACACTACCTGGAAACTTGTTAGAAATGCAAATTCTCAGGCCCAGCCCAGACGGACTGATTCAGACACTCTGGGAACCTTCCAGAAGTTTCTGGGGTGGAACAAAGTTTAAGAACCACTGGTTTAGGGGCTCCTGGGTGGCTTGGTTAAGTGTCCAACTTAGGCTCAGGTCACGATCTCACGGTACGTGAATTCAAGCCCCATGTCAGGCTCTGTGCTCACAGAGCCGGGAGTCTGCTTCAGATGAATTCTGTCTCCTCTCTCTATCCCTCCCCAACTTGTGCTGCTTCTCTCTCTCTCTCAGAAAGAAAGAAAGAAAGAAAGAAAGAAAGAAAGAAAGAAAGAGAAAGAGGAAGGAAGGAAGGAAGAAAGAATGAAAAAAAAGAACTACTGGTTTAATATATAAAAGTGGGACAAGGGACATATTTTAATCTGGGTTCTCTCTAGTGCCTGAATAATGGGCATCACCATTGAAAGTGGCCTTTGAATTACGATTACGATGCCCCTGCCTTATGGCTTATGTTTTACTCTCCAGAAAGCAGGCCATATAGGGCTGGTCTGAGTTCATTCAACAGTACCCCGATGAGTCTCAGCGGTCAGCCCACTGAGTCTCAGAAACCAGTTGCACCCAAATATTGGGAGAACCTCCAGGTATTCACTTTATGCAGTGTGCTCAAGTAGATATGGGCGAGGTGACCCGACTTCACTATTTTTAAACATATGTGGTGACAATACCTCTTAGCTGTCCTTGAGTGCCCCAGGGAACTGGCCATGTGCCACATCTTGAGCACAACCCTCATAGGCAACTGGAGAGGAAGCTGGGAGCCCTGCCCTGAAAAAGCTCACTGTATAATGAGCTGCCAAACCCATTAAATAATGCATTCCTCCAGGAAGGGGATAATTATGAGCCAGGTTCCATGGGTGCCTCACTGCTTCATACATCCTATTGTATTTACTGCCCTTCCACACCTTGTTGATTTCAGGCTTCAGAGGATGGTGTAGGGTTTGTGTGGAGAATCCAGCCCTACTAGAATGATCTGTCATCTCCCACATGCTGTCAATGGGCGGTCCTTTCCTGAATTAGTTTGTTACAATTTTCGCTCAGCCCCTTAATCAACTTAACTTGGCTTTCTCTCTCTCTCTCTCTCTCTCTCTCTCTCTCTCTCTCTCATTTGCTGGAAAACAAGACACTTGGCTAGTAGAATTTGAGTCTCTTGGCTCAGGGTTTGATGACTTTTCTATGAATGTTTACTCACCAAGTATATTTTATTTCATTTTACCTAAAATAACCCAGTTGCCTCTGAATGTGTGAGTGCAGAGCACTGAAGAGAAGCCATGATCCCAGAATTTCTATGATAACGTGAGGATAAGAAACAACGAAAAGACACAGCCTGAAGGCTCAGAGATGTCGCATGGGGATAAGCAAGATGGACACCAGACAAAGTGTCCTCACTATCTTTTATTCTCTATCTCTGCTGTGTGTATCTGACTCTATCTTTCTCTCTGGGTTCCTGATCTCTGGGTCCCTCTACATTTCTCTCTCTCTCTCTCTACTGTTGCATATGTGTGTGTGTGTGTGTGTGTGTGTGTGTGCACAAACGTATGCCCATATGCGTCGTTTACACACACGATGTGTGTGTTACAGCTCATACAAAATATAATAATGACATTTTACCACGATTAAAAAATTGCAAAAAAGTAAAAGTGTATAATAATGGCTAACAATATGGCATTTCTGAGAATTTATCTGTTATAGGCACTGGGCAAAAAACCATTTCTTGTATTTTCTTGGACCAGTTGTTTGCTAGAGACTTGGTACCTTTTTAAAAAATGTTTTTAACTTGCTAGCTTTTAAAAAAAATTAATGTTTTTTTTTAATTTATTTTTGAGAGAGAGAGAGAGAGCGCGCGCGCGCGCGCGCGCGCGCGCGCAAATGGGGGAGGGGCACAGAGAGGGAGACACAGAATCCAAAGCAGGCTCCAGGCACAGAGCCCCATGAGGGGCTCCAACCATGAGATCAGGACCTGAGCTGAAGTTGGACGCTTAACCGACCGAGCCACCCAGATGCCCCGCTTGGTAGCTTTTTAAAAAGATTTTCTGTTTGTCTTTCTTGCTCTCCATTTCCTCGTATCTAGAAAATGGTTGTTTCTGTTTTTAGTTGTTTTTTTTTTTTTTTTTGCTTTTGTTTTTCTTTTACAGCCTGGAGGATTCTCTTCTCTGCGGCCCCCGACAGAAATGTCGGGTGCTTGTGGTTATGCCAAATGGAAAAGAGAGAATATGGACTTTTGGCTGAGAACTGAAGGTTATTATAATTGAGAACAAGTGATAGGGTAAAAGCACAAAATCCCCTGAGGTGGACTTTATAAGATCCTCTTGCCTTTGCAGCGGCAAGGGTGGAGCCGTGGTCTGCGGGCCTTTCCCTCCGTGGGTTGCAGAAAAGCCTTTGCTTATAGACCTGCGGAGCTGAGGGTCACGCGGGGGGCTTTCCCGCACCAGCGTATCCACTCTAGGATCAGAAACGAGCCCGCAGTTGATCTCAGTTATACTGGTGTTGCAAATTTGCGGCCTCCACCCCCATCCACCCACTGGTCCTGGCCCTAAATTGCTCCTAAAATGACCCTGGCCACTTTCCAGAACAGACTGGCAAATGATCATTCCTCTGGACAGCCAGAGCTTGTACCTCAGGCTGGAGCTGTCAGAAGACAGGCAATTATCCTCCTGCCATTGGCAGAGGGGGACTCATAATGCTGTAGGGAAAAGACCGGTTCCTCCACCCTCGCATTAAACGACTTAAGGTATGGTTCTCCACTGTAAATACTGGACAGGTGACCTTTGCCTACCTCCTGGGCGGGTCAGGGCTCTAAATCCACAGGCACCACATACCAGGGCACTGTTTCTTTCTTGGACAATGGAGAACAGGATTGGCTACTTGGTGAGGAAATACTGTGTTCAAGGCACCACGAGATGGGAGATGTAGAGATGTCTGTCGGAGTTTCGGATCCCGCATGGGATTAAGCATACATAGGGACGCCAGGGTGGCTCAGTCGGTCAAGCCTGTGACTCCGGACTTCGGCTCAGATCATGATCCCACCATTAGTGGGTTTGAGCCCTGAGTTGGGCTAGTGGGTTTGATCTCACCATTAGTGGCTTTGAGCCCTGAGTTGGGCTCCACGCTGGCAGTTCAGAACGTGCTTGGGATTCCGTCTCTCTCTACCCCTCCCCTGCTCATGCTCTCTCTCCCTCGAGATAAGTAAATAAACTTAAACACACACACACACACACACACATACACACACACATTGAGATACCTCTAGATATCTATTGGATGTCTGAAAACAACCTGGCAATCCTAAATACTTACAAGACTGCATCAAGGGGACTGTCACACATTGCTGGTTCGAATGCAAAATGGTACAGCCGCTTCAGAAAAGCAATTTGGCAATTTCTCATAAATTTTTCATGCTATCCAGCAATCGCCCTCTTAGGTCTTTACCCGAGTGAAACGAAAACCTATGTTCACCCAACACCTGCCCATGAATGTTTATAAGGACTTTTGTTCATCATCAACAAAAACCAGGAAATGCCCAAACACACTTCAACTGGTTAATGAATAAACTGTGGTACATCCATACAATGGAATACCACTTGGCAATAAGATACAACTACTGATACGCGCGGCAACACGGATGGATCCCCAACGCTTCACAAATGTGAAACGCCAAGTGAAGGGATCTAGACTCCAAAGGCTGCATGCTGCATGATCCCGCTTATGTGACATTTTGGAAAAGGTGAAACAGCAAGGACAGAGGTCAGATCAGTGTTTTCCGGAGCCTGGGATGAGGGGAAGGAGTTAAGCACTTCAGGTCATGAGGGCGTTCTTTGCATGATGAAACTGTCCTACATATTTTTCTAAGTTTTTCTTTAGATTCCGGTTAGCTCACCTACAGTGTAATATTAGTTTCAGATGTACAGTAGAGTGATTCAACACTTCCAATAGCTTGATCGCGGTGGCGGTTACGTGACTGTAAGACTCAGTCAGAAGCATGAACTTTACTACGTGTAAATTATACCTCCACAAATGGGACTTGGAAGAAAGAGAAGCAATACTGTAGACAGTACTTAGTTGTCAAAACTGTGAGGGTGATATTAAAACAAACCAAAACTCTGCTCTGGGACTTTAAGCCGAGTAAGTGACCTTAGGCAAGTTTTTTTTAACTCTTATAAATATCCATTTCCTTATCTTTAAAATGAAAAAAATATATATAATCCATTGCTTAAAAAAATATGTTCTGAGAATTAAATTACATAATGCATGAAATAAGATGAGCTATGTTGTTGACCATTTATGTGGCTTTATATTCTTTTTTGCTCTTCAATTTACTGAACTTAATTTTCTTAATTAACTAATTTTTTTTTTAATTTACATCCAAGTTAGTTAGCATACAGTGCAACAATGATTTCAGGAGTAGATTCCTTAGTGCCCCTGATCCATTTGGCCCATCCCCCCTCCCACAACCCCTCCAGCAACCCTCTATTTGTTCTCCATGTTTAAGAGTCTCTTATGTTTTGTCCCCCTCCCTGTTTTTATATTATTTTTGTTTCCCTTCCCTTATGCTCATCTGTTTTATATATTAAAGTCCTCATATGAGTAAAGTCATATGACATTTGTCTTTCTCTGACTGACTAATTTCGCTTAGCATAATACCCTCTAGTTCCATCCACGTAGTTGCAAATGGCAAGGTTTCATTCTTTTTGATTGCCGAGTAATACTCCAGTGTGTGTATGTGTGTGTGTGTGTGTGTGTGTGTGTGTGTGTGTGTATACCGCATCTTCCTTATCCATTCATCCATCGGTGGACATTTGGGCTCTTTCCATATTTTGGCTACTGTCGACAGTGCTGCTATAAACATTGGGGTGCATGTGCCTCTTCAAAACAGCATACCTGTATGTATCCCTTGGATAGACACCTAGTAGTGCAATTGCTGAGTCGTAGGGTAGTTCTATTCTTAATTTTTTGAGGAACCTCCATACTGTTTTCCAGAGTGGCTGCCCCAGTTTGCATTCCCACCAGCAGTGCAAAAGACATCCTGTCTCCACATCCTCGCCAACATCTGTTGTTGCCTGAGTTGTTGATGTTAGCCATTCTGACAAGTGTGAGGTGGTATCTCATTGTGGTTTTGATTTGTATTTCCCTGATGATGAGTGATGTGGAGCATTTTTTATGTACGTTATGGCCGTACGTTTGTGGGTCAGTTGGCCATCTGGATGTCTTCTTTGGAGAAGTGTCGATTCATGTCTTTGCCCATTTCTTCACTGGATTATTTGTTTTTTGGGTGTTGAGTTTGAGAAGTTCTTTATAGAATTTGGATACTAACCCTTTATCTGATATGTCGTTTGCAAATATCTTCTCCCATTCTATCGGTTGCCTTTTAGTTTCGCTGATTGTTTCCTTCGCTGTGCAGAAGCTTTTTATTTTTATGAGATCTCAATAGTTCATTTTTGCTTTTGTTTCCCTTGCCTCCGGAGACGTGTTGAGTAAGTTGCTGTGGGCAAGATCAAAGAGGTTCTTGCCTGCTTTCTCCTCGAGGATTTTGATGGCTTCCTGTCTTACATTTAGGTCTTTCATCCATGTTGAGTTTATTTTTGTGTATGGTGTAAGAAAGTGGTCCAGGTTCGTTTTTCTGCATGTCGCTGTCCAATTTTCCCAACACCACTTGCTGAAGAGACTGTCTTTATTCCATTGGATATTCTTTCCTGCTTTGTCAAAGATGAGTTGGCCGTACGTTTGTGGGTCCATTTCTGGGTTCTCTATTCTGTTCCATTGATCTGAGTGTCTGTTCTTGTGCCAGTACCGTACTGTCTTGATGACTACAGCTTTATAATACATCTTGAAGTCCAGGATTGTGATGGATGTGGCTTTATATTCTTTATTTAAGTTGCTTCTAACACCCTCAGGAGATGGGTACTATTACTAACGTGCTGAGAACAGTGACTGGTATATAGGAAGTACTCCTTAAGTGTTGACTATTAGTATCACTCTTTATTGAGAATCTTTTATATCAGAGCACTGTGCTAGGCACTAAGAATAACAAGGAAGAAAGACCAGGAGCTCCTGCCCTCAGGCAGCTCAAGTCTAACAGGAAAATAATGAAACGAACACTTGAAATGCAATGTGCTAAGTCCTATGAGTGTGAGGTTTGCAGGATACTTCTCTGGGATCATGAAGAAGGAGGAGGAGGCTCATGCTGGAGGAGAGGGTGGTAATTCCCAGGGCATGGGAATTAGTGGCAGGGGAACTTTTGAGCCAAACCTCTAAGTTGGGCTTGGATATTGTGTCGGGAAACTGCATCCGCGGAGGCTGGGTGGAGGCTCACATAAGCAGACATGGCATCCTGATTCTGACATGCTCTCCTAAGGTCCAGATCTTCGGAATGAACTTTCCTAGACTCCTCTACAACCATCCAGTGTCTTAGATTCACCCGGAGAAAATTCACCTTTAGCTCAGATTTAAAACCTCTTGGCTGTGGTTTGTCTTCATGCTTTTCTGTGAATGCCCGGGGAGGACGGTTCGAGCATCACCTAAAGCCGTTATTTTGTCTACCGAGTGAAGTATAGTGCATCTTTTCAACGGGCTGTGCTTCTTGGGACGTGGTATTTAAACACAACTAACTCTCTTCTGGGTGCAGAATACCACTGCAAAGCTATTCGAAAGATTTCTGGCAAAGAAGGGAACTGGAGGGTGGAGGTAGAGGGAGAACATTGAATGAAGTGGCTCTTTGTTTGTATAAATAGATAAACCTATGTCGAAACTCTTTCCCCTTCTACTGTCCCTACAATCCCTCAACAGGTGGCACGAGCTCACTGACATGTGTAGAGCAGATGGGGTGTCATTTCAATGTCGCTTCTACTCGACAAGGGCCACGGGGGCTGTGCGCGTGCAGCTGCGTGCCGGGTTTAGGGTGGAGAGCAGAATTTAAAAACCCCTACCTGCCCCTTCTGGTGGAGAAGTGAGAGCTCTAATTGTGTCAACGGGCCAGAGCACGTTGTGTTAACTCCTAATCCAAGGCCGTATTTTGCTGGTTTTATTTCCCTTAACCAGCCAACCCTTCCCTCTCCATTGCATAGCTCTGTATGTTGGACAATCTGCACAAGGAAACCTTGTTCCTCTGAAAATCACCTTTAGCGTAAGCTCAGTGTTTTCCTGTCCAGATTTTCATAAGCAGTTCAGGTTGCATTACATTTACACCAGAAACGAGCTCGTGCTTCTCAGGAATGGTCTAGGGAGGAAGTGGAAACGGCTGGGAAGGAGCTCAGGCAGTCCTTGGAGCCTACCAGATATTCTACTCAGAGTATAAACAACACAGAAGCAGAAGTCCCGTCCCCTTGCAGCCTTAACTTGTGCTATTCTCATTTTAGAAGCCATATGGCGTCGATACAGTCCCACGTCCTGCAGTGAACCCACACGATGCCAAGACCACAGCCCCGTACTGCCTCATGCAGCATCCTCAAGGACCCTGCACACTAATTAGACTATTTTTGCTCGTACAAAACAAAGCAGAAAACACTTACTTGATCAGTTTGGAAACGGTCTTTTACGCCGTATTGGGTTCCCTTCAATTATTCAGCTCGTTGGAAGAAAATAAATCCCAATTATTAATCATATCCTATTAGATCAGACTTGAAAACAATTTATATGGTAATGAGGAATTTACTGAGCCCACTTGAGTATATTATTTTGCGGCTGAGTCTAGGGGTTATTTCTAAGATATTCCTGGTCATTTCTCCCTAATCAATGGCATATATTTTCAGTTTAGGCCCTCAAACAAATTTTGGAAATAGATGTCTTTTTAGTTTCTTCTTCACTTCTCCCAACACGATTACTGTGTCCTTAGCTCAAGAGGAGGGACAAGAAAGAGAAGATACATTTCTAATACCTTATTGTTTCCCAAGCCCCAAGTCCATTAATGAACAATAGTATAGATGGATTAAAAAAAAACCAGTTAATGATCTGCAAACATTCAAGGGATTAAGTGGGCTACTATTTATCATTAATGTTAAACAGAATTGAAATGAACATTTTAATAACCCCTGTTATTCATTCAGAGGTCCCTCTGTGATAAGTATTGTGCTAAGTGCTTTTCCATGTAATAATAATAAATGTAGCTCATATTATTAGTATTATTATTATTGAGAATTTATTATGTGCCATGCATAGTGTCAGGTTCTTTACAAACTAGCTCATTTATTCCTTGGGACAAC
The DNA here is from genome assembly GCF_018350195.1 of Panthera tigris. NCBI lineage: Eukaryota > Metazoa > Chordata > Mammalia > Carnivora > Felidae > Panthera > Panthera tigris. The sequence goes on from NC_056664.1 coordinate 132,782,180, forward strand.
ACACGTCAGAGATCCTATCATTAACCGTATTTTATTTTATTTTTTGTATCATTGTTCTTTAGCCCTATTTTATAACTCAAGGAAGTGAGGCTTGGAGAATCCTTGCTAGAAGTGGAACTTGGTAGGTCTGAAGCCAAAGCCTGTGTGCTCCACTCTTACTCTTGATCATTGGGTGAACCCTTAACTGGGCAGGTTTTGGTTTTGGTTTTTGTTTTTCTGATGCATTGATTGGTCAGCTTTGTATCATTTCAAACTATTTCAAAGCTCAGTCATGGGAACTTTCTTGGCCTGTCAAAATCTCAGGAATAAGAAAACCTGCCATACCTCTGAACATTTCTGCCTTCCGGAATCCTTGTGCTAGGGACCAATAGATTCTGCCCCTTCGCAACCCTGAGGATATAGGAATCCTTTTGTTCGCTGACTTCCTGGCACACCAGTGTTTTCAAACTGGAATTAAAATAGAGTCCGAATAAGGGGCGCCTGGGTGGCTCAGTCAGTGAAACATCCGATTTCAGCTCAGGTTGAGCCCCGCGTCGGGCTCTGTGCTGATGGCTCAGAGCCCGGATCCTGCTTCGGATTCTGTGTGTGTCTCTCTCTCTGCCCCTCCCCCACATGTGCTCTGTCTCTCTCTGTCTCTCAAAAATAAATAAACGTTAAAAAAATAGAGTCCGAGTATTACTTCTGCCTAGCTTGATTTAAAACTTTCATTGTTTTCCTCAAGCCATTTACTTAAAATACACTCTTACTGGAGTCACAGCACCTTGTTTACCGTTTGCCATAATTTCACTCTTATCTAAGTTTTTCCAGGTGGAAGCAGCTTCCATGGTCGTCCCTCTGTTTCTCCCATTTTAGGCGGGAGAGGCCGAGTGGAAATCCACCAGAGTCCCTGGTGGAAGCAAGGCAGAGCAGACGGACGGGCCTTTTTATTTTTAATTCACTGAATGTGAAGGGAGCCGTTCTGTAGCTGTTTTCAGTCTAGACAGGATATGATGATAATAGCACAAATAAAAGTTCATGTATTTCAGCCAGGGACAAATTAAGTGGGTACAGGGCATAGATATATGTCATGCTGTTATTAACATCAAGCAGCACACAGCCCACTTCAGGGCATGGTGCCCAGATTAATTGGCTTGCCCAGAATGCATCTCTGATTAGAAGAAAGCTCTCAGGAAATGCTGGGCAGTGTGCATTTGGACTCTCAGTGTTCCTTCTCACAGGCACTGAAAGTTAGGCAGTTTATTTTATAGACCAAGAGCATGAGCGGCATGGGACACTATTGGTTTATGAAATGTGTTGCTGGTTTTCCTTCATAGGTTATAAATATTTCTGGGAGAAACTTGCACCATATGTTGGGACGATTCAAGTAGCATTTATTATTGCTTTCCTGAAGTGCCCAGGCTCCTGCACAGGCAGGGATTATAGAATTATGGGAAGAGGTGTGCATCTTGAGTATATACGCGTGCTTGAAAGATCAAAGTGAGGCTCTTTATGTCACACGAGCTACTGAAATACAACGCCCCGAGATGGCTGTGCCTAAACACACTGCCATTTGTGCCTCTAGGAACATAATGGTGATCAGATATGGCACCTGGCTGACTGAACTCCATTCTGAGAGTCAGCCAGCAAGGGAAGGAATCGGGAGAAATGGCCAAAGGCACAGAGCAACTTCAAAAATAGCGTCTCTCCATGGAAAAGCTGAGATGAATAGTAAAGAAGGTAGGCTCTGTATCCAAGAAAAATCAAGGGTGAAATTGCTTGTGTTGCTGACCAAAGGCTAAATACTTCTCTTGGATACGGACAAGCAACTCCAGTGGCCTCTAAAAACCCCAGCCATGCATAAGCCAATGATAAAATTCAGTCCAATAAAGACCTCTTGTTAATCTGGGACACCACATTTATCATGATACCTGCAAAGCCAGGAAAATTAAACACTGTGGGTGGATCAAAAGAGGAGGTTCCTGAATATTTGTTATTATTAAGAAGCTTTGAGGAAATATTAAGAAAACCTTTCTCAAGCGTGACTCCCAACAGCTCCCGCTTGCTTTTATTGGAGGCTGCATCTGTTCAGATTCCATTCCTTAAAAATTTGCCATAAGACATTCCTATTCCTTTTTGGAAATGCGACAATATGTAAACCTTTCTCAGCACATTCCATCCTTGAACAGTGAGGCATTCAAGAATTATCATAAGTAATGTAAAAAGTTATACTTTCTGGGACTGGGTTTTGAGAAGAAATCTTAGCCGTTCAGCTTCAGAAGCTCAATCCTTCTGATTTTTTGCAATTATTTACATAGAGAATCTAGAAGTCTAAGCTTCTGAGTACTGAGAATTCCTGCCCAGGTGTCACACTGGAGACCTTGTGGTCTAAGGCACTAATATCATGGGCTGAAGTCTCTGCCACTCTCTGTCACTGAGGCATTCAATCATTCATTCGCCAGACCATTGGAGCACAGTTGTGTTGACCGGCATCGAATGTGGCTCCATGAAGGCTTGAATCTGGAGGAGGAAAAGTAGCAGGCACGTTTTGGAAGGTGATGGATGAGTAGCGAGTGTTTCAAAATATGTAATATATAGGGTAGCGTCCAGACACAGGATACGTTTGGTTTTTTTTTTTGACAGAGAGAGAGAGAAGGCACAAGTGAGGGAGGGGCAGAGAGAGAGGGAGGGAGAGAAAAGTGGGACTCACCCAAAGCAGGCTCGAGCTCATGGGAAGTAGGACTCAAACTCATGAGCCATGAGATCATGACCTGAGCCAGAGTCAGGTGCTTAATAACTGAGCCATCCAGGCGCCCCACGGTAAACATTTCAAATGTTAGCTATTAACTCTGTGTTTATCATCAAACTACAGAGTAACAGCATAGAGAACTTCTCAGTGGTAATGTAATTCAAAATTCCACCATCCCCGTGCATTCCTAGTTGTCCTTTTACATTCATTTATTCGTTCAAAAAATATTTATTGATCTCCTACTATCGTTGAAACAACGGCATAGACTATTTGCATGTTTTCTTCTCATTTCTATACATAGGCACTCCTAATTTCTCAGAGTGAAGTATCTTATACAAAGGATATTTTCCCACGCTGTTATATGTTCTTTATATTAACATTTTAACCAGTGAGTATTATTCTTTCCATAGCATCATTTATTTGACTATTCTTCTCTTGTGGAATATGAAGCTTCTTTCCAAATTTTCAATATTATACAAATGTGATAATAATTCTCTGAGCACAGAGCTTCTCATTTTTTCCCCCAATAATTTACCAGACTAAGTTCCCAGAAACCTGAATACTGGGTTAGAGGATATAAACACTTTTATGGATTGTGACGCATCCGAGCAAATTTCTGAATCTTACAGGAATAAGATTACGGTGATATTTCGGTGATAATTACGGTGATAAATTACGGTGATAATTTTCTTCATATCCATCACACTCTTGCCACCTTCATGAAGATCCTGTTTGATTTCTAGATAGAAAATGGAGGAACCCTCTAGTCTCATCAAGAATGCATATACTGGCCATTTCTTATACAGGTTATCTTCCAGATGCCATAACCCATGCACTGTATAAAGGACTTCCATGAAGCAGGAAAGGCATTTGCCTGCTCCCCAGACTTTTAGCACCTCGTGACTGCCTTAGACCTTATTCCCTAAGCCCATTTCTGTATCTAAACACCCCCCTCCAGCATCACGGGATGTTACAAATGGAAGAGACCCCAAATATCTCATTTTAGAGTTAAGGACTCAGAAAGCCAGGGAGATTGTGAACAACTTCAGATCACAGACTTGGTGGAGAGATCTGGGACGAGATCAGCTGACTGGTAGTGCTGTTAGAAAGTATCAAGGGGGGTGGCCCATATACTAATATTGGAAAGGAAAAGAAAAAACTCAGCATGGCCTTTGGGCAGGTGTGACCTGCACATTAATGAAGTGTTCTAAATTTCGCTCCCTCCCTAATGTGCCCATGGTGTTTCACGTGTACCCTGTTATCACAGGCTGTGTAATTACCTACCCGGCCCAGGGGCTCTCGGCAGTTCATGGCGCACTCTGAAAGTAAAAGGAAGGCTACCATCCCAGAAAAGAAATTAGGAAGCATCAAAATACCAAGAATGACCTCTTCCAGAACATTAAGACTAACCTCTTTAGCATACAGCGTACAAGGTGCACTGGGACCCACCACCTGTATATCTTGAGATTTGGATCCAGCCATTCTCTCGCCAGCATTTCTTTTGTTTTTAATGATTATTTAATTTGGGAGAGAGAGAGAGGGAGGGAGAGAGCCTGTGCGAGTGGAGGAAGGGCAGAGAGAGAGAGGGGGGGGGAAAGAGAGAATCCCAAGCAGGCTCGACGCTGTCAGCCCAGAGCCCAAGAGCACAGACCATGAGATCATGACCCGAGCCAAAAATCAAGAGTCCGATCCTTAACTGACTGAGCCACCCAGACGCCCCTCACCAACATTTCTTAAAACAGTTTCAAGTTCCTCTAACACATACTGTTATTTTATGTCTTTGAACCTTTGTTCTGGTTGTTCTCGTAGCCTGAAACCAACTTAGAGCCTATACAGCTAGTAAATTCTGACTCTTCCTTCAAGAATTGTTAGACAAAGCCTTCTACAGGATAGCTTCCATGATGATTCCAGGCTGCAGTGGCTATCTAGTCTCTCGGTTTACAAAGGACCTGGGCGTTCTTTTATCACGCTGGGTTGAGAATATTTGTTTCTGTGTCTGTCTCCCTCACTAGACGAAGCTGACCAAGATCAGGATCTGTGACTTATTTTCATATTCCCAATGCTGAGTACACAATACACATTTCATAAATATTTGTTGAACTGAAATATCTAAAATGTCTGCATAAAAGCTTATGAAAACCCTAAAATCCACTGAAGGTGGTCTATCGGGGAAATGTGACTTAGAATGTAATTGTTACATAGAATGCTTAGATCAGTTTTGTTGTATCATTGGCTGGACGCAATGTGTTTTCAAGAAAGAGGTAGTCTATTTGGCCTCAAAATGAGGGAAACCCACAACAGTAGTTTCTCAAAAATCTAAATTGTAACGTCATCGCCATCATTTCCTCTGGGATCTTATTTTAGAGGTACTCTGTAAAGTTGCAACCTCTCCTTCTCTACTAGTTCTTTTCCACTTAACTTACAAATTTGCTCACATCTTTAAAAATCTTTCTTCGGACCTTGTGATCCCCTCTGATTATCATTTTTCTTTTCCATTTTTCTTCATCATTCTTCAGTCCCCTGCAATATAGCTTCTACTCCTTCCCCTGATGCTGAAAATGCACTGGCCAAGTAAGATTATCAGCAACCTCCCAAATGAGTATACTGTTGGTTGACTTTTCCATCATGTTGGACACTGCTGATGGCTTTTTTCTGTAATTCCCACCTTCCATGACATGGTGCATCATGATTCTCCTCCTCTGGGACCATTATCACTCAGACATTGTGTCATTTCCCTGTGGCATTCTCTTGAATGCTGATGTTCTCTGAGTTCTGTCTTTCTCACTTTTCCATTCTCTTTTATGTCAATGGGTATCATTTTTTTTGTTGTTGTTGTTTTTACTAACCATCATATCCTATGGGTCTTTCAAAAAATAAGGATACTTGAGAAAAAAGAATCCTTGTGTACTGTTGGTGGGAACGTAAATTATTACAACCACTATGGAAAACAGTATGGAGATTTTTTGAAATATTATAGAGTTGCCAGGGCACCTGGGTGGCTCAATTGGTTAAGCGTTTCGACTCTTGGTTTTGGCTCAGGTCATGATCTTGTGGGTCATGAGTTCAAGACCCCATTGGGCTCCATGCTGACAGTATGGAACCCACTTGGGATTTTCTCTCTCCCTCTCTCTCTCTGTGCCTCCTTCATGTGCTCTCATGCACATGCTTTCTCTCTAAATAAATAAATAAATAAATTTAATTAAAAAAATAGAATTACCATATGATCCAGCAATTCCACTTCTGGGTATATATCCAAAGGAAATGAAAAAAGCATCTCAAAGAGATATCTGCACTCATTCATGGCAGCATTATTCACAATAGTCGAGGTATAGAAACAACCTAAGTGTATGTCAACCAATGAATGGATAGAAAGATGTGACACAAATAATATAAATACAATGAAGTATTATTATTCAGCCATCAGAAAGAAGGAAATTCTGACATGTGTGACAACACAGATGGCCCCCGAGGGCATTGTGCTAAGTGAAATAAGTCAGAGAAAGACAAATACTGTATGGTATCACTTATATGTGGAATCTATAAAAGTCAAACTCAGAACCAGAGTAGAATGGTGGTTGCCATGGGGATGGGGGAGCAGGGAGATATTGGTTGAAGGGTACAAAGTTCATTTGCAAGACAAATAAGTTCTGGGGATCTAATACACAGCACGGTGATTATAGTTACTACCACTGTAGCTGCCAACAGGGTAGATCTTCAATGTTCTCACCACCAAAAAGAAATGGTAACTATGCGGCATGATGGTGATGGAAATGTTAGCTTAATGTTATGGTGGATATATTGCAGTATATAAGTGTAGCACATCAACATATTGCACACCTTAAACTTACACAATGTTGTATGTCAGTTATGTCTCAATAAAGCTGGGGGGAGAAAGGGGGAATATTTCAGACAAATGAATAGACTGAACAAAACAGAGAAGCAGAAAACAGAGAATACAGAGAATGTGGAAAAAGATAGATAAGAGCTTCCCCGAATAATTCTAAGTTGGATCCGAACAGAAAATCAAGCTGGAAATGCCGTGTGGGATCAGGCAGGAACCAAGACGCACGTGCTAAAGTAGCCACATTATTAATTTTTGTAACCTTTTTCCCAGGTTAGCAGCATGACTTAAAAACGGTCTTGTTTTACATTTCACCCCCCTCGAGGCTCCACATGGCCAATAATCAATAAAACAAACCCGGGGCACCTTGCTGGCCCAGTTGGAAGAGCATGTGACTCTTGATCCCAGGGTCATGAATTTGAGCCCCACGTGGGGTGTAGAGGTTACTTAAATAAATTAAAGTTGAGGCACTGGGTGGTTCAGTCGGTTGGGTGGCCGACTCTTGATTTTGGCTCAGGTCATGATCTTATGGTCATGAGACTGAGCCCCACATCAGGCTCCTTACTGAGTGTGGGGCCTGCTTGGGATTCTCTCTCTCCCTCTCTCTCTCTGGGCCCCTCCCCTGCTCACGTGTGAGCACGTGCACTCTCTCTCTCCAAATAAACTCTAAAATAATAATAATAATAACAATAACAATAAATAAAACAAACCTACATTGGACAGTTTAACACTTCATTTTCAAAAAAAAAGATTAGATGTTCCTGGAAACCAGGGCTATCTTTTGTTAATACCCAACATAATGCCAAACATAATCACCACTCAAACAATATTTGTTGCATGATGACTGACTGATTGAATAACAGACCAAAATCTCTTTAATTTGAACCGGTAGGAGAAAAACTAGTCAAAACCATGCAATATTCTCAAAGAATACAGAAAGTAGGATAAATTTATTTAGGAGAATTCATTATACATGAAATGTTTCATGATACTTTTAACCAGCCTTAAAATGTTATTTCCTGATGTTGGATAAAAATCCTCTCGTTTTTCTTCTTTAAGTTTTATTGATTTGTGAGTTGATCTCTCCTCTCTCTTTCTTCCTTCTCTCTCTCTTTCTCTCTTTCCTCTTTCTCTCTCTCATCATACAAAAGCAAATCTGGTCCAGCCTGGGATGAATCCTCACGAATTTTTGTGATGAGTTGGTCTAGACTAAAGTAGATTTATTTATGGATTCGCCAGTGAATGGTCGATTTGCTATGATTTAGCTTTAGCCTCTTAATTTTGCCTTTATGTAGTTCTTAAAGAAAAAAATAAAATTTTCACACAGATATTTTACTGTTTTCGTTTGTTAGCTTTGATCATTCAAGAGTAGCTATGTTTTGGAGAATTTTTATAATCCATGCTACTGTTGAAGAATTCTTCGGCAAATGTAAATTTGTATTTTTCATCTTTTTCCTTTCATGTGTGTTCCATTTAGACCAGGAAATTGACATTTCAGCCCAGAAGACTTAGGCCAGATGTTAAGTCCACTGGTTGAAAGATGGATTTCCTGCCCTAATAGGTGACCTCTGAAAGCAGAATAGGCTTTTTCTTAATGGATAGACTGTCCAAATGACCTCATTTCTAGAACAAGTGGCCTTTGTTCAGTGTCTCTTTGCTATTGGAATCAACATCATCTGATTTTTGAGGACATTTATTAGATAAAGAGTAGCTAGCACCTAGCTGTTTCATTTATAAGGCATAGGGAAAATTTTTGCCTAGACAATCCATTTTCTGTTTCTTTAAAAATATTTGTGTTTATTGAGAGGGAAATGGTGTAGAAAATCTGGTGCCTGCTTACCCATATTAATATTTCTTTTAGATTTCAAACCCATTCAGGCCAGCACTAACCATAGAAGCAGAGCATGTTATATGCTTCCCTAAACAGGGAATTGTTTCACGAAGCTTGACCAAGGCACTATTTCAAGAAGTAGCCATGACCCCAGTGTCCTGTCATTCAAACTTCTATCTCCATATGTGAGAAGCTCATTGAGACATTCCCATGGCATCACCTCTTTTGATGAGTTCTTCACCAAGTTCATTTATTTATATCTTCAATTGTGTAAGGCAGCTCAGAAGAACTGAGATAACTGAGCCTTTGTGTGTGTGTGTGTGTGTGTGTGTGTGTGTGTGTGTGTGTTGGCGTGCACATGCACCCATGGCTCTGTGTGTCACAGGAAGTGCGATTTGAAAGAAAGTAACCAAGAGAGGACAATGGCTTTGAATGATGAGGGGGAGACCATGTGACTTACTCTACATGGAAAGGAGGGGGGCAGATTGCTTGAGAAGGAAGATATATGTTTCTAAGATTCTAAAATGATAGAATTTTATAGCCGAAGGGAAAGTTGAGTGTTTTTTTGTTTATTCTTTTCTGGGAACAGGAATGGGGGTGTTTCATTTTAATAGCCAGCAGATAAATTTTACTAGTGTTAAAATCTTGCTCCTTGTGATATGAAACGTTGACTTCCTTGCAAAAGACATAGAACAGCATAGAGCAGAACCATATAGAGAGTTGGCATCAGTTTGGGCTGTTAGGGTTTCTAAATAAGTCAACCCTAAGACTCAGGGTTGTTCCTTAAATAATTTATCCAGCAAATACGTGACTCTGTAAAAAAAGTGAATGGTAAAAAGGATATCATACTTTTCCTTTGTTTTAATGAGTCAACATGTATTTTTTTCCGGGATGTTAGTCACAGTTCAGTGCCCCCCTCCTTTTTAAATAGCCGTACACAAGTGTCTTTAACCATAAGTTATTTTTTGTTGTTCAACCAAAGCATCCTGGCTCCTACTTCATTTCCAGATAAGATTGTAATAATCCTCTATGCTTAGCGGGATTAATTAAGTAACAAGAATCTTTTGTCCTGTGGCACATAATATTTTGGAACTTCAAAGAAACAGAGCAACAGTTTTGACTGGAGATTTTTAATTTAATAGAAAAAAATTCTTTTTTTTTTAACTTTTTAAAAATTTATTTATTTTTGAGACAGAGAGAGACAGAGCATGAGTGGGGGAGGGGCAAAGAGAGAGGGAGACACAGAATCAGAAGCAGGCTCCAGGCTCTGAGCCATCAGCCCAGAGCCCGACGCGGGGCTCGAACTCATGGACCGCGAGATCGTGAGATCGTGATGTGAGCCGAAGTCAGATGCCCAACCGACTGAGCCACCCAGGCGCCCCATAGAAAAAATTCTTTTTTGCAAGTATGTTTAAGCGATAGGGACAGCCTAATAGGTGTTCTTATTGGGTAAAGTTTATAAAATGGACAAGGTTGACGAAGAAATTTGGTTGGTGGACGATACTTCCCCGGTATGCTTTTAAGCCTTTCCTCGCACAATTTGGAAATATTTAACACAATCTCTGGTCTCTTATCAGCACTTTTTTTCCCCCTTATGCTCTCCTAATCTAAAAAGATAAATAGGAGGGCGTATGATTCCAAAGATAATGCCCTCTCCGTGTTCCCTTTTTCTCCTCTCTGAGGTATCAGTTTGCTGTCACATCACCAGGGGTTTCTCTACAGGACACTATCCTCGTGTTAATTCAGAAGTAATTTTATGAGTTGAAGTCTTTTGGTTCTTTGCCTTAAACGTTGTGAAATCACTATCAGCAGCCCAGCAGAATTGTCCATTAGATGCATCACTGAATAGTTCAGAATCCTCATATTTCAGAATTACAAATGGCCTTTGAATACTAGTAGGCCTGACGGGATAATTCCCAGGCAGAACCTCGGTGTTTACACAGCATCGACACAGATGAAAACCTAACGGGTTAGGCCAGTAACATAGCTTATCAGGGTGGAAGAAGAGATTTCAGAGCAAAGTATTTATGGCCCTGCATCATCCTTAGGCTTATTTACCTTCTCTCCCGAGCCTGTGGTCCGTCTTTACTTTGTTTTAATTCCTGTTTAGTTTTCTCTGAGCTCTTTTCTCATCTCTCTTACCAAATATTTTGAGACGAAGAGGTTTTAAAACAGGTAATGCTTTAGCATGAGGTTGGCTCATCTTTCAGGCATTTGTGAAAAAAAAAAAATGTGTGGGATCATCAAGGGAAAAATGTAACATTGCAGTCTGTCCTGGAGGTTAGATCCCCAAGGCACTGCGGGATGCCCAGCGTTGGAGTGCCAGAGAGTGTTGCTGATGGTAGGCCAACATGAAATGAGCTTATCTATTTTCATTGCTTAATTTCAGAAGGCAGTATGGTAAAAAAAAATGAAATATCGATTAAAAAAAATAAATGAATAAGTTGGGCTATTTATAATCTTTCAGACCTAATCTCTGCTTAATGTTACATTTCCTCTGCAGAATATGTGTTGTCTTTAAAAAATACCAAGTATTTCCATGATGCTGTGTTCCTGAAACAGGTACTCTTCTATGGATAATTTTAATTATCGTTTTAATTCCAATATTTAATTGCCCTTTAAAGCCAAATATCGCTGAGCATCTGATTTGGGGATCGCCACTCACTTATCTCGTGACAGTTTTTTTAACCAATTAATGTTTTTAAAGCAATCTCCCGGTATCGTTTTTCGAGATATTGCATTTTAAAACTTCGCGTTTCCTCAGCCATGTGTTCTTTTTCCTTAGTCTGACATTTCCATGGTTCCAAATGGCCCTCAGATGTGAGCAGCTAGGGAGGCTTGTTAAAATACAGATGGCTGGTCCCACCCCCAGACTGTCTCATTCTGTAGGCTTGAGATGGGGCCTGGAAATGTGCATTTCCAACAAGTTCCTAGGTGATGCCACGGCTTCTGTTCTTCAGTCTACACGTTGAGAAGCAGTGATCTAGATAAAATATTGTAAACTATTGACAGATGTTGTTATTGCTGGTAGGATGGACTAAGACCGTGGCAGGGGAGATGGAGAGAGGTGGATGAGTTTGGCAAGTATTTAGGAAGTAGAATCCACAAGGCTTACCCATGGTTTGTTTATTTATTTCGAAAGAGAGAAAGAGAGCACATGTACCAGCTCGAGCGAGTGGGGGAGGGGCAGAGAGAGAATTCCAAGCAGGCTCCACGCTGTCAGCTCAGAGCCCAACTTGAGGCTCTGTCCCAAGACCATGAGACCACGAACCCAGTCGAAATCAAGTGTGGGACGCTCACCTGACTGAGCCACCCAGGCACCCCTTATCCATGGTTCAGACGGGACTGTTGGTAAGCGAGGGGAAGGACTCAAGCAGGTCTCTTGACTTTGGTAGCTTGAACAAATTCGTGGATGAACAAGTACTGAAATATGAAACGAGCAGGGTGGTGGATCGTGGCGAGAAATCATAAACTCCATTTAAGGTTTAACTGAAATATTTTTTAGATGTCAGGCACCTTGCCTGACCTAGAGTACATTTTCAGTAAGTGACAGATGTTGTTATTGCTGTCATTACCACCTTTACTACAAAAGCTGACCAGTCCTCACCGCCCCACCCTGCCACACGGAACCTCCCAAGTCCTTTCCTCAGCCACCATATTTAAAGGCTAAGAATTACTCCTTTATGCAAGATGTAGGTATGAACGGGGAGATTTCCTGCTGATAGCTACCCCTTCGTGGTATGAGTGGATAGGGGAAGGAAAAGCAAAGGGAGGGAAAAAGGAGGAAAACCTAGGAGGAAAAAAGGAGGAAAAAAGGAAAACTTAGGAAAAAAAAAAGGAGGAAAAAGTCAGGAAAAACTTATTGCCTGAGTTATTACAGATAGCCTTACAACAATCATCTTAAATAGGCGGAATTATCCCATTTTCCAGATGAAATAAATAACTTGCCCAATGTCTTATAAAAACCTGAGTGAAAATTCAAACCCAGCTCTGTCCTGACTCCATTACATTTGGGCTTTCTACTCCAAACTCTACCTTTAATGCCAAGCAATAGACTTCTTTGTCTTTCTTACGTCACAATGATGACCTACATAGACTGTAGGCAACACCCGACAATTGCTAGTGACTTTTAACCTTTTAAAATCCTGACTCATAGTGAGAACCACTTTTTACACAGCATGCCATATTTACATTCATACATATATGTCTCTCTCTATATATATGTGTTACACATCTGTATGTGCAGCAATATGACAGAGACTAATTTTCAAGAAATAACACTCTAGGGGGTGGCACTTCTGACTCTTGATTTCAGCTCAGGTCATGCTCCCAGGGTTGTGGGATCGAGCCACACGTTGGGCTCCAGGCTGAGTGTGGAGCCTGCTTAAGGTTCTCTCTCTCCCTCCGCCCCTCTCCCCTGCTTGTGCTTCCTCTCTCTCTCTCGCTCAAATAAAATTAAAAAATAACTCAGTGAGATAGGTATTATCAATATTTAATCTCTATGAATGCAGTCTGATACTCCTCATTCATTGCAATGAATATATATTAGGATCCACAGAACTGATTTCACAATCAACTTTTGGGTCTCCACTAAATCGCTGGGAAATCTTCTGGAATTCCTTTTCTTGCCTTGGAATTCACTCACCAACACCATGGCAATTCCAATTAGACAGAAGGGGTGAGTAGGATTCCTGGGTACTTTGTGTATACACATCTTATGAGTACATGTATACTTGCCTACCCTGCAGATCTTTGTAAGGGCAAACATATTACAGTGGAGATGAAGAACTTCAATTGTTTAAAACGTTTATTTATTTTTGAGAGACAGAGCACGAGCAGGGGAAGAGCAGAGAAAGGGAGACACAGAATCCGAAGCAGGCTCCAGGCTCTGAGCTGTCAGCACAGAGCCCGACACAGGGCTCGAACTCACGAACCGTGAGATCACGGCCAGAGCTGAAGTCGGACACTTAACCGACTGAGCCACGCAGGAGCCCCTAAAAAAAAATTTTTTTTAATGCTTACTTATTTTGAGAGAGACAGAGTGTGACCGGGAGAGGGGCAGAGAGAGAGGGAGACAAAGAATCCGAAGCGGGCTCCAGGCTCTGAGCTGTCAGCACAGAGCCTGACGCGGGGTTCCAACTCACAGGTCGTGAGATCATGACCTGAGCTGAAGCTGGATGCCTAACTGACTGGGCCACCCAGGAGCCCCAAGATGAAGAACTTTTCAAAGTAATCAGGGGCGCCTGGGTGGCTCAGTCGGTTAAGCGTCCGACTTCGGCTCAGGTCATGATCTCACGGCCTGTGAGTTGAAGCCCCACGTCAGGCTCTGTGCTGACAGCTCAGAGCCTGGAGCCCGCTTCGGATTCTTTGTCTCCCTCTCTCTCTGCCCTTCCCCCGCTCACACTCTGTCTCTCTCTCTCTCTCTCTCAAAAATAATAAACATTAAAAAGAATTTTTCAAAGTAATCAAGTCATCTGATTGTGCTACGTAGCTGTGTTCACTTGGACTGATTGTTCAAGTTCTCTGGAGCCCATTTCTTCTTACGTGAAAGGAGGGATTTTACCCAGATCACCTCCCAGGCCCTTTTTCACCCTCATGGGATATATTATAAAAAGCTCTGAGTAAATGGTACTGTATCAGATCTGAAATAGTATGACGATGATCATGATGTTGATGATCAGTCTTTTACATGTTGTTCAAAAGCCCCTAAAGAATTTTTTTTGGAGTTTATTTATTTGAGGGAGACAGAGACAGTGCAAGCAGGGAAGGGGCAGAGAGAGAGGGAGAGGGAATCCCAAGCAGGCTCTGTGCTGGTAGCGTGGAGCCTGACACAAGGCTCGAACTGACTTAACTGTGAGCTCATGACCTGAGCCGAAACCAAGAGTCGGAGGCTTAACCGACTAAGCCACCCGGGTGCCCTGCCCCTGAAGAAATTTTTGAAAGCAAAGATTGACATTAACTAAAGGAGGAAAGATTCAAATTTGGGAGAAGTAATCGGGCTCGTTTTGAGCAGACACATTATGAAGTCGAGAGCAGAGAGGTTCAGCTTCATTTTAAAAATGGTCATCAACATTATTCCTGTTGTAGAAGTTGAAAATGACTCCTCAAAAGTTCTTACTTCTCTACAGACAGCAAAATTGTGGGTATCAACACACCCCTACCCCCCACCCCCAATGTTAGTTATCTCATTTCCCCATACATTTATTAGGGAGCACTGAGAAAAGGAGCTTAAATATCTAGGGTAGGTTGATTTCTAGAAACACCAAAATGTGGGCTAAGGTTTAATTATATTGATAGGTGTATATGCGTTGTTGCTTAAAAGTACCTGTCTTTAGATGACCCTGAAATATAATATCACCTCTGAGGACTTGGGTAACAATTAGCAAGGCCTTGCCTCATCTAGGATGGGGAAACTGAGCGCGGAAAGGTTAAATGCTTTGCCCCTAGGTCATCTGATGAGTCAAGAAGAAAGACTCATGATTGGTGCTGGAGACTTAGTCCTCCCCCAACCCGGCTCCTGGCACCCTGATTACTTGACTTCTTGCTTCATCCCTTGCCCGAAAGTATTTATGTGGAGAACAGGCTGCCTCCTGGTAGACGCCGCACGGTTCGTATTTTCTTGAATTGAGTAAGTTACCACGTGACTAATACATCGAAATTCTCAAATACACCAGTGAAATCAACCCTGAAAGGTTGGGGTTTTTTTCTTAGTTTCATGTCTCTATCGATGTGATAATGATATTAGTAAAGCCCGCCACTGCTTTAACTAAAATTATTGGGGTTCCCAGCATCTCAGAGCACACATCCGGGGTACCTCCTGCATCCGTTCAGGAAAGCACAGGCCTGGTCATACTGACTCAGTGCCCAGCACTCTTGACCCTTCAACCTGATGCCTCCTTACTCTCAAGGGAACACTTCCTCATTGTTTTTCTTCCCTTTCAAAACTATTGTCATCAGGGATTACGCTTATAAATGTAATTACTTTTTAAAAAGTTTTTTTTTTTTTTTCAATTTTGAACGTTCCTTAAGGGCTATTCATCCATGTGCATCGATGGATGGTGCTCCCAGTAATTAATGCTGTAGCAAGGACGTTTCAAGGACACGCTCTTATCCCCTCCTTTTCTGTGGACTCCGAAGGAAAAACAAAAACAAACAAGAGAGGCCTCTAAAACAAGCAAGGGCTCTCTCTTCCTGGAGCATTTCACCTGCTTTTATTTTATTTATTTATTTATTTTGGTACCTCTCAGCCCTTTAACGTAGGATCAGTTTCCTTGTGGTTTCTTAACGGTTACACAAAGGGATCAATCACCAAATAAGATGTGTCATCTCCCAGGGAAAATTCTCTTGAGTGGGTTTTAAAGAAAGACTCATAAAAGGATAAATACTTCTGCAGGGCTATTTCCCTTATAAAATAAACCCGTCATGGATCTTGTCCTTGGAAAAACACACACACGGAGTGTGTGTTGCCTCAGTGGTTACAACCATAACATTTAGCTCCGAAACTGGCCCTTCCCTATGCTCTCACTACAAGGCAACCATTAAAACCCGAAGCGCATTTTCCCTAAACAGCCGAAACCCCTAGCAATGCAGGGCATTGTGGGCACCCAGGAACCAAAACGTCCCGCTCATAATAAAAACGGTGCACACGATGGCTCGTGCCCAAGGTTTCACGGCTGTTTTTGCAAGTCTCGGCTGACAGCTTCAGAGTTGCATTTCCTGGGATGGCTTGACTGCACGCGGGGCGAGGTGCGGATCGATCGTGCAGCGACACCGACTCCTCGCGAACGCTTTCGGCGGCAGTCGCTTAAAGATCCACTTTCTCGAGTTCCTGTGGCCCAAAACGTTTCCGTGCATGGCGCGACTGGAAGCCTGCGCAGGCGGGAGACGCAGCGCGGCTGCTCTTTCAACAGGCGATCTGTTCTCCGGTCTGTGGCTCATTTCCATGCAAAGAGCCTGACATCAGAGCACCTTTTGTTGCTAAACGCTTTCTTTAGCGTCGAGGGGAGAGAGTCATGTGGAGCTGGAAGAGCTCATTTTCCAGAGAGGGGTCCCGAGGCGCGCCCGGCCGGTCGCCGAGGCGCCGCGCTCAGCCCAGCGGGGCCCTGCCCGGACTTGCTGGAAGAAATGAGTCGCGTGCCTTAGCGAGCTGGTCCCGGCCGCGGGAAGAAACGCCTTCGCCGCGGCTTTAGGCGCCGCTGGGGCCGCCGCGGTTCCCCGCCGTAAAACTCGGTGGTGCGGACTTTGCCTTCCGCTACCCCGCGGCCGAGCCGAGCCGGGCTGGGAAAGTTTCTGGAGTTGTCAGTCGCGCGGCCCGCCGCCACCAGAGCCGAGGCGCGGGCGCCTGCGAGGGGCCCCCGCGGGGTCGCCGGGGCCATGCGGCGCGGGGGCGCGGCTCGCTGACGCGGCGGGCGGGGACACCGGCGCCGGGGGGCGGGCGGGCGGGGGGGCCGGCCGCGCGCTGGTGCGGAGCGAGGGCGCCCCGGGGACCCGGACGCACGGCTGGCGCGCGGGACGCGGCCATGGAGGACGCGGGAGCAGCCGGCCCGGGGCCGGAGCCCGAGCCCGAGCCCGAGCCCGAGGGGGGCGCCGGCATGTCCGAGGCGTTCTCCCGGCTCTGGAGCGACGTGATGGGCATCCTGGTGAGTTACCTGCAGCCGGGCGGGCGCGGGAGGGGCGGGGCGAGGGCAGCCCCCGCGCGCCCCGCGCTCCCGGCGCGCTCGCCCACCTGGCAAGCCCACCGCCTCCGACTCGTCCTGCCCTCGCTCTCGGTCCCGGGGGGTTAAGAACACACCGGTGTAGGATTTCAAGCCCTAATGAAAAAATAAGCAGCCGCAGATCGCCTCAAAGATGTTTCTTAACCAGGCGGGCACGATAATCTGGGACACCTGCTGAGAAGTTGGCGTGGCAAAGGTTAGAGTCCTTCAAAGAGTAGACGTAAATAACTAGCATTTGGCTGTTGCGCGTTCACAGTTGCATTGGGCCGGAGGCTGATGTTCCCGATGCTTATCTCTTCACCATTTGTTGTCTGACCCCGAGAGGAAAACAAGCCATCTTCTTACTGGGAACCACCAAAAAGTGTGCTTACCCTGTTGGCGGTGGTTCAGCTGGTAGCATTACAGCATATTTGTTGTTTTATGTTTGGAACTAAAAACAATAGGACTTATTTTGCTAAATCTGTGCTGTCACGTATTTTGAAATGTCCAGTAAGTAAAACCGCCCATGGACTTGGCATGATTTCTGAAAAATAGTTCTTAAGCATGGAGGATGAAGCTTTAACTTAACTTGTTTCTGTTCAGAGCCCTGGGGAATTAGTAGATTTCCTTTGGTGGAACTGTAGGTAGGCAGGTAGACTGGAATCAGATGGGTGGGGGTTATTACAGTCAGACATCTTAGTCCACACAGAAAACGTCAAATTTAAAGAGTTGGAATTGGCGGTTGTTGGCAAATGCTCTAGATTTACTTTGGGATCTCTTAGTTTTCTAATGGAAGGTGTAGTTTTAGAAAGAAACTGGGGATGTTGAGAAGTGTACAGGAATGAAGCTTTTGGGCTTTGGAGTGAGTGAAGCCGGGTCAAATCCCCACTGTCCCATTGACTGACTGCGCAACCTTGGCCAAGGTGTTAAACTCCACTGATCTTCAATTTCATTAGCTGAAAAATGAGGCAAAGAAGACTTGCTCAAGTTTTCTGAGGTTTAGTTAAGTTGATGTATAATTAGTGCTCCGCATACTGGCATATAGTAGGTACTCAATAAACCATAGCTGTCTCTTTTTTCCCCCCTGCAAATAGTCTTGTGTCTCATCTTTGCAGACATCCTGAAGTGTCACTTAATTCATTTTTAGATGTTCATTGGTGTTTATAATTATTCCTGCACAGAAAACCAGGGAAGATTGGTCAAAGATTTCTGCTTTTCTTACTCTCCAATATTTAAAAAAATATATATATATATCAAAAAAATGTAAAACCTCGGGGCGCCTGGGTGGCTCAGTTGGTTGGGCGGCCGACTACAGCTCAGGTCATGATCTCGCAGTCTGAGTTCGAGCCCCGCGCTGGGCTCTGCGATGAGCGCTCAGAGCCTGGAGCCTGCTTCTGAGTCTGTGTCTCCCTCTCTCTCAGCCCCTTCCCTGCTTGCTCTCTGTCTGTCTGTCTCTCTCTCAAAAATAATAAACATTTAAAAAAATGTAAAACCTCAAGTTTTGGCATTTTTCTGAACATCACTGATGAAAATAGGCCTTCAGTGAAATTTCAGAAAACCCAGTGACTGTTTTAAAGTTGTGATGATAGTTCATCGAGCCCGAAGCTTATCTTGTTATTTCTTGCTTAGATCCTGCTCTGTAAATTTTTAGTCACTGAGAGAATTGGTCTGATAACATCACCATGCATCTTTTACTAGGGCGTGTCTGTAGAGGGGAGAGCTGCAGGGACTCACTTAAATGGGGGTGTGGGTTCAGGGTTGTTTGGGACGGGGTGGGGGGGGGCATTGGTAGGTGGCACTTTCTGAAGATTTGCTTTTCCCTTCGCTGGCAGATTCCAGTGCTGTTGGGGCAGGTGTAGCAGTGTTCTTTGGTTGATTAAAAGTTGGGGTGGAGCTTCAGAAGCTCAAACCTGTTATTCAAAGGACGGATATAGGAGAAAAGAAAATATGTGCTTCTTAAAGAGCCCATAGTTCAGTGTGAGGCTGGAAAGAATGCAAGTGATTGTCCCAAAGCGATTGTGTTCACTTCTGTTTTCCCATCTTTTAGACCGTCTTATTTTTCCTTTGGGGTAAATGTGGATATCAGGATTGTTCCTTAGTAAAATTCTGAGGAAGATATGGTTTATCTCTCCTTTATGCATGTCTGTAAAAAGTCACCAGGTTAAAAGGATCTTTATTCTTTTAGAAAACTGTCATCCAAGTGTCTATAGGAGACTGTCTTTCTGGAAATAAATCGAGACACAAAATTGACAGTTGACTTTCTCTGTTGCTTGAGATTAAAAAAAATACCATTTCCTTCAGTTTTTAAATAAGATTTTGCAGCCTATCAGCTTACACAGGTGAAGTGACTTGACCAATGGCACACACACACCTTGTTAGTGACAATGACAGATTCTTTGATCTACACCAGTTAGTAGGCTGATGCCATGATACTCCATAGTTAGCCATCCCGGGGAAACTTAATAGAAATGTCACTACATTCACTGTTTTATTTATTTATATATGTTTTAAAGTTTGTTTATTTATTTATTTAGAGAGAACAAGTAGGGGAGGTGCAGAGAGAGAATCCCAAGCAGGCTCCACACCATCAACACAGAGCCCAATGTGGGGCTCGAACCCATGAACCATGAGATCATGACCTGAGCTGAAGTTGGATGCTTAACCACCTGAGCCACCCAGGCGCCCCGTATCTGCTCTTTTAGGAAAATGCTACTTGGAAGGTTCTTTTTAAGTACTGAACTTGAGGAGGGGAGTAGAGGTAGTAAGGTAATTACACATCCAAACATACTTCAAAGAATTCAGGCACAGTTGCTACTTTTCGGGTTCCTCTAAGTGTAGAAATCAAACCTCCAAACCTATTAAGTTAAAATTTCTTTCGATGAATGAGCATAGCTCCCTTTTCCAACCTGAGAGGTGCGGAGCATCAGCCCCGAGATTTTCGTAGGTTCTCAGCCTGGGAAGGGTGTTGCCCCAGGGGCATAGATCTCAATAAATACAGGATGGTTGTTTGAGTTCATTGGGACACATTTTGCATTTAAATGAATTTCAGTCCCGCACAGTTCTGAACCAACCAGTTGCCTTTAGATAATTGTTAACAAAATGCTTATTTAGAGAAGAAATAATAGTATAATTTATGGCATGAGAATGTTCGAGCTGTGCTAGAATGAATAAATGCTAGTAAGTGAATATGCAAATAGAGAATTAAGAGAAAAGGAGCTTACCGAAACACTAACCATTGTGAATGCCTGCCTGGTGGGCAGGGTCAGTATTTTACTTTTTTTTTTTTTTTTTTTTTTGAAATCTCCAGTGCCTGGGACTTACTGGATCCTGAGAACATGGTTTTCTTGAATGGAAAAGGAAAAAAAGTATATACTTCTTAAATGCAGGAGCCACATGAAAATACAGTTCTGTAGGGATGGTACTTACTCTAATGGGGTGCATTTATGAAGACATCAATAAATTCGTGTCTTGCTTGAGCGGTTTCATCGTGCAAACCAGAATCCTGGTGCTCCCACTGGAAACAGTAATGGCACGTTGTGAAATGTTTGTAAACCCTGAGCAATCAGGCCACGGCTTTCTTGTGAAATGTGTTCTTCTTCTGTTCCCTAACTCTGCAACATGTGGCCCGCCCGGGGTTTTCAAAGCATGTCAACTTTCACGAGGACGTGTTTACATTTCTGCTGAGAAGTGCAAAGCAAGTTAGAATCCTGTGGGATTTCACTCTTTTATCTTTATGCTGCAGACACAACATTCCTTTTTTTTTTTTTTTTTTTGGTGGGGGAGGGTAGTTGTTTGTAAGAGTAGGAATTGCTAAGGTTATTAGACACGGTAGATCACTTTTCCAGCACTGATTGTCCATTTGGTATGTTGTGATGGTTAAGTTTTTCCTTCAGAATTGGGAGGACTTAAAGCTTAGCCAGTCCTTCGAAGCTGCGGGCTTGCTGGGAAGGAAGGAGAAGGGAGTCAGTAAGTGCCTATTGTTTGCAAGATCCTGCGAGATGCACCTCCCCCAAACCTTATATTTCCTCTGTTCCCTGCTCTGTTCCTACAATTTACACCCACTTCCTAGCAATGCTTAGAGAATATCCATTGTATGGGGATACTGTGGACCTTCCCCAGTTCTTATTCCTATATAAGCCACAGTTTGTACATAGTAGGCTTCAGTCCAAAAACTATTAGGTTTATCCCGTCTTGCTATTTACTAAAGAATGTCGTTTCAAGAAAAAAAAAAAAAAAAAGATCCTCCTTCGCTTTGTAATTTTAGGCAAAGTGTGGGGGAGGGGAGATGTTTAGTAAGACCCTTAGGGGGCTTTTAAAATGCGAACTCCTTTGAAAGCTTTAATTTACATATCCTTTGGGTGGTGTCTGTGGTACAGCCCATCCACTAAAGACTTAATTAATTTTAGGTCTTGGAATTTGAGCATCAGCCCCAGTTTCAAATATTCTGACTTCATCTTAATTTTATGTTCCTGTTCGCCAGCTGAAATGTGGCTTTTATAAGTGGAAGCTGCAGGGTGATGTAGCGCAGGGAGCGGAGAGACCTTGGCCGTGAGCCCTCCACCCCCTCCTTTAGCGGAGGCATTAAGGGCTCAAGGTACAGAGCAGGGCTCAGAACTGCGGCCTCCTGATTTTCAGTTCTGTGCCAGAGACAAAATTAAGTCTCATAATTCTGGCTGGAGTCACTGAATCTGTTGCTGTCGGAAGAGACCCCTGCACTGCAGTGACCTTTCACACTCCCCTTCTCCCCACTTTCCGCCTTCGTGGGCCATTCTCTACCCGGGAACTCTTCCCTCTTCCACCTGATTTACTAGCCACATTCAAGTTTTTCACTGTGTCCTCCGACTCTGACGATAGAATGCAGCCTATGGGGGAGGGCGAGGAGGAGGGAGGGCCAGGAGGTGGCAGTGCTCCCAAGCAGGAAGTCCCGGTGCTGTCCTGAGCCCTCCCCACACTTACCTTACTAGCTACCCTCTTGTGACCAGTGAACACTGTCGTCCCCATCTTACGTGGAGACATCCACATGGCTCTCCTAAATCACACAGATAGTAAACAGGCGCTGGGATTCGGATCATGCGCTGTTTCCCAGAAATCAACTGCTAGTTACGGCTTTATAGTTTATTCTCTCATGTATCTACCCAGGCTTTTTTTTTTTTTTTTTTTTTGGCTGTCTACCTTTTTGCTCAAGCTGTTGCCCCTGGCGGCACTTGCCCCTGACTTCCAGAAAGACAACGTTTTGTAGGAAAAGCAGCAGGCCCCTGATCCCTCCTGTAGATAAACGCTCAGCCCCAAGGCGTAGTGGGCAGAGAGCGGGGTGCCCACGGAGTGGAGGCGGGGTGGTCACTTCACAGGAATGCCTTTCCGTTTAGACCCCGGCCTTGAGTTGGGCTTTCCCTGAGAGGTGTTCTCCAATGAGGGTTCAGGAAGAAAGAAGGGAAGGGGGGCTTTCTGGGCAGAGCCAAGGGGAGTAAAGATGAGAACACTGAGCACTTAAGTGGGTGCAGTCATTCTATGGGCTCTAGGGAGAAGCCGTTGTTGCAGAATTTGAAACTGACACCTGACATGATTCCTTCTGGGTCTTGCCAAAGTAACTTTGGTGGGTGACGAGTTGGCAATGGTGAGAACCTGGGCTAAATGTTTATGAAGCATTATCAGTTATGTGTCTGGCTTCCATTAGTCCCCGTGTTTTTACTCAGTATCTCTAGGTAGTCAAGGACTGCTCCCTGCTAACTTGCTTTCGGCGATTCTCTTAAGCTCACAAGCTCTGTTCCAGAGAACAGCAAAGTAGAGGGAAATACTCAGTTGTGCAGACTGATTCAGGAGCAAATCTGTAACTCAACTTTACAAAGGACATAAGAGGAAAATCTATAAGTAGTAGTTGATCTAACGTATTCTTCTATTTATTTAAAATTTTTTTTCTAATGTTTATTTTTGAAGGAGAGAGAGACAGAGTGTGAGCGGGGCGGGGTGGTGGGGGGGCAGAGAGCGAGGGAGACACAGAATCCGAAGCAGGCTCCAGGCTCCGATCTGACAGCACAGAGCCCGACGCGGGGCTCGAACTCCCGGACAGCAAGATCATGACCTGAGCCAAAGTCAGTTGCTTAACCAACTGAGCCACCCAGGCACCTCTAACATATTCTTTTAAAGAGTGCTTTTTGCTTCAATCTCACTGTGATATACGATGAGCTTACTCATGGTTTACACACCTTCTTATCATACAGTAGAAATAAAATTAATCTCACAGTAGTGAATTTAAACGGATAGAGGCTAAGGCTCTAGGATTTAACTATTCCATTTAACGCCGGGGAGTATAGACTAAGACTGACACTGTAA
The DNA here is from genome assembly GCF_018350195.1 of Panthera tigris. Lineage (NCBI taxonomy): Eukaryota > Metazoa > Chordata > Mammalia > Carnivora > Felidae > Panthera > Panthera tigris. The sequence continues at coordinate 132,805,600 of NC_056664.1, forward strand.
GAGTTAACCAAACCTTCGGACTAATTTTTGTGACCACTTGGATTTGTCATTTTTCAGATGGCACGCTCCTTTATTTATTGACTTACTTTTGGTAATGACACCCAAAAATGGTAGGTCTGTTTCTCATTAATTGTGCTCCCGGCCAGCTGTCTAGTGGCCCCATGTTTTGTTCCCTAATATGTTTCCCTGAGTAGCATGAACTCTTGATGAGATGAGACGCTTCATGGAGATAATCCAGCTTGTATTTTTTCTTGCCTGTCAAGTCAGGTAATACAGACACTCTCGAACAGACCCTGGCCACCTAGGCTTTAGGGGATCTCTGAGACCCAGAAGACAAAAGCAATGATGATAAGATCCTTTTTTCTCTCTGTAATCAGTATTCTTTCTTTTCTGAAGGGCTCTCCTATTGTCTTTCACCTTTCTAAGATGATTGGTAAAAAACATGAATAAGTGTGTTTATAATGAATGCCCTCTGGACTGTTGTGCCCTGAAGCTCTCCTTGGTGTCTGTGATGCAGATTTGATTCAGAGTTAATTTGGTTGCTTCTTCTTTGTTAGGAAACTTCCTTTGCTAGTTTGAGGAAGGTTTGGTACCTGTACTCTGAACTTTTGAGCTTGGTTATGGCTTCATTTTCTCTCCTGGTATTTAGGTACTAGTGGAATTAAAAGTGAAAGAAAAAAAAATGCATGTAATTGTAATTTTAATTAAAAGTGCCACTGGAAAAAAAAAAAGTGTCATCGAGGAGCAGAATGAAAAAAATCTCAGTATGTATCCTGATCTCTCGTTACTTTAAAAATTTATCCTAGTTAATCTTGTGGATGTTCATACTTTCTAAAAAAAAAGTTTATGTGTTCAAGTTATCTCTGCTCCCAATATAGGGCTTGAACTCTCAACCCCACGATGAAGAGTCACATACTCTTCCTACTGAGCCAGCCACGTGCCCTTGGACTTGTACCCTTTTGCCTAAGACTTGCTATTCGCCAACAAATTAAAAAAATTTTTTTTTAATGTTTATTTATTTTTGAGAGAGAGAGACAGAGAGAGACAGAGCGTGAGCAGGAGAGCGGCAGAAAAAGAGGGAGACACAGAATCTGAAGCAGGCTCCAGGCTCTGAGCTGTCAGCACAGAGCCTGTTGCGGGGCTCGAACTCACGAACTGTGAGATCATGACCCAAGCCAAAGTCGGATGGTCGACCAACTGAGCCACCCAGGCACCCCTAAAAAATTTTTTTTAAACAAAAACAATGAGATAACCCCACACAGTTGTAACAATGGCCAAAATATGGGAAACTTCACCAAATGCTGAAGAGGTTGTGTAGCAACAGGAACTCTCCTTCATTGCCGGTGGAAATGAAAAATGACAGAGGCACTTTGGAGGACAGTTTAGTGATTTCTCACAAAACTGAACATACTCTTACCATCCAATCCAGCAATTGTGCTCCTTGGTATTTACCCAAAGAAGTTCAAAACTTACGTTCGCGCCTAAACACACACAGATGCTTATAACAGCTTTATTCATAATTTCCAAAACTTGGAAACGACTAAGATGTCCTTCAGTAGGAGATTGGATAAATAATCAGTGGTCCATCCAGACAATGGAATATTTTTCAACACTTAAAAGAAATGAGCCATCAAGCCATGAAAAGACATGGAGGGACCTTCAATGCATACTACTCAGTCTGAGAAGGTTTCTGACTGTGACATTTTGGGAAAGGCAAAGGCCATGGAGAGAGTGAAAAGATCAGAGGTTGAGGGGAGTGGGTTGTTGTGGGGGGAGAAGGGATGAACAGACGGAGCACAGAGGATTTCTATAATGATGGATACATGTCATTATAAATTTGTGCAAACCCATGGGGCGCCTGGGTGGCTCAGTTGGTTAGGCCTCTGACCCCTGGTTTCGGCTCAGGTCAGATCTCACGGTGCGTGAGCTCGAGCTCCTGCTCACTCTCTCTGTCTCTCTCTCAAAAATAAAATTAAAAAGAATTTTTTGTGCAAACCCATACACAGAATGTACAACACCAAGGGTGAACGTAATGTAAACTTTACATTTTGAGAGATAACGAAGTGTCAATGTAGGGTCATCCGTGGTAATGATGTTCTGCTCTGGTGGATCTGATGGGTTTTTTTCTTTTCTGTTTTTTAAGCTTATTTATTTATTTTGAGAGAGAAAGAGAGCAGAAGTGCAGGAGGGGAAGAGAGAGAGGGAGAGAGAGAATCCCAAGCAGGCACTGAGCCGTCAGCACAGAGCCCGATGTGGGGCTTGAACCCGTGTACCATGCGATCATGGCCTGAGCCCAAATCAGGAGTCAGACGCTTAACCACCTGAGCCACCCGGGCACCCCTGATGGGTTTATTTCACGACCGCCAAGCAGTTGTCCATTTCTCAGCGGACATGGGCCACAAATCTGACTCAAGTCTGACGCTGTCTACCACAGGTTGAAAACTCAGTCCTAAAGACCCAGTCGAGATTGTCACCTGTGCTTCTCACCTGTTGGCTACAAACCAGAGGTTCCCACAACTTCGTCTTCAAGTTGGATGAATTTGCTAGAGCAGCTCCCGTTTGCTAGAGAATTCAAGAAACCAATTTACTTACTGGATTAACCAGTTTATTCTAAGGGCTATAGCTCTGGAATATCCAAATGGAAGAGCTGCCCAGGGCCAGGTACATGGGAGCTTCCATAGCTTCCATGCTCTTGGGGTCCCACTTTCCCCAGAACACCTGGTGTTCACCAATCTGGAAGCTCTCCGAACCCTGTCCTTTTGGGTTTTGATGGAGGCTTTATTACGTAGGCACGATTGATTTAAGTCGTTGGCCATTGGCTGTCGATTGAACTCAGTCTCCAGCCCCTTTCTCCTCCCTGTAGGTGGGGGTGGGAGGGAGGAGACTGAAATTTTCCTGCTTTCTAATCATTTGGTCTTTCAAGTAATCAGCGTGAGCTTGAGACTCTCTGGGGGTGCCACTCTAATGCACTTCATTAGCATAAACTCAGCTGTGGTCCAGAGGGACTCTTAATGAACCGCAGAAGATACTCCCATCACTCCAGACGTTCTGAGAGTTTTAGGAGGCCTGTGCCAGAAATTGGAGGGAAACCAAGTACATCGTATCTGATTATAAATCACAATATCACGGTGGGAGATACTGATAACGGGGAGGCTACGCATGAGTGGGGGTTGGGAGATACATGGGAAATCCCTGTACCTTCCCCTCAGTTTTGCTATGAATCTTAAACGGGCCTAAAAAAAAAAAAAAATGAAGTCTTACTAAAAAAAAAGTCATAATATATATTTTTAAAGTTTTAAACAGAAGAGTAACAGAATGAGAACATATAGAAACAAACACAAATGAAACATCTCAGAAGATGGAAAGATTGTTTTGTAGAGTAGTTAAGAACAAAGGAAGTAGTTCAGACTGTTAGGGATCAAATCCTGGCTTCAGACACTTGGTGGACATGTGGCCTGGCGAGTTCCTGAACCATGCTGTGCCACAGTTTTCTCCTCCGTAAAATCAGCCGGATCGCCACCCACGTCATCTAGTAGGGTGACATTAACTGAGTCACTAAAACTATGCACGGCATATGGAAAGCAGATCACAAGTGTTCATTCTTATGAGGGGCGCCTGGGTGGCTCCGTTGGTTGAGCGTCTGACTCTTCGTTTTGGTCCAGGTCACGATCTCGCAGATTGTGGGATCGAGCCCCATGTCAGGCTCTGTGCTGGGCATGAAGCCTGCCTGAGATTCTCTCCTTCTCTCTCTCTCTCTCTCTCTCTCTCTGTCTCTGCCCCTCCCCCCTCTTTCCCTAAATAAATAAACATTAAAAGAAAATAGTTGGATCTCCTTTACTTAGAATGTGAATTAATTTTCCTTCAGTTTCATCTTTAGACGGAAGGATGATCTGATTCCACGTGTTCAGTTTGCAATTGATACCTATTGATTTAATTTATGTCACCTTCCCTTTTCAAGATACATGACTTAAAAATAAATGCATAAATTGCTTCAAAGTATTAACCTCAGGTTACATGTTAGGAAATAGCTGTTAAAAATATTCTCTATACTCCAGAGAGAGAATGTATAAAACGTGTGAATAGGCAGAATTTTCTGGAGGCAAGAAAATATCTGTAATGAAACCATATTTTCTGTTTAAATGGTGTTCAGATTGCAATAACATGAGATCTTTTTTAACAGTTGACCTGTCAGAAGCATGTAAGATATCGAAAGCATCCACTTAACGGATGATTTTATTTTTCGAGTGTCAGACTCATGGGAATGTACTAGATCTATTTTCATTATCTTGAGCCTTTTTGGGAAATATTTTCCCCGGGCTTTATTGAATTGACCGCTGTTTCTGTCAAGGTTGCCGTTCATTCTGGATCTTTGCATCTTATTTAGGAGTCTTCAGTCTCCAATGAAGAATTTCTAAAAATATCGCATGGGAGTATCCCCACCAGAGCCCAAAGCAACCTGCAAACATTGCAGTGTGAATATGATAGAAAATGGAATTTGCTGTGATTTGAGGAAGAATTGTAAGCTTGTATGTATGTATATATTTATTTATTTAGAACACAAATGGGGGAGGGGCAGAGAGAGGGAGAGAGGGAGGGAGGGAGGGAGGGAGAGAGAGAGAGAGAGAGAGAGAGAGAGAGAATCCCAAGCAGGCCCTGCACTATTAGTGGGGGGCCCGATGTGGGGCTCCAACTGACAAACCATGAGATCATGACCTGAGCCGAAGTTGGACGCTTAACCAACGGAGTCACCCAGGTGCCCCAGAATTGTAACCTTGGGGTGAATAAATTTTCCACTTACATACATTTTTATTTGGGGGTAACTTCACTATGCATCTGAAGACAGCCAGAAGGAATCTGAAATTTTTCGGAAAGTCTGTAAAGACCATGAACGTTTTCTAGTGGAAAGATAAAACGTTTCAGTCTTAAGGCATATTTTTTCATGCATTACAGTTTAACTGAAAACTGTCTGCAAAAGTGTAGCTTTTGGGCATAGTCTGCTGCAAAAAGGTCAGTACTGCCTCTGCGGTATACGTTCCTCTGACTTCGGTAACATGTGGGCTCCAGGTGGGAAGTTAATGAAAGCCCCTCGTAACACTGATGCGTGTGGCGATTTGCCTTGATGAGGCTATTAGGAAATTGAGACTCCATGATGAGCTTTAGACCACATAGGTGTCAAATGATTCATAAATGATACATGAAAGATACAGTAAAATGCGAGTGATGTAACTTGAGCATTAGCACAGAACTATGCACTGTTTCAACAGAGCAGAACGTCAGACAGTAAAACCCCCACATTCTATATCAAAGAACTCCCTAGCTTGTCACAGTCCCTGAAGAGCTGCACATTCCAGACCTTGTGTCTTTAGAAGGCAGGACGCCTTTCCACGGCGGATGAGCTTCGATAGAAACTGGGAGGGGTGACAAATAGAACTAATTCCCTCCTTCACCATCAAGAGATTTTTAGCAGATCACATCACTGACTCTCAGAAGTGCTGCTCTAGAGATCGGATGATGCCTATTGGCATTGGTATGATTCCTTGCACTTCATGGGGTGTCTTTACATACACTGACCGGTTTAAAACTCTTACAGCCACCAGCAGCCCAGTCTTGTTGGCAGCCTCTATTCTTTAGCCTGGGAGTAAGCTGGGGTTCCTAGTCTCCTTTTCAAACACGCCGACGTTTCATTGTCCGTACGTCGATACCCACAATTCAGCAATTGCTAGTTGGTTTTGGCTTCTGTAGATTTTGGACTTCTGAGTTTAAGCATTCGCTGTGAAACCCTGAAGCTGTGTCTTTGCAGATGTTTTGCACGTTGCCTCCTGAAGTAGAGCAGACCCAGGTGGCTGTGGGCCCTGCTCTCCTTGGAGCAGTTTGGGGGTAAAGCCAGGAAGTGGTCTGTGTTGCCCCATTTTCCACCCAGGCTGCCTGGTGTCTTCTGGGGTGTTGGGCGCCATGGTGTGTATAGTCAGGGTGGCATCCACTCAGGACTTTGCAGGCTCACCTCTTCCAAGGAGGCAGAGAGAAGCACAAAGGTCTGGTGTCTCACTGTCACTGGGTTGCCGCAGATTCTGGAACGAGCCCCGCTTTAGTTCTCCTGACCTCCAGTCAGTGCTTTTGTTGTGGAAAACAGGAAGGCCTCTTCCCCAGCCCTGGGAAAGGCAGACTCTCCTGCCAAAAAGGTTTTCAAGTTACAAAGCAGTTTGGTTTTGTAACAGTAGGTTTGACTTTAAAAAAAAAAAAAAAAACATTTTTGAAAGGACACATAAACCTGTTGTGCGTATACCTGTGCACTTACTTGCAGGCAAGTATGAGGATGTTCTGTTTCAAGTCCTTACACATGAAGGGGAAAATCCAGGGCAAGTGTTGCTCAAAGGCACTGGGTTACAGATGGTTCCAGAGAATCAGCCAAGGACCAAGCGAACAAGCCAAAGCACGATGGGTTTGAGTCCTGAATTTGCTAGTTAGGTCAAGATGAGTACTGAATTATGCAATATAGTTGGCAGCAAGGATGGAGGAGGCTCTGAGCATTGTTTCGGTAGAAAAATGACTTAGCAAAATGCAAGGGGGTAGGGGGAGTAACACACTACCTTTCGTTGTTCCAAGAAGGTCCAAATCAAAACAAGCCTTATTAGTGCAGAGGAAAGCTGGCTGACGCTGCGGCGGGGCCGTGATTGTGACGCACGGTCGCTATTGTACAACTGTGAATGCATTTTCGACTCGGAAATATCTGTTGAAACTAAGAGTGATCGCCTGTTCTGTTTTTCTTTAAGTCTCTACTCAGCCCAGTTACGGAGTCTGAGACCAGGTAATTGGTTCCTTGGCTTCTGGTTTTCTAATGCTGTGTGTGTCTCTTGTCCTGTACGGACTTCTGTCTTTAAAAATAGAAGCGTGCCTTCTTGGTGGCAGCGTAGGGAGAATGTCAGGGTAGAATCCCAAATTTGTCTTCCAACCAAAAGAACCTAGAAATTCAGTTGTCGGCAGATTCTTCGGAGGACTTTCTTTACGGGTTCCTACACTGGTCTCCGTTCCATGCTTCCTTGGTGCTTCTGAGTTCAGTGGATAGAACAAAGAACATTCTACGATTTGCTATCCAGTCAACCATCACAATTATTTCCTTTCCCAGGGAGTTTGGAGGTTAACGTGCTTTCGCGGTGGATATCGGAATATTCTTCTCTGAAACTTGACTACCACAAAGACTTTTTTTCATAGAAGTTTTTTTACAAAGACGCTACGGGGCAGAAAGACTGCATGACCTAGTAATAAGAGTAATATGAGCCATATTAATATTAGCTGACATTTATTGATCATGTATTATGTGCCAAACACTGTACTGAGCTCGTTTCATGCATTATCTCATTTCTTTCTTTTTTCTTTTATTGAAGTACAGTTGACACACAATGTTACATTGGTTTTAGGTGTACGACATAGTGATTGGACACCTCTACATGTTACACTCTGTTCACCACCAGTGTCATTGACTGTCCTGTCACCATGGAATGCCGTTACGACACCATTGCCTGTATTCCCTGTCTGTACCTTTCATTCCTGTGAATTACTCATTCTGTAACTGGAAGCCTGCACCTCCCACTTGCCTTCACCCATTTTGACCCTTCTCACACCTCCATCCCCCCCCCACCCATACTCATCAGCTTTTCTTTGTATTTATGGGTCTGTTTTTGCTTTTGTGTTTTTTTTTTAGACTCCACATGTAAATGAAGCCACATGGTGTTTGTCTTTCTTTGACTTATTTCACTTAGCATAATACCGTCTAAATCCATCCATGTCGCTGCAAATGGCAAGATTTTATTCTTTATAATGGCAGTAATATTCTAATGTGGATATATTTCACATCTTCTTTATCCATTCACCTATCAATGGACACTTGGGTTACTTCCATATCTTGGCTGTGTAAATAATGCTGCAATAATATAGGTGTGCTTATATTTTTTCACACTAGTGTTCTTATTTTCTTTGGGTAAAAACTCACTAGTTTACCGTATCCCATGGTATGTCTGTTTTTAGGTTTTGTTTTGTTTTAGTTTATGTATTTATTTTGAGAGAGAGAGAGAGAGAGAGAGAGAGAGAGAGAGCGCACAAGTAAGGGAGGGGCAGAGAGAAAAGGAGAGAATCCCTAGCAGGCTCTGTGCTGTCAGCACAGACCCCAACACGGGGCTTGAACTCCCTAACCACAAAATCATGACCCTAGCCTGATGCTTAACCAACTGAACCACCAAGACACCCCTCTATTTTTAATTTATTGAGGAACCTTCAGCTTTCCATAGAAGTTGCTCCAATTTACGTTCCCGCCAACAGTGCACGAGGGTTCCTTTTCCCCCACATCCTCGCCAACACTCGTTATTTCTCGTCTTTTTGATTCTAGCCATTCTGACAGGTGTAAGGTGATACCTTATTGTCGTTTTGATTTGCATTTCTCTGATGTTTAGTGGTGGTGTGCTTCTTTTCATGTATCTGTTGGCCATCTGTCTAAGTCTTTGGAAAAATACCTATTCAGGTACTCAGCCCATTTTTTTTTTAGCATTTATTTATTTTTGAGACAGAGAGAGACAGAGCATGAGCAGGGGAGGGTCAGAGAGAGAGGGAGACACAGAATCAGAAGCAGGCTCCAGGCTCTGAGCTGTCAGCACAGAGCCCGGTGCGGGGCTCGAACTCACGGACCACGAGATCGTGACCTGAGCCGAAGTTGGACGCCCAACCGACTGAGCCACCCAGGTGCCCCCTCAGCCCATTTTTTAATCAGATTATTATTTTTGTTGTTGTTGTTGTTGTTTTTTGGTGTTGAGTTGTATAAGTTCTTTATATATTTCAGATAATAACCCTAATTGGATATATCATTTGCAAATATCTTTTCTCATTTAATCAGGTTGCCTTTGTGTTTTCTTGATGTCTTTCTTTGCTCTGCAAGCCTTTTTATTTTGGTATAGTCTCAGTGGTTTATTTTTGCTTTTTGTTTCCCTTGCTTGAGGAGACATATCTAGAAAACTGTTGCTAAGCCAGATATGAAAGAGATCATCACCTATGTTTTCTTGTAGGAATTTTATGGTGTAGGGTCTCAGACTTCGGTCTTTGTATCCTCTCATTTCATTGTCAAATAACCCGGTGAGGTGGTGTTATAGGTTAAATTGTGTCCACCAAAAGAAGATACGTTAAAGTCTTCACCCCCTAAATCTCAGAACGTGACCTTATTTGGAAATAGGATCTTCTTGGGTTTAATTCGGTTAAGATGAGGTTGTTAGAGTGGCCCCTAATTCAGCATGGGGAAATTTGAACACGGATACAGAGGGAAGCTGATGTGAAGACCCCCGAATCATATGTAGACGGAGGATTGGAGTGATGCATCTATACACATCTATGCGGAATGGTGAAGTTTGCTGGCAAGCTGAAGCTAGGAGGAGACACGGAAGGATTTCCCTACAGGTTTCAGAGAGAGCAGGGCCTTGTTGAAATCTTGATTATCTATCTGTCTATCTGTCTATCTATTTATTTATGAGAGAGAGCTCACGTGAGTGAGGGGCAGAGGGAGAGGGGGAGAGAGAACTCCATGAAGTGCAGAGAGAGAGGGAGGGCGAGAGTGCGGAGCCCAGAGAGGCGCTCAGACTCACCCGATACGGAGCTCCAACTCAGGAACCTCGAGATCATGACCTGTGCCGAAGTCGGATGCTAAACCGACTGAGCCAATCAGATGCTCCAACCTTGACTTTGGATCTACTAGCCTCTAGAACCATGACATAATAAATTTCTTTTTCAAGAAACCTAGTTTTTGGCACTTTGATGTAGTGGCCCTTGGAAACCGATGCAGGTGGGTGCTTTGTTATCTCCTTTCTACAGAAAAGCAGCTCTTGAGGAAAGGAGGAAAGTTTAAGGAGAGCAGAACTTTTTCCAGGCTTAGTACTTTGGATGGACCAGCAACTTGACCAGCAGGAGAAGGAAAATTGAGAAGATCGATCAGGAGTGAGCCCCAGTGGGAACTTGACCATGACAGCGCAGACATCGATGCAACAAATGTTTATTGAGTATGGGTGGCTGGGTTCCACTAGGGGTGTAGAAGATGGACCCCTCTGTTCTCCCAAGTGCTTAGGGGGTAACAAGCGAGACAGAAGTGGAGGAAAGTCCGTCAGGTTCCTTGGTGAAGTCCAGCATTTGTTAGGTTATCTGAAGGGAGGAATTAACCTTGGGAAAAGGAAGGACTTGCTCCGTGTCCCATTTTCCCACACAAATAAGGCCTCATCCCAGTGCCTGTGGCGTTTCCCTCTTCTCCTGCTCCCCATTATTATTACCGTTATATGTACAGTTGACCCTTGAACAATGCAGGGATTTGGGGCTCCAAACCCCTCTCCCCCCTCCAGTCAAAATCCACATGTAACTTTACTAATAGCCTACAATTGACCAGAAAAGACTTACCATGACATAGTCGATTAACACATATTTTGTATATGTATACATATATACATATGTATATATACAGAATACATACTGTATTCTTACAACAAAATAAGCTAGAGAAACAAAAATGTTGTTAAGAAAATTATAAGGAAGAGAAAATACATTTATAGTACCAGTGTATTATTTCTGGAAAAAAATCCTCGTAGTACGTGGCCCTGCACAATTCAAACCCCTGTTGCTCAAGGGTCAGTTGTACGTGTATTTTGATGAAAGTGAGAAGGGTTGATGTGGGTGATAGAAATGAAGACTTAAGGAAACTTTTACATCTGTGTTCTGAAGTGGTGGAATTGAGTCAGTCCTCCGAAGAGGACACTTCTTTGCCCGCCCTCCTCTCCCGTCCCAGCCACTACCCGGAACAGAATTGGGAGAGTGTGCGAAGAGAAAAATCAGCTCAACGCGGATCAAATCCCGTTCACGTTAGATTTCTTGAATTGACTACTAGGACAGGGCAGAGAAGCTGGGGTAGGGAGTGTCAAAGACTGTGGCAAAGGGTTGTGGGGCACAGGATTACAAGACCCCAAAGGAATGCTGGTGATATCCATAAGCCCCGGGCGCTCTTGCTTCACCCTTCGGGCTCACCCTCTGAATTCTTGGCCATCAATCCTTCCAGTCCAGTAAGAGGGAGATGAGTCATGGTACAGATGATCCCCAGCTTATGATGGTTCAACTTAATGGTTTTTTGACTTTGTGATGGTGCAGAAGCGTTCTGCATTCAGTCAAAACTCAACTTCAGATTGTGAGTTTTGATCGTTTCCTGGATTAGCAATGTTGTATGGAGAGAGCACTCTCAGCCACAGCTCTCGCTCAGCCCCGTGATCACGAAGGTAAACAGCCAGTACGCTTATAACCATTCTGTTCCCATGCGTTCATTCCGTTTTCCACTTTCAGTACAGTATTAAATAAGTTATATGTGTTAGTCCACACTTTATTATAAAATAGGTCTTGTGTTAGATGATTTTGCCCAACTCTTGGCTAATGTAAGTTTTAAGGTAGGGTAGGCTAAGTTAGGATGTGCGTTACGGTAGGTGTATCCAATGCATTTTCAACTTAGGATATTTTCAATTTGCTGTAAATTTATTGCGATGTAACCCCATCATGAGGTTGGGAGAATCTGTATCCCTTAAGGACTGTGTTAGGGAAGTAGGGATAGAGGTTTCTGGATGCAAATGTTAACCTCTATTTGAGATGCCTCCTGGTGCTACTTTGCTCCCTGGTCGGTGAGGCTGTGTAGCATGCCAGAGGCATCCTAGCTGTGGTGCAGGATTTGGGGCTTCGGAAAGCACCCCTTACCGGGTTGCTGAGGGTTTCAAATGAATGTTAGAGAGGTTATGGAGAAAATGGAAATGATTTACATTTCATTCCCTGTGGATTCTTTACTGGACACGTTAATTAAAGTCTTCTGGACATTCACTCCAACAGGTTCCGACCCCTGAATAAATTAGTTTTAGTCTTCGCCATTCATTCAGAATAAAATGGTTCCACAGAAATGTCTTCGTGAAGTAAAAAAAAAAAATGGATAGTGAGAAAAACTCATTTTTTCAGATCATCTGTGGCCCATCCTGTTAGTAAGGGACTGCTCCCTCTAGTACATTCCCGCAGATTACTTTTCCAACTCGAGTGCAATGATTCAAGCCAAGACCTTCATCACTTCCCTTTGGAGACTATTACACAGCCCAGCAGACATCCTATTAAGCTTCTGATACGCAGAGGAAAAGGAAAGTTTTAAACTTGAGACTGAGAAGGAAGATGATTCATGGTCCTGGAGGAAGAGGGCCTCCAAAGTTTTCAAAGATGACCCCCAGCTGCCACCCCTTCCTTTGGGCGCACACTCACCTCGTGGGCCCCGGAAAGTCGATGGAGCCAGTGTGTGGACCAGGGTGTAGCCCTTTAAAAGAATGGCAGAAGAATCACTAACTGGGAGTCAAGTTCGGCAATGGGCAAAAAAAAGGGTGCAGACACTTTAATGTAGTGTGGGAGTTAAAATGCAAAAGTTGGCTGTCCTGACCACATTTAGAATTTATGATTCAATATTTAAGAAGACCATAAAAGTCAAATTGCTACGGTTGGGGCAGGAAATGACTCAAGACCAAAAGGAAGACTTCTGTTGATGCAAGGTCAAGGTGAGACAGTTAATTCTGGCTGGTGGCTCTCACTGGGATAGACCAGCTTCCTGACTCAGGGGCTGGAGGGGACACAGGGGTAGCATGAACACTGTTCCCGAGAGTTCTGACAGCAGGAGCTATTTATTGCAAAAGAGTAAATATGAAACACGAAGTCAAGGATATCAATATTTACAAAATAGAGAACATGCTATGATTAGCAAAATCCCTTTCTCCAAGTGTGTTACTCTATCCCATTTTGACCAGACAGGTTCCTGGCTGCCTGCCTCAATGTCAAGTGACTTACACTTCTGCACCGTTTTTATAGTAGGTATCTCGACATCGCAAAGGCGGTATTTCTGTTCTCCACGTGTGCTTTTAACACCCATTGTGTGTATCATTCATTTGACATTTACAGCCTGTGTGCCGTTTTATTTTCTGTTGGATCACACTCTTCCCATCTTTCATGGGAATTTTCATTTGTTTTGTTTTTTAGATTTCACCTGTATGGGAAATCATACGATATTTGTCTTTTTTGACCTGTTTCATTTAGCAGAATACCCCCTAGGTCTGTCCGTGTTGTGCATGGAGAGATTTCTTTTTTTTTTTTTTTTTTTATGACTGAGTAACATTCCATTTTATATCTGTCCCACATCTTCGTTATCCATTCATCTCTTGATGGACACCTGGGTTCCATCAACATACGGACACCTACTTCCGTATCTTGACTATTGTAAATAACGCTGCAATAAACACAGGGGTGCATATATCTTCTCAAATTAGTGTTTTTGTTTTCTTTGGGTAAACACCCACTCGTGGAATTACTGGATCATACGATCTTTCTATTTGTAGTTTTTTGAGGAACCTCAAAACGGTTTTCCACAGTGGCTGTACCAACTTCCACGCCCAGCAACAGGGCACAAGGGTTCCTCTTTCTCCGCATTCTCTCCAGCTCCTGTTACCCCATGTCCTTCTGATTCTAGCCATTCTAGCAGGTATAAGGTGATGTCTCATTATGGTTTTCATTTGCATTTCCCTGATGTTTAGTGGTGGTGAGCATCTATTCAGGCGTCTGTGTGCCGTCTGTAGGTCTTCTTTGGAAACAAGTATTTATTCAGGTCTTCTGCCTATTTTTACTTTTTTTTTTTAAGTTTTTATTTATTTTGGGAGAGAGAGAGAGCATGAGCAGGGGAGGGGCAGTGAGAGAGGAAGAGAGAGAGAATCCCAAGCAGGGAGCCCCGCGTGGGGCTCGAACTTAACAAATTGTGAGATCATGACCTGAGCCGAAATCGAGTCAAAATCGAGTCGGACGCTTAACTGACTGAGCCACCCAGGCGCCTGTGGGTCCTCTGCCTATTTTTAATCAGATTATGATTATGATTATGATTATGATTATGATTATGATTATTTTGGTGTTGAGTTGTATAAGTTCTTTATGTATTTTGGATATTAACCCCTACAGAGATACTTTTTGAGAAGGGGGTCTTTAGGAAAGGAAGAGACTGTGCCCAGGAAGTCAGTTGTAAGGTGTGTTGGATACTGGGGAGGAATGAAGCGTAAGAGGGAGCGAGAAGGAACTTCATCGGCTTGGATGTGTTGTGTGGACTTGGTCGGGGAGTAGCAGGATTCCAAGCGTCTGATGTGAACTGCCTGGACTTTGGGTGTCATAAGCTTGAGCAGTATTTAAGTTTGGGCCTGAACTTTGTCATTTCTCAAAATGAGAGAAAACGAGGCTTCCGCAGAGGGTGCTCTTGTCCGAGGAAGTTCTTGTCTTTTCTCCTCCTCGCCCACGTAATGGACTCTGATGGATATGGAATTAGGGGGTGGCTTTTAATACTAATTCTGGGTGTTTGAGGTTTCTTATGCTGCCTTATTAGTATCTGTGGCTCCCCCCCCCGCCCCATTTTTATTTATTTTTTTTTATTTGTTTGAGAGAGAGAGCAGGGGAGGGGGAGAGAGAGGGGGGAGAGAAATTCCCAGCCAGGCTCCATGCCGTCGGCGCAGAGCCCAAAGTCAGGCTCATGACCTGAGGCAAAATGAAGAGGCAGATGCCTAACCGACAGGGCCACCCCCTGTGCCCCTGGGATCCCCTTTTTGGTAGTGATTCTCCGCGAGAGAATCTATCCTTCAGCATACAGAACTGTGTACCCTTTGGGGAGCTGACCATGTTGGAACTGAGTTCTTTTGAATTAAGCCATGGAAGATGGATAAAGCATGACCCTTTCTTTACTTATGTCTCTTTCAAATTTATTCATCACTTAGTACTTCGTTGTTGTTGTTGTATTTTTTTTTTAAAGATTTTGTTTTTAAGTAATCTCCATACTCCAATGTGGGGCTCAAACTCACAACCCTGAGATCAAGAGTCGCTCGCTCCCCCCATCTGAGCCAGCCAGGCCCCTCCCCTCCCTTTTTAAAGACTTTATCTTTTATTACTTTTTTTTTTTTAACGTTTATTCATTTTTGAGAGACAGAGAGAGACAGAGCATGAGCGGGGAAGGGGCAGAGAGAGAGGGAGACACAGGATCCGAAGCAGGCCTCCAGGCTCTGAGCTGTCCGCACAGAGCCCGACGTGGGGCTCGAACTCACAAACCACGAGATCATGATCCGAGCCGAAGTCGGACGCTCAACCGACGGAGCCACCCAGGCACCCTGATCTTTTATTACTTTGAATAATACCTCAAATTCACTGTGAAACAAGGCATGATATAAATACATTTCATAAAATATAAATACATGTCATATTTCTGCAGTTTGTCTTT
The DNA here is from genome assembly GCF_018350195.1 of Panthera tigris. Taxonomy (NCBI): domain Eukaryota; kingdom Metazoa; phylum Chordata; class Mammalia; order Carnivora; family Felidae; genus Panthera; species Panthera tigris. The sequence goes on from NC_056664.1 coordinate 132,820,919, forward strand.
TTTGCATTTTTTTTTGTTTTTTTTTTTGTTTTTTTTACAAAACCATCAACTCCTTGAAGACTGAATAAGCAGTTCAGTTTCCTAAGGGGCTAGATCAAACAGGGCTGTCAAGGAAGGAGGTGAGAATGAGCCAGAATGGGGGCAGGGAAGCACTTTTTGACGCAGGGAGAACATCAGCCTCAAAGGCCCTACGATAGGAATGAACTTGGTGAATTCTAGGATCAGAAACGAGGCTAAAAAGAGTATTGCTTGGAGAACATCGGAGATTTGAGAGTGGGTCAAAGAGACATTCAGGCCAGATGGCCTTGGCTGTCATCAGAATTTTATTTTAACAAGATTAGAAACCATTGGAGTACTTAAATTAGCTTATTTTTTTTATTTTTAAATTTTTTTTGTGTGTTTATTTTTTGAGAGAGAGAGGAGGGGGCGAGGGGCAGAGAAGGAGACACAATCTGAAGCGGGCTCCAAACTCTGAGCTGTCAGCACAGAGCCCAACACGGGGCTTGAACTCACAAACCGTTTATTTAGATCATGACCCGAGTCGAAGTCGGACTTAACAACTGAGCCACCCAGGTGCCCCAAATTGGCCTATATTTTTAAAAGATCACTAACAGTGTGACAGCAAGTGGACGGTACTGAGGTGGGAGTGGCATGGGCCAGGCCGTAGTCCTGGAGTTGGACAGAAGCGCACAGATGTAGAAATAGGTTCGGGAGGCAGGGCTTCTGAATTTGGGCTGGTGGCTGGCGGGACAGAGAAGAATTGAGGAAGACATCCCGGTGTTTTGCCTGATCACCTAGGTAGACTGTTTCTGGTTGTGGGGGTCAAGGCGGGCCATCAAGAGAAACCCAGTGTCATTCAACTAATTTACGTTGAGAATTTAAAGCGAGGTGACTGGACTACCGGGACATTCTCTTTTCTGGAAGAAAGTCCACTTGAGAGATTGAATTAGGACCAGAGGGGCCTGGGGGTGCGCAGTCTGTCCCGTTCCCCCCCCCCTCCCCCCCCAGTTGGGCCTCTAGAGTGGACCAGAATGCATCCTCGTCCCTCCTGGAAGGTGCTGGAGGCCCATCACTCACTCTTAGCCCTGCCAGCAGGAGGCAGCGGGGCCTTGTACCACAGAGTGGGGGCGGGGGGTACAGTGATGCCAGTTTCTACGCTGGGAGGATGGGAAGGGAGCCAACTTAACAGAAGGGGTGGATTTGAGAGCCGTGTACTGGAGAAACGAGGAAACTTGGCAGCTGATTTGTGGTGGGCTGGAACGAGAGAGGGAAGAGAAGGCCTCATGCTTGGGGGTGCCTGGGTGGCTCATTCGGGTGAGTGTCTGACTTTTACTTCGGCTGGGATCGTGAGCTCACTCTTGTGAGTTCGAGTCCCACGTCAGGCTCTGCACTGACCGTGTAGAGCCTGCTTGGGGTTCTGTCTCTTCCTTTCTCTCTGCCCCTCACCCGCTGGCTTGTGCACATGCTTGCATTCTCTCTCTCTCTCTCTCTCTCTCTCTCTGTCTCAAAATAAATTAAAAAAAAAAATAAGAAGGCCTCATGTTTGTATCTCCTGAGCCTTAGCTCATTGGTGAGAAGGGGTGATGGGTATGTGGTGGGGCAAGTCAAAAAGAAACGAGTCTTTATGTGGATACATTCTTCAACTAACTTTTTAAACTTATGGTCCCAACTACTCTGCTCAGTTTTCTTGAAAATTTGGAGGGCATTTGATCAATTAGAAAAGACCTGCAGGGGCGCCTGGGTGGCTCAGTCGGTTGGGTTTCCAACTCTTGCTTTTGGCTCAGGTCATGATTCCAGGGTCATGGGATCAAGTCCCTCGTCGGGCTCTATGGGGATCATGGAGCCTGCTTAAGACTCACTCTCTCTCTCTCTCTCTCTCTCTCTCTCTCTCTCTCTCTCTGTCCTCCCTGACTCGTGCATTCTCTTCCCCTTAAAAAAAAAAAAAAAAAAGACCTTCTAGGTCCCCCACCCCTAACACTTTCCATGATGCACGAGCCACATGTTTTCACTTTAAGCTCATTGTTCTTCTGAGGAAACACAGTGAGCAAAAGCTGTACAGTCACATTGGAAGATGCATCATTCAATGCGCACTCCCTGCTCGCTGTTCACCGACCCCTATGGGCAGACAGGACGGCTCGCAGGTGTTTGAGAAAATAGGCCCTGAAATTGAACCCTATGGCCATGGTGGCGTCCACGGTGTGGATGAGGGCAGCAAATCCCACGGTCCAAATGATTGTTGATGACATCTGCTGACGTCGCCAGTTGGTACAAACACTAACACACATGCCATTTCTGGTACTTAGAAGTAGGGTTCCAAATTATATTTAAATGAAGCTTTGTGTTTAAAAAGCTCCCGGGGGGGGGGGTGGTGGATAACTGTATCAGACTTAATTAAATGCCTCAAAAATCTCAAATACCTCTGTAACCGTTCCTAAAAATAAAATGCTTGACAGATAGAGGTGTCCTGCGGCTTTGTTTAGACAATTAATTCTCGAATTTTGGTGCTTAGTAATACTCGCTGAGATTTATTGAGTGTTTCCTGTGTGGCAGGCACTGTGCTGACGAGGTATGTCTCTTAATTGTCACGTAGCCCTATGAGATGAGAGGTGGGGACTATCTTCGTCACCCCATTTTACAGATTAGGCCGAGCGAGGTTACGTATTTTTCCACGGTCCCACAGTGCTGCAGCCGGGACATACACCCAGGAATTCTGGCTTCGCAGCTCACATTGGTTCCTACCATACTCCAGTGTGTATATGAATCTGTATTACATTAACAAAAACTTTGTTCATGTTTATTTATTTTTGAGAGAGAGTCAGAGTGTGAGGGGGGTAGGGGCAGAGAGAGAGGGAGACCCAGAATCTGAAGCAGGCTCTGGACTCTGAGCTGTCAGCACAGAGCCTGACCCGGGGCTCGAACTCCCAAACCATGAGATCATGATCTGAGCCAAAGTCGATTGCCTAACTGACTGAGCCACCCAGATGCTCCGTTTTTAATATTCCTTTTTCCTAAGAACTATGAGCCATTGCTGTCCTGGAGATGTGGCAGTGTCTGTGATGGCCGGGTGCTGGCTTGCGGGCGGCATCCTTCCTTCTGTATGACTGTGCCTGGTGAGATGGCAGAAAGGAAGGTGGACAGGGCGGGGAAGGGAAAGGAGAGACAATTTTCTACTTCAGAGTATAATGAACAAAAATTCCATTAGGTTCCCTGGAGCCTGAATTTATTAAGATAGAACAGGAGAAAATGTCTATTGACATTTTGACTTACTGTAAAGGCAGGTGATCATTTCATCTTGAGAAGGGGCTGGGCCCCCAGTGGCCTTGGGACTCCTCTGGTCCTATTCTTTCTTTCTGTCTGTCTTTCTTTCTTCTTCTTCTTCTTCTTCTTCTTCTTTTTCTTCTCCTCCTCCTCCTCCTCCTCCTCCTTCTTCTTCTTTTTTAAGATTTATTTATTTTTGAGAGAGAGAGAGAGAGAGAGAGAGAGAGAGAGAGGGAGAGTACAAGCAGGGAAGGGGCAGAGAGAGAGGGGGACAGAAGATCTGAAATTGGTTCTGTGCTGACAGCAACGTGCCCGACTTGGGGCTTGAACTCACCAACTGTGAGATCACGACCTGAGCGGAAGTCAGCCACTCAATCGACTGAGCCACGCAGGCACCCCCTAAAGAGAATTTCTAAGGAGAAGCACAAACCTATGAGATACAGCAGTTGCCTTGGGTTTAAGCAGGGGGCGGGGGGGTGGGGTGGGGAAGAACAACATCCTTTCTACTCATTCTCTTTCCTTTGTTTTTGTTTTACGATTTTTAATGCAATGTTCTTGGTGTACATCTATACTCTCATGTGTGGGTGTGGAGCCAACTGGGAGGGATTTTCCTACCTCGGCATCTTCATTAAACATTTATTGAGTGTCTGTCACGTGTTCAGGGGAGACACCAGGGAACAGGGTCCTAACTGTGGAGTTTCCTCCCCAGCCAGGTGGGTACGCACCCGCGTAGTCTTGTTCTGGGCTGTCAAGCTTTTTGACTTTTGCTCAGGAGCATGCCTTAAGAGTACTGTGTGTGGATTGGGGCTCCTGGGTGGCTCAGTCGGTTGGGCGTCCAACTTTAACTCAGGTCATGATCTCACGTTCCGTTCTGTGAGTTCGAGCCCTGCGTCGGGCTCTGTGCTGACAGCTCAGAGCCTGGAGCCTGCTTCCGTTCTGTGTCTCCCTCTCTCTCTGCCTCTCCCGTGTTCACGCTCCGTCTCTCAATAATAAAGAAAAGTTAAAAAAAATGTTTTTAAGTAGGTGATGGGGATTAAGGAGGGCACTTGTGATGAGCACAGGGTGTTGTCTTAAGTATCAAATCACTAATTCTACACCTGAAACTAATATTACACTGTATGCTAACCAACTAGAATTTAGATAAAAACTTGGGGGAAAAAGAGTGCTGTGTCTTACTATTTATCGTAATTATTGTTACTTTCGCTGAAAGTTTAGGTGTGAACAACTTAGTCCTGACAGCAATCCTCAATTGAGTCAGACTGTGCCCTTTCTTTCTTTCTTTCTTTCTTTCTTTCTTTCTTTCTTTCTTTCTTTTTATTATGTTTGTTTATTTTGGAGAGAGTGCAATCAGGGGAAGGGCGGGGGGCGGGGGGCACAGAGGATCCGAAGCGGGCTCCACGCTGACCACAGCAAATCCACCGTGGGGCTTGAACTCACGAACCTTGATACCAGGACCTGAGCCGAAGTTGGTGCTCGACCGACCGAGCCACCCAGGCACCCCTACACCATGCACCTTCTTGACTTCCAACTCCTAGTCAATCAAGCCATCTCTCAGCTTGGCATTTATTTTTTTCTCAGCCTGGCTTTTCACTTGCGTTGCAGCCAAAAAATTGTTCAGTGGAGACCCTGCTCGGGTGGGCAGGGACACAGAACAAAACACGCTGCTTCTGTTTACATCCTTTGGCTGAGCCACCCATTTATTTCTCTGTAGCAGGCAGGATTTCCTCAGGAAGCTGTCCTGGTGGACTGTGGGCCAGGGTTGACCAGGATGTGGTGACACGGAGCTGGCCCCCACCCCCACCCCGCCCTCCGGGACCTGTGCTGAGGTCAAGCCTAGATCTGTATCTGGGCACACCCTCTCCAGTCTGTAAGTTCCAAGGCCCGCTCTCCTGCCCACACTGGGGTGGGGATTGATTGGGTTTGCGCCCCTCTTGGCACGTGGCTTCTTTTTCCCAGTTCATGCTCTCGCACGCGGTACTGGGGTAGAGAGCTGGGGCAGGGACACCTCCCAGAGGCCCCCTGAGCGGCTGTGTCCACATTTCCAAGCCCCCAGCATTTCCCACAGTGCCACAGGCCAGCCGCTTGAGAGCGGCTTGGGTCAGCCATGGGCCCAGCCTCAGGAAGAAATGAGGGATTGGATGATGTGCCAACGTGTTTGGCCTCACCAAGCACCCAGGTATATGTTTCTTCATATGCGGCTGAGTGAATTATTCATCTGTACACTTCTGCAGCTCCGGAGAACTGCTAACTAATACTCATCTTTATTTAAAAAATGTCACGAGAGGGGCTATCTTCTGTGGGAGGCCCCAGGAGATGGCTTTATAATTTAAAATAAGCGATAAGGCTAGCTAAGGTTTGTTATATACCCAACTGGTATAAGCCCATCACTCTAAAGTGCTGACGTCAGGTTTTGGAGTAGATAGGCATGGATTTGAAGCCTGGGTCTGTGTTTTACTAGCCAAGTGGCAGCAGATGTGTCTGTCACCTCCCCGAGTGTCTATGCCCTCACTGGTGTTGTATGCTTAGTAAAACCTACATTAAGTCTTGTGTGTTTTAAGTGAAATAACATGCAAGAAAACCTGACACAATATAGACATGTACATGTTCAATTTGTCAATTCCTCCCCCAGCTCATCCAATCAACCTCCCCAACGCCCATGCATGCACACGTGCACAGGTGCACTCACATACACACACACACGCACGCACGCACGCCAAATTCTATTGTCAGCATACTCTACAAATTCAATCAAACAGAACAAAAGCAGGGCGCCTGGGTGGCTCAGTCAGTTAAGCTTCCAACTGCGGCTCAGGTCATCATCTCGCAGTTTGTGAGTTCGAGCCCCGCGTGGGGCTCTGTGTGGACAGCTCAGAGCCTGGAGCCTGCTTCGGATCCTGTGTCTCCCTCTCTCTCTCTGCCCTGCCCCTGCTCGCGTGCTCTGTCTCTCTGTCTGTTAAAAAAAAAAAAAAAAAGAATACATGTTAAAAAAAAACATTAAAAAAAAAACCAGAACAAAAGCAAATCATTTTAGCGGCATCCATATGATGCATGAAGCTCCATGCTGTTAGTCTGGAAGATTGTTGAGCTTTCATAAAATGCCTACCCGTGCGACCTTGTGGTAGGCACTGCAGAGAGTTCCAGATGTACTGCATTGTGAGAGGGCACATGCATGGGCCTGGCCGAGCTGATACATGGTGGGGAAAGTGCCTGAATGTGCGTGCGTGAGACAACCAGGACCAAATACATGCAGGGAGGGCAGAGTGACTACATAAACCCTGAGGGAATACACAGCATAGGAGGGACATACCTGCAGATAGATTCCCCTTCTACGATGAGAAAAAGGCCAGCCTTTTTGGAAGCTGGGTTTATCACGGGTTTCTTGGCTTCTACGTATTTTATCTGTAGTCCTATCTGCTTCACCCACTGAAACTGTTTCTACCTAGACAAAGAGGATTTCATTATGACGCAGGAAAATTTTTTCAGCCAGACAACCCAGGGTTGATCATGATATTCCATAACATTGGTATTGATAGTGACAATGGCAATGGTTAAGAGCAATCATTTATTGAGTTCTGGGTGCCAGATACTCTTTTGAGTGCTCTATGTGGATTATTGATCCCTGTTATTTGGACTCATTGCTCTGTGGGCAGGTACTTCGAAGGCACAAGGAAATTTAGTAACTTGCTTCTTTGAGGTTAGAGATTGGGGGGTATTAACAATTATGCCAGGGGTGCCTGGGTGGCTCAGTCGGTTGGGCATCTGACTTCGGCTCAGGTCATGATCTCACAGTTCGTGAGTTCGAGCCCCCGCGTCGGGCTCTGTGCTGACAGCTCAGAGCCTGGAGCCTGCTTCACATTCTGTGTCTCTCTCTCTCTCTCTCTGCCCCTTCCCTGCTCATGCTCTGTCTCTCTCTGTCTCAAAAATAAATAAACATTAAAAAAAATAAAAAAAAATTATGCCATATACTGCTTGTTCCTCTTCCTTTTCCAAAAAAGAGAAAGGAACCCAGAAACAAAACCAAGGAAATCCTCCACAAAAGTAGGTAGAATAGTATCTTATAACAAACAGCATTTTTCTCTTTTATAAAATGGAAGGTGAACGTGAGGAGGGTTTGTAAGGAGAGATCAAATGATTCTTCCGATGTCTCCTAGACAGAGTATTCTGAGGTCATTTAAGTTCACCTCAGTATCTTTGATTAAAAAACAAGTTGTGGGGTATGGACAAAATCCAACGCAATTCTAAGAAACAAATACGTGAGTAATTATCATTGGAGGTTCAAGGAGAGTTGGCAAGATTTCGAATCAGGAGGAAATTCACACAGAAGTAGTCTGTGGAAAGTTCTGAATCATGAGTTCCAGACTTCTAGTCTTTCAGTTTTCCATATTTGAATAGAATGGATTAAAATGTTTTGATCCCAGAATTTTCCTTTTCTTTTTCTTCTTCTTCATCTTCATCTTCGACTTCGTCTTCTTTTTCTTCTTTCTTCTTTCTTCTATTTATTTTACAGAAAGAGACCACACAAATGGGGGAGAGGGGCAGAGGGAGGGAGGGAGAGAGAGAGAGAGAGAGAGAGAGAGAGAGAGAGAGAGAATATCTTAACAGGCTCCACACTCAGTGCAGAGCCTGACTCAGGATTCGATCCCAAGATCCTGGGATCTTGACCTGAACCAAAATCTAGAGTTGGACACTCAACTTACTGAGCCACCCAGGCACCCCCAGCCTTTTCCTTTTCTTACCTTTCAACAGTGTCATCTTGATTTCCTTCTATTAAATTCTGTCTCTGCTTAGGAGATATTTAGGGTCTCTTGTCAGAAATATGTTCCGACCTAATAAGGTATTCTCCAAGGAAGACTGCCACTCATGAATGAAACAAATGAAAGTGTATAATGGAAAAAAAATCTATGATGTACATATTGGCAAGTGCCTCATGCTTTAGTATCTCTCCTTGGTCGTCTTCTTAAATGTTGCTGTCAGAATGCCAGCCTCATGGACTATATTTTTCAGGAATGGCTGTAATTCTCTTACTTCTGCCATATTCTATGCCTTTCACTGGTGTTGTTGGCATGGAGAGGGGGCTGGGAGAGAAGAGCCTCTTGTCACTGGGCAAATGTTTTGGAAAAAATGAAGTGAGGTTGAAGTTAATTGGCATACCTTTTTAGAAATTTCCTGAATTATTTCTATGGAAAATCAATTTGGGTTTTCTGCATTTTTGCCTGTGAGTCATGTCAGGCTTCCACAGCCACGCTCATGTGTGGGGAGGTGGGAACAGGATCTGACCTCAGTCTAGGCACAGAGCGAGGAAGCTTTACAGGTTCATGGTGCTCGCAAATAAGGAAAGGCAACAGTGGGGGCGGGGAGCCTCTTGCTCACCAGTTTTCCCAACACACCTGCCTTCTGTGACCAGGAGGGCTGTGAATTACCTGGAGCTGGAGAACAGTTACCTCTAATGGCCTTTTGAGAATCTTTATTATCTGCATTTATGGCCTGGTTTGTGGACAGAGGTCAGAAGATCTTGTTCTGGGATATTCATTAACAGAACATTCATAACAGAACATTCTCTTTAAATGCAATACAGGAAAGTATTTAGAGTTAGCAGACTAGGTCGTTCGTGGCCTAGATATAGAGAATGAATCGAAATAGCCCTCACTCATTTTTACAAAATGGAATATTACCAGTACTGCATCTCCGACTGTGTGAAAATGCGGACATTGCAAATTACGTAATTGCACGCTGTATGTGGAAGCCCGACATCACCCCGAACTAAGAAAACCCTGTCCTATAAAAACCTGCTTCTGCTGCCGGGTTCTTTCACTTTCATACTTGCAGCCTAGAACCAGCCCTTGAAAAGGCTTGTCTATGTGTGCGTGAAATAGTTTTCCCTTGGTGGTGGCTGTTGTGCAACATCATGCCTACTGCATTTGACTTTCTCACATTTAAAAACTAATAAACTACATAAACATAAAAGCGCTAAGTGTTAAAACCAACACCTCTTAGGAGTTTGTTTTTAATAAGCTTATGTAATTAACACCTTGCACTATATATTCCATTTGTTTCTTTTGAAACCTACAAAGAGAACAGGATGATACACACAAAGAAGGCAGCGCATAGTTAATATTGGCTTTTTGAATTATGATGGAGTCGTGGGTGTTGTAGAAATTAAGCCTTGCCAGTTACTTTCAAGTCTGAGAACCAAAGAGTCGGTCCATTACCTAGAGAACATGAAACCGAAACATAAAGCAACGTGTAAATTGTTTCTATTCCTCTTCCCAAGGGGCTGAGCATAGTGCCTGGCACAGTGCTTGCTGATTGATCATTTTATCGGTTCGATTCATTCACTGATTCAGTAAATTAGTTTCGAGATTCTTCTAGACGCTGCCCTAAACCGTGAACAGTGAACAAAACTTAGAAAACTCTCTGCCCTCATGGACCTTATACTTTAGTTGGGGGAGGGGGCTAAAACAGACACGAGTTCCACGCCAACTATTTTAAATTTCATTTCTATTTATTTATTTCTATTTTCTTGTAACTGTTTTTGAGAAAGAGAGAGAGTGCGTGTGCATGTGAGTGGAGGAGGGCAGAGAGGGGGAGGGACAGAGGATCTGAAGTGGCTCCGTGAAGATAGTAGCGAGTCTGACGCAGGACTTGCACCCTTGAACCCATGAACCGTGAGATCATGGCCTGAGCCGAAGTCGGACGTTCAGCCCACTGAGGCACCCAGGCGCCCCGTATGCAAACTGTTTAGGTGATGAGAGGTGAGGAGGAGAGAGAGTAGGCAGAGGACGGGGGTCAGAGACTGTGTGTGCCTGAGAGGTTGTCATTGTAGATAGGATGTGCTTGGGAAGCAGGGTTTCCAGTCCCGGCTGCGGCAGGTGGGGGAAGAGCCCTGCGGGGCAGAGAGAGGAGCCAGCTCCAAGGCCAGGCTAGCTGGTGGGCTGGAGGGGAAGCCAGGTAGTCGGTGTGGCCAGGCAATGAGCCGAGAGGCTCCAGATGGGGCACGGGAGAAGGGGGGGGCACAGGTGCCAGGGGCCTTTCAGTTCATGGGCGGGGGGGCGGGCTGCGGCCTTTACTCTGAGGCAGACTGGAGGCTTCTGAGTAGAGCGGCAGGATCAGACTTAGGTTCAAACAGGATGTCTCCGGCTGCTGTGGTTGCAGGGTTCCTGGGGTGAATGGGAGGCAGCCGCGTGTTTGATTTCCCAGTGTAAAAGAGAGCTGTTGACTTGTGCTTTGCCAATGGAAAAACACAGCCCATCCTGACAGAGTCAGCATTAAAAACGAGGGGACTCTTTAAGAGACTTGCTAGAACTATGTTCATGACTTTTGTTTTTGTTTTCAGCCCCCCCCCCACTATGTGGCAATTAAAATAAAAATGTATCTTATCCACATCACAGAGTAAAAAGTGAAATTGCTCTTTTTTATAGAGCAGGTGAGAAGCCTGAAAAAGTTTGAGTAAGTGGGGTAGACATGTGACTAGTCTAGAAATCTAAGAGCATGGATAGGAAGGAGGGGACTATGTCCCAACAAACCCTGACCTATAAAACTGTTAAAAGAAACAAGATATGGCTGATAAGTACCTAAACACGTTCATTCTTCAATAGAAGTGAATTGCTCTGTAAGAAAAACGTTTATGGGGGAGCCTGGGTGGCTCAGTCAATCAAGTGCCCGACTCCGGATTTTGGCTCAGGTCATGATCTCACGGCTCCCCGTGAGATCGAGCCCCACGTCGGGCTCTGTGCCGCCAGTGTGGAGCCTGCTTGGGATTCTCTCTCCCCGGCTCTCTCTGCTCTTGCCCCGCTTGAGCTTTCTTCCTCTGTCTCTCTCCAAATAAATAAACTTAAAAAGTATATCTTAGAAATTTTTAAACATTAGATGTCATGAAAAAGGCAGTGGTGATGTTAGTAAATTCTCAGCTTGTGAGCAAATTGGAAGAAATGAACATTTTCATTTTAGTGATAAGTGGCTTGGAAGAATGATGTAAATGCATCTTAGGTGGTGTTTTTTTGTTTGTTTGTTTGTTTTGTCCTTTTAGGTATAACATGCCTGTCAAGTTCACATTGTAACTCTCTAAAGGATGTGGTACAAAGCAAATAATCTTCACTCTCAACCTCCAAGATGTCTTTAATCTCCAAGTAAGAAGAGATCCATTGCTAAGGATGCTTTTTCAGGGAGCTGTCATGTTATATTCTTGGCAGTGGTGAAAATCTCCTATGATGAAAATTGAGATCACTTTGAGGGGAAATGATGTAGTTGGGGAAGAACTTTTCCTTCCCAAAGGATTGAAATAAAAGTATGGCCTTCATGTCACGTACTGCTTTATATGGTTGCATCCACAGATGGACAGACACACAGATGTAGATACAGGTAATACTCACCTATGTGCCTGGGACAACAAGAGTAATTCTGTGCGGCTGACATTCCCTTCATCTGCTTTTGCCTCTCTGTTACAGGTCAGAATGGGCACAGAATGAAGCCAGCAGATTTTCCCTGTTTACCCCACATTCACAAGTGGGCCTTTGAGTGCCTGAATAAAGTCCTTAGAGCACTGATGGTTATGAGTGTCCGTGAGATCAAGGGGATGGACAAAAGGGCACATGTCAGAAGCTAGGTCAGGAAATGCGCTCGAGGAGGGTTAGGGGTGCACTGAAGAGCTGTTTTTGGATTACTTGGAGTTTTTCCCGGGCAATGGGTGAGCTGGTTTCTCCTTGACTTTGGAAAGAAACGACCCAATTGGTGTCACATGAACGAAGAGCTCTAAAATAGCCTCCGGTAAATAGGAACAGACAGGTTTCTGTTCAGCCGGCCATAGCTCATTCCCAGAAAGGGAATGTGCTCGTTTCCTTGGCCTCAGCGTTGCTGTAGTATTTGCTCTTTGATACCACCTGACCTGGCAGCGTTCCAGGTGTGTTTTCCTACTGGTCTCCCTTGGGGATTGAATGGAAAGGATTCAACCGGATACATTCCTGATACATTCAGTGCCTTTCTATATAGTCTTTGTTTGGAGATACTTACTTGCCTTTTCTTTTTTTTTTTTTAATGTTCATTTATTCTTGAGACAGAGAGAGACAGAGCATGAGTGGGGGACTGGCAGAGAGAGAGAGAGGGAGACACAGAATCAGAAGTGGGCTCCAGGCTCCGAGCTGTCAGCACAGAGCCTGATGCGGGGCTCGAACCCATGGACCGCGAGATCATGACCTAAGCCGAAGTCGGATGCTTAACCCACTGAGCCACCCAGGCGCCCCGCTTACTTGCCTTTTCTGTCAGGGTGTGAGGAGAACGTTCAGCCTGTAGTGACCTTGGGCCCATTGCACCGCGGAACTTCCTTGTTAATCTTCCTGGTATAAGGATCTTCCATTGGATTCCAACAAGATCCATGACCGTCAACGTGCTGAGAATTATCAGCAGTAAGTGGAAATAATCAGAAATCATTTCTGCACATGAAGAATCCTCAACCTGGGTTTCCTTCTTCCTCTTCTCTCCTGACTCCCGTCCTGCCACACCTCTGCACCAAATCTTCAGCCACCTGGGTAGCTTTTCCTCTTGGAACAGGTTAGGTAGACTGTCTCCTGACTCAGAGGAATTATATTTGTGGTGCCTTCTGCCTGGAAATGTATTTCCCACCCGCTCTCCTCATTCCTTATGTGTTGTTATTTCTAACGATGTATTTCACGTTTGATCGTCTCACTCAGCGGACTCAATTGCTATTGTAAGGTTGGTGGGGCCAGAGACTGAGACTACAATCTCACCATTATATATGAAAATCCTGAATGAATGTTATGAGACCCTCAGGAAGCAAGGAGATCAGCTCTACTGACCTTCCTTCCTTCCTTCTTCCTTCGATAGACACTTCTTAGGTGATTGCTAAGTATCATTGTGATGGTGTTAGGTGCTGAGGTTGCAAAAATGAGTAAGACCCAGTTCCACCTTCAAGGAGTTTAAAGTCCGGGGATAACAACCATGTAAATTAAGTAAAAGTCACTTTTCAAAGATGTCCTAAAATAGAAAATTTCAAATATATACAACATTAGCATATTTTAAAGAAGCCCCATATTCCAGCACTACCATTAATCAGTCACTGCCAGTCTTGTTTCGTCCATGTCTGCTCCCACTCTTTTCCTCTCCCTCCTTGACTTTGAAGCAGATCGCAGACATCAGGCCATTCCATTTGCAGGTGGAATGTGTGATTTACAGTGACGCAGTGGGAAGGTCACGTGCCATTCACGGCCCATTGTGAAGCATGGGCTGCCGTCTGTAGGGTCAGTAGGGCGAAAGCGGGTCCGGGCAGAAGAAGCCACAAGGAGGAGCGCCGATGATACGGTGCTGCTGCCTGTACTGGTTTGATCTGGCCCAAACTGGTATATGGATAGGGAGGTGGAACCATGGGAGCAAGTCTATAAAGACAGGCAGTTCCAGGTAAAAAGGTGCTTGTTTTGTATCCAACAGACCAACGCTGTCAAATCCTCCCTGGGAGACATTTTAAAGTTCTCAAGATTTATATTTGAAAAGTGACAGTGGGCATGGCGCATAGAGTGGGTTGCAAATGAGATGAGATTGGAGAGAGGGTAAGTAGCTTGGGGAGTTCTGTCCAAGGCGTGAACACTGCTCGGATGAACATGGAGAGACATTTTGAGACCCTTGAGACTAGGAGAGCTATTAGAGAAGACATGTTATACTAACATCGACTTATGTATGACACATTAGTATAATTTAAGTTATATTAGTCATAGTGATCTCTTCCTTTGGGGGTAAGTGAATGACTCCTGAGAGTCTGGCATCCGTGGAACTGGTTGATGCTAATCTCTGGAATACTGGAATCAGGAACGAAAGTTTGGGGGGTTGGAGAGTTCACACTGAGTACCCAGGAAAAGGAGGCGTGGGCAGCTGTCGGCAGCTAAGGAGGTGGATGAGAGTTTTGAGAACTTATCACAGTATAAGGGGGCACCCACGTACTTTAGTACAGGCCATCTGAGCAGTGTCCTCAGGCTTGCTATAGCCATGTGAATTTTCTTGATAACGCCCTGTAGGCATTACCTACCAGTTCTTAAAAATCTAGAACTTCGGCAACTCAACGCTGGTTCTATAACAGTGAATGGTTACAGGCATGATGCCTGTTGTCAGTTTTGATCAGGTCACCATGACCTCTCAATCTCTCTTAGCCTTCCTTAAATGCATTCCATGGAAATCAACCATGGTCAAATCCAGTTCTGACTCCTGTGTTATCACCGGCCCCCCCCCCCCCGACTGTGCAAGCCATGGCAGAATATCGTTTTCTTAAAATATGAGAAACCCTCAAATATTGTACAAGGCTTAACAACATAACCAGAAATTTGAGGATTGTTGTGAGATTAATATATTCGTTTCCAAATGGCTCAGAATATTATAGGTCACTTTTTTTAAACCCGGCATCAGATCCTGACTGGCCAAATGCTTGAGAATGCTCATACCCTCATGATCATGTGCCGAAGGCAGCCAGAGAAACTGTCAAGTGTGATTCATACTCATCAAAATCTGTGAATATGGTCAGAAATTGTGACTTCATTTCCACCAAACTAGCTCGTTCATTGCCACCCAGCTAGCTCACTCTGCTGTTCTTTCCAAATCTATGATTCTATTAAGCTCAGGGCAGTTTAGAAATGAGAAATGAGTTCAGTCCGAAATTGCCATCTGCTAATTCCACATGCCCATTTTGAGAGTGAATCTATACTGGAAATTTTTTTTTTTTTTTAACAAATTGTCAACGTTCCAGTCACTTCCCTTCAATTTCAAGTTCTGAAGGTTCCTGTGACATGTTCTTTTGTGCCGATGATAGCTCAGCAAATTAGATCTTCCAGAGTCTTTAATTCCAAAAAGACCTTACACCGAGCACAGTCTAGTAAACCCCTTCAACAGATTTCCATGACTTAACCATATGACTACATTAAAATAAACTAAAAAGCATACTTTGCTTTTCTGTTAATAATAAACATCCGTGTTTCTTGATTTTACATTGAATATTTTGCACCTAGTGTAGCGTCTGGAGTGTCCTAGGTGTTCAATAAATATTATTGGAATTGATGGGATACTGTATTAGGTATTGATGATTGAAACGCATATTAATTTTATAGCCTTGATCACTTTCTTCATCGTACCTGATCATTAATGTGACATCAGAGGTCCAGCACACCCTCCCCATGAGGGATACAGAGGAGGCCTTTTTAATCCCATTTTGTTGTAGCTGCTCCTCTCTGTGGTCAGGAAACGGAGTTTTCCTACTTAGACCGAGCTTTTCAAATTCCTTCTGAGTTGATAACTAGGGATTCCTAGTTTGTGTGAGATTCTGGCAGTACATTTTTTAAAAAAACGTTTATTTATTTTTAGAACGAATTGGGGAGGGCCAGAGAGAGAGGGAGACACAGAATCCAAAGCAGGCTCCAGGCTCTGGGCTGTCAGCACAGAGCTCGAGGCGGGGCTCGAACCCACGAACCGGGAGATCATGACCTGAGCCCAAGTCGGATGCTTAACAGACTGAGCCACCCAGGCGCTGCCACTCCCCCGCCCCGTGTCCATTTTTAATGTAAATAGATATAGTCTATATTAATAAGTACTTAGAGTTGTAAGTCGTTTATAAATAATTCTGTCAAAGATGTCCCATGCCCCAGTTTTTGTTGTTGTTTGGTTTTCGTTTTGCATTTTGTGTGTGTGTCTGTTGGTTTTGTTTTTGGTGTTTTTCCTCGGGCCTTTGAAGGCCACTTCCTTAGAAGCAGGTGTTGAGAGAGTGCTGGGAGGGAGGGAGCCTCAGTGCTGCCTGCCTGAGGCCTTCCTTCCCCAGGGCTGGGTTTATGCTAAGCAGAGACCTCTGTGCAGAATAGTGGGGGCCTCGGGCACCAAGGTTATATTTGCCAAGGCAAGAATTAGAGGGCCTGGCAAGGTCTAGGGTGTTCTGGAGAGGGGGAGTGGAAATGTGAAGTCAGCCCTCCAGCCACCTGCCACGTGGGTGTGCCCCCCCACCCCCGCCCCCCAGGGCTTTTCATCACCACCAGCATGACCTAATACGGTCCCTTTAGTGTATGTTTTTGGTTGTCCTGTGTAAAAAAACTTCTTCCTGAGACAAACTGTATTCCCGCCCAGACCATCTGCAGAAATGCTAGGAGCGACATACCTCAGAGAAAAATATTCGAGATCATGGCATATTCAGTGACTCTCTCCACGAATGACATGGCAGGATGGGGGTAAGCGAGCTAGTGCCGGGAGCGACGCCTCACAGATGCAGTGAGGCCGAATGAGGAAACCAGAATTAAAGTCTTTTCTATGGCGGCAACAATTTCACCGGAACGGATGCTGAAAGCATTTATCACCTCCAAATCTTTAAAGAAGCTAATTAAGAAGGAAAACGCAGAGGGGCGCCTGGGTGGCTCAGTCGGTTAAGGTTCCAACTCCGGCTCAGGTCATGATCTCACAGTTCATGGGTTCGAGCCCTCGAGCCCCACATCGGGCTCTGTGCTGACAGCTCGGAGCCTGCTTCCCATTCTGTGTCTCCCTCTCTCTCTGCCCCTCCCCTGCTCACTCTCTCTCTGCCCCTCCCCTGCTCACGCTGTCTCTCTCTGTCTCTCAAAAATAAATAAATGTTAAAAAAAAAAAAAAAGAATGAAAACACAGAGTGAAAGTCATTCAGGAAATCGGGCTGCGTTGTTATTGCAGTGATTTCTTCCAGTGGACTTAGCTTGTCGGGGACTGAATACTGATATGTTCAGCTCCACCCCTCTCCAGAACAACAAGGAGCAATGTAAATAGAACGTATAATTTATATTATTCAAAATGTATATATACTTATTATTATAGACCAAAAAAGGTAGAGACACACCAAATAAATGAGCCAGGAGTCTGTTCTCTTTCTTCCCCTCAACGTTGAGGATTCAGAGCAACACTTGGAGTTTTCCCTTGGGGCTCTGTCTTTATAGATACAGAAAAATAGCAGGATTACAGGTTCATTTGCATTCATTTGCATGCGATCTGCATACAACAGCACAGATTACATTGTATTTCTGGGTGTTTTCAGGACTTTTGTCTTCTTCTTTTTTTTTTTCCCCTCCATAAGCCTGTCAGGATACCCTACACCATAAACGACATCTGGGAAAGAAGAGAGCAAAAATAACCAAAGTTAACGATACAGATGCTTTCTGTTTTCATAGTACTTTGAGTTTTTACATTTTCCAGAGACAGAAGTACGTTGGGATAAAGATCAGAAAAGACTGCTAAGTCAGTCGTTACGAGAACAGTGCTGCTTCTTTTCTCCTTAATTGCGACAGCAGTCCCCCCCCCCCCCCCCGCCCCCGTCTGAGTTGTTGGGTACAAATGCCCCGTATCTCTGCATTTTTATGTTGGCTGCATAAAAGATGAGTGTTTGGTGTGCAGTGGCTTCGTGGGAAGATTGCACAGGGTCCGTCTTCTGTTGACCTGCCCTGGGTAGTGAGACCACCGACCCAGTTTAAATCCATACCAATTGAAGTGGATGGTCATATGGGAAAGATGCCGTGGCCTGGTTTTGCAGGAAGAAAAGGAAAGAGAACTTGAATTTGCATGGGTTTTCTTCCTTTTCTTTTCTTTTTAGCTGCATATGGGGAAATTCTTACAAAAAGATCGGGTGACACATTTTCATAATTTACTTAAATTCTTTGGAGGAAATAAGATTTCCCCCTGTTCCTAAACTTGAACCCATATTCCTTCAGCCTCACGCATGAGAACCAAAGGCGAAAAATAAGAAATGAGACAAATTAGGCGAGCAAAGACTCTAGAGCAGAAACCTTGAACACCTTAAGAGAAATAGAAGTTTAAAAAGAAATCGATTGCAGTATTTTAATAATTGTATCTGTTAGAATGAGCATAGAGAGCGTTTACTATTTTGCAACTTGAGTGCCTCTTGACATGAGCACTGTGGGTGTTGGGTCAGACATAACCTCACATTCCAGAAAGAAAGATGCATTAGGTGTGGTGGTATTAACATCAGCTGCATCGGTTAAATTCCCTACAGCCTAATATGGAAATATTTTGATGGTTTTATTTTTTTAACCTCTATTTTTGAGAGAAAGAGACAGAGAATAAGCAGGGGAGGGGCAGAGAAAGGAGACACAGAACCTGAAGCAGGCTCCAGGCTCCGAGCTGTCAGCACAGAGCCCGACGCAGGGCTCGAACCCGCGAACCGTGAGATCGTGACCCGAGCCGAAGTCGGACGCTTCACCGACGGAGCCACCCAGGCGCCCAGAAGCAAATGTTTTCACCGAATATGTCTGCGCTATCTCAAGAACAAGTTGGGCGGAAATGATGCCAAGGTTTCCAGATAGTCCGGAAAGAGCATGGGTTTTGAGTGGAGGAAGAGAACATCGTCTCGTGGTTCATTGGTTCCATCTGATTGGGGCAAACAGGATTCCTTCCTGGGGATGGCAGACAAGACCTACTTTTTAAAATCCCGTTCTTTTATTCTTTTGCCTCTCTTGGCACTTACATCACCAAGGCTGCTGAAAGTGGAAATTTTGGGGACTTACTGCACATCTGGAAAGTGATTTGGGAAAACACAGGGGCAGCTGTGCCACACCGCTCTAAATCATTGTCTGCCGGGCCCCAAGTCCGGGTCGGACGTTGCCACATGCTTCAGGGTGTCAAGTGTTTGCTGTCTTTGGCCTGGGTTGAGTTGAACAGCCGCCTTTTCTCTCATATCTTTTCCAGGCCCCGGCGTTACTGGGGAATTTGGGGTGATCTGGGCTGAGGGATAGGGACTTAAACTTTTTCACTAGTGGCAAAAAACACGTCTGATCGGCAGCTTGGAAACTTGAGAACCGAACAGTTGATGTTGAAGGTATTGCTA
Source organism: Panthera tigris (assembly GCF_018350195.1). NCBI lineage: Eukaryota > Metazoa > Chordata > Mammalia > Carnivora > Felidae > Panthera > Panthera tigris. The sequence continues at coordinate 132,840,009 of NC_056664.1, forward strand.
GGAAAAAGGAGGGGTGGGGAAGTGACTTGAAAAAAAGCTATGTAAATAATGGCTTACGAACTTTTTTGGAGTGGACTTGACTGATCCAAGAAAACCGGTGATCGTGTTAAGTTGTACGGTTCAACTGGCTGTTTTTTGAGAAGCCAGAATTCAAGGTCGGAGTGCCTTGGCTAAAACAGTACAATTCTTAGTGCCTCTGTGATGGGGCCGGGCGGCGGGGGGAGGGAGGGAGAGAAATTTTCATTTAAGAACGGCAAGCTATAGGAAAGTGCGTAGCTGTAACCTCTACGGGCTTTAACAAGTTCACTCAGGTATTAGAAGATACAGGTTTTGTAGTTGGTCAAAGGCGACAGGTATGTTTCCCTTCCTGGATGGATGAAGGTGGAAGTTTCTGGATGGAGACAGGATAGCCTCATACTCTTGATAGACTTGACATAACTCTGAAGGGCCCCAGGACTTCAGGGGCCCCAGCTGTTGTGGGCAGTGGCAGAATCCAGGCAGTAACTCGTAAGAATGGGTCCTCAGGTGATATGGCTATAAACCCTGTTTCCCCCCACCTTCCAACACGTGCTTTGAAGGGAGCTCCTTGGTCCTTCCCAGTATGTAGCGGGGGCGGGGACTAAGGAAATATGAGGATCTTGAAGAGTAGGGGGACCATGAGGACTTTGTTTCTTTGAAGTTTAAGCAAAAATGCTGGGTTAATAGAAGGCAGCCGGCCCCGCAGCTGCGGACTCAAGCCCATGCTTCAGCGGGCACTTTGCTCCCATAGTCCTGGCTGTGAGTAGTAGTTGGTGGTCAGAACTCAGTTCAGGTGTTGGGCCTGAGGTGTGTGTGGGTGGGAGAGGGCCTGCTCCGAGGGGAAAGTGGTCGTTGTAGGAAGCTGCTTGCTTCTCTCTGGCTCCTCTGGGCCTCGCAGGCAGTGGCTCTCTCAGCTCCTTCCTCATCGGGGCCCGACTGGGGAGCAGAGGTGAGGTGAAAGGCCCTGAGAGCTGGGCTGGCAAGGCGGGGGTTTATTTTTTCAGCTGGGTGATGGGGTGGCATGGGGGATTCTCCGAGGAGGGGAAGCCAGTCAGATCTGTTTAGCAAGGTCACTTCGGTGGCGGGGTCGATGGCAGATTGGGCAAAGTGGGGAAACAGATGAGAAAACCCGCCAGGGGGTTGTGGGTTTCCATGCTGTGGCCCACGGGGTACATGTCGTAGGGCCGAGGCGAGTCAGGACAAACCTTAGGATCATAATTTGATTCATCATGCTAGATTTCAGAAACCTCACTTTAAGATACTCTGGCTTGGCTTCCTCCCCCCTGAGTGATTCTGGTTTCAGGCAGTTTCCTTTGCTGACGGCAGGAAAGCAGAGACCAGCAGGCTGACCACCTCTGGGCCTTTCCTCAGAGGCCCAGCAGCAGATTTCTGCCTTGACCGATATTACTTCCCTCTTGGAAACTTGACGGTAAACACAATGAATAGGAGGCTAGGCCCCCAGAGCCTCTGTGTCTGTCCAGCTTGTTGTCTGAGACGGACCGACGACCAAATGAAGGAATGACTTTTGCCCAGACATGTTCAAATGCTCAAACGTCTCCTTCCTAGATCTGTCCTGGGGACTTGGACACGATTACCTCAAAGGAGAACATTTTCTTGGGGTGGGGGGGGGAGGGAGAGGTTTTTTTCTAAAATATCATTTTTCATTTCTGTTTCTCCTGTACGTGGGTTGCATAAGATCAGTAAGTGCAGACGCGGGATAGAGGTGATCGCTCTGACCCAGGCCTCCTGACAAGGCCTGAAGGTCTTTCGCGGAAAGGCTTTGGGAGAACTCTTAACTTCCCCAACCCCACCTGCATCTGAGTGTGTTTGCGTGTTGAGACAGGGCTGTGGACCGTAAAATGGAAAGCGTGTGCACCTTCTAGGCTCCCTGAAAGTTGCGTTTCCTTGGTTGGCTTGGTAGGGCCATTTATTCTTACCGAAGAAAGGACACGTCGGGAGGTAAACAGGGGAGGGCAAATGTCTTTATGAAGAAATGGCATAACTGACAAATGTATGCAGTGTGTGTCCTCCGTATGTATGTGTTCAGACACGCATTCGAGGCCTCGACTGCCCTAAAGGAAGACTATAGTCTGAAACATTCTCTTGTAGTGAACATGAGTAGCTAAGCAAGTTTTGAGCACTTACTGTGTGCCAGGTGGACCGTGTTACTTCACCGCTTCTCCTGGGGAGATAGGTTCCGTACTATTCCGGTGTTACCGGAGGTTATCCGTCCAGAGGTTATCCGTACTATTCCAGAGTTCCCAGAGCTTAGGAAACACGCCTCAGGCCCCTGAATTGTGAGCGGCCCCCGAGCTGAGTGTGAACTCAGGAACGTGGGCTCCGGAGCGGCTGCCGGGGCCACAGACCTGTTCCTTCTTTAGGTGAATTTGTTAACGTGTGTGCTTCTCGCTTGTGTACTTGGAATAACTCAAGGAATAGGGTTTTTTTTTTCTTTTCAAGGGTCTCAGGGAGGCACAGGTGTGGTTCGGAGGCGGCGTCCCTCACGGGTCCTCAGCCCTCCGCTCGCAATCAGAATTCCCCGGAGTGGGGTCCTGGCGTCGGGACTTCTAAGGAGGCTCTGGTGCAGCCACGGATGGGGCTTCGGGGAGCCTCTTGCCCGGACAGTGCCTCTTCTGAAGGCGCCCGCCTGGGGGTTTCTTAGCCCTGCCAGGCGGGCAGACGTGTGGGTTTCAGACCGCGGCCTTGGCCGCCGGCAGTCCTGGGTTGGAGTTCTGCCTTCTTTGCTTGTTAGCCCTAGACCCGGTGGGCACTCAACTTCTCTGAGTTACTGTAAAGGCGAGCACATAGTTCCTGTGTCCCCCGTGTCCATAGCTGACCGGAGGATTTGGAGGTGGCGCCCATACTCCCCACTTAACGAATACCGGCCGTTCGTAGTGTAAATGCTGGGGGGAGGGGCACCAAAAGCTGTAGGTCTTCGTGCCGGTGGACTCACCGCCTTTGTTGTTTTCCTGTTTTTTTCTCCTGCTGCCCGCCTCGCCCTCAGGACGGCTCCCTGGGAAACATCGATGACCTGGCGCAGCAGTATGCAGACTATTACAACACCTGTTTCTCCGATGTCTGCGAGAGGATGGAGGAGCTGCGGAAGCGGAGGGTCTCCCAGGACCTGGACGTGGTGAGTGGGCGGCACGGGGAGGACGCTGCTGCCTGGCGGGGCCGCTCCGTGTCCTGCTCCCGGTCCATCGCCCCCACCCGGTCCAGCGCCCCCTCCCGGGCCAGCGCCCCCTCCCGGGCCAGCGCCCCCACCCGGGCCAGCGCCCCCTCCCGGGCCAGCGCCCCCTCCCGGGCCAGCGCCCCCACCCGGGCCAGCGCCCCCTCCCGGGGCCCGGTCCAGCGCCCCCTCTCGGACCCTCTGACCGGCTTCCTTGTGCCTGGACCGTCTGTCTGCAGGCTGCTGCCCTAGTTTGGGGTAAAAAGTTCAGGTCCCAGAAGATTAATCACCCAGTTCTGTGGTGACCAAATAAATGCATATTGGCTGGGGCAGCATGACCGAATATTTGTATTCATTAAAAGGCTAGATTTTATTTTTTAACTTAAGTAAAAGGAATGTTTTTACTCCTGGCCAGTGTACGCTACATTTTCATGGACTCTAAGCCCAAAGAATGTCGAGGGTAGGTCTTTCCTTCTGTCCTTTGCTCCCTTCCTTTTTTTTTTTTTTTTCTTTTTTTTTTTTTGAAAAATAAAATTTAAAGCAGCCAGAAACCACCCTCATCTCTCACCTGGTAATTAGCATGCTGGTATTTTAGCAGATCTCTGCTCGGTGTGTTTTTATATCAGCAATATAATTCTTGCCTTTTTATTTAATATTTTATTATAGTTCCTCCATGTCATTAAGACCTCTTCATAATCACCGTTTTCCACGGCTCCGCTCTCTCACTGAGGTGTCGAAATTCATTTGGCTGTTTTTGTGAAGACCTTTATGTAGGGTTAGTGCAGCATTTAAACTTGCATTTGACAGATAAGTAAATAAATAGCTTAGGTCTCTCTCTGTAATCTACATGTGTGCTAGTGTTTCCAGGTAGTACATTTGCTGCAACAGATCTTACTGAAGCTTCTGCATTTGTTAATTTAAATTTTCGTCATACATCCTATTTGGGTTCCTTGTGGTTCGGTGCTTTTCAGATTGTTTTATTTCACTGTGGTGACCCCTTCAGGAAGGGGAGGCAGAACTCTCCATGTCTCCACATCCAGGTCAACTCCTTTTTGATCATCTTCTAGATTTTGGAGGGGAGAAGGGGCCTCTATGGATCTGTTGTGAATAAGATTCTCTCTGCCTTTAAAAAAAAGTTTGAAAACTGCTGATTCACTTGTATCCTTTTTTTTTTTTTTTTTTTTTAATTTTCATAAATCTGCTTAGGGTAGGAATTAAAAAAAAGCAATAATTAAGAAACTAAGAACAGATCGTTCTTTAATTAGTAATTCCTTTTATGTTATAAAGGACCTATTATATAATGGACCCAACAACTAGTTTAGGCACCTCAGTTATTCTACAAAGGGGCGTGATTCACTTCTACAGTAGGACTCTGGCATTCCTGTGTATTTTAATTTCTTTCCCTAATTCAACCTAAGTGAAGATTCCTTAGGTCAGGAGTAACAGCATATGACTGTCAGATAATTATTGATTCTTTTTCCTTTTTGTTCACCGAGTTGTTGGCAGTGGTGGTAAGAGTATAATCGAGTTGATTGAGCCCGAGAAGCATCGGTTGGGGGCCAAGAGCCACTGTCCTGGGAGCCTGACTCTGTGGCCCAGGCAGGCACAGACGACATCATTGCCAAGGCCGTCTTTCTTATAACTTTGTCCTCTGGCATGTGTGAATGGCAGGGTTGTTTCCTTTTTTTCAAATATTTTTTAGTGTTTGTTTTTAAGAGAGAGAGAGACAGAGCACAAGTTGGGGAGGGGCAGAGAGAGAGGGAGCCACAGAGTCCAAAGCAGGCTCCAGGATCCGAGCCATCAGCACAGAGGCCGATGCGGGGCTTGAACCCACAAACTGTGAGATCATGACTTGAGCCAAAGTTGGACGCTTAACCGACTGAGCCACCCAGGCGCCTCTCCTCCCCCCGCTTTTCCTTTTTTAATTTTTTTTTAATGTTTAATTTTGAGAGAGAGAGACAAGTTGGGGAGGGGCAGGGAGAGAGGGAGCCGTTTCCTTTTCTTAACAAAAGTAACCTCACGTGGGAGAAGACTCGATTAAAATTAATTAGGCTCTTCTTTTGGGGCATAGTTAATGAGAAAAGACTTTTGGGGGGGCAAGATGGCAGCGGAACGACGACGTAAAAGTTGCGCTGAACTCTTGGATATCGTAATTTTGACTTTGAACGGTAGCCCGGCAGCATGCTTGGCGGCTTCCTTTTGGAAGAAATGGTGACATTTGCCATGCGAGGAAAGGATTGCTGTGAATTGGTAGGTGATCCCCGGCTCTTGCCAAAATTCTAGCTGGTTAAGAGTTGGGGTCCCCATAATCCTCGCAAGGTGTTTAGGAACCTCGGAGGGCAGCGTCTAGGTAGGGAAGAAAGCCTGTTTGGCAGTGGGGCAAATAACTTCCTCCCGGTTAGACAGATGGGCCTGATTTGGTGTGCTCGGTTCCAGAGCTGCAAAAGACAGTCTGGGGGGGAAAAAAAAACCCTCCGGATGAGCTTAATTAGTTCTCATCAAAGGTGCAGCAATGTAGTAGTGGGTAAAATTGATGGGAGCTCATTCGAGCCAGGCTGGAAACTTCATTCACTCCTTAGACTGTGGTTTGTGAGAAAAGGAAGATCCCAGATGGGCACATTCAGGTTCTCTTTCTATGAAATCGCAGGCAGGTTGCAGAGGTAGGTATAGGGGAGCTCGTAAACCGCGGACCGTCAGGTTAGATGCCACGCGTCCCGTGTGTCATTTGCGTGCTTCTGGAGTCTAGAAGTCCATGTTAGATGCGTCTTAAGCTGTTTTGAGGTCATCCGTCATTCATTCAGGCCGGGTATGCAACCATAGCTCCATATTCAAAGTTCCCTCTCAGGGTGGTTAGCTCATCACAGACTGAGTCCTGATGGGAACTCATTTTCTTGGAAAGCTGTCACTTTCACCCCATAATGCTGCCTTTTGCTGCATTATTCTATGGTTTTTATTCATTTTATTGCATATTGTTCCACTTTCAGACAAGTAGACCAATTCCTTCCCTGCTCTCTCGGCTGTTGGTGCAGCTTTGGGTCTGAGGGCCTGTGACTTACTACTTCCTTTCTGTGTCAGTAAGCAGTCCCGTGAAAGCTGAATCGAGGTGGCTTGGGAAAGAAATAATCCACCAAAAGCAGTAAGAAGAATACATTTGGAGCCTCAAGCCTCTTCTACGAAAATAAGTAGCATTAAGTTTGTCGTGTCTGCTGTAGAAAAAGCCATTCGAGGCAACCTTGAATACTGGGAGATTTGAATGATAGGTTGAAACAGCTTATGACTTTGTTTCGTTTCAGATTCTCTGGGTGAATTTTGGCAATGGAGGGAATATTCAAAGATAGAGTAGACATTTAGATATCTGTGTTTGGCTTTAAAAGTCGAAAAATGTGTTGTCTTTAAGAGCTAATTACATGTCAACTGGAGAACAAACCAACCAAAAAGACGCCCCTGCCCACAGAGATGCTTGACTTAACCCTGGAAAATATAAGGTTTTGATAATTATGTTAGTAATTAACTTTCTGGACTGGATACCAAGCTACTTTTCCAGGACCTAATCACCCGGCTCCCAACTAGAATAAAGCACTTACTTGATAAAGTGTTTTTGGGGGCCAGTTAGTTTAGATGAAGGCAACAGAGAGTACAGATGGGTGAAAATTCAACAGTATAAACAGGGATTATGATTCAAATTTATAACTATGGAGAGAGTTTTTATTTAGCACCAAATGGGCCCTAAAGGAACGTATGTCTGGACCACAGCCTTTGCCTCTGCTGGGGATTGGGACATTAGTGCTTGTGAACAGCAGGGAAGTTGCCCATATTTCCACACATTTGGCATATCCCTGAGCCCTGTGTGTTTTTTTGGCTGGGCGAGTCTGCATTTGGAAATGATACGGCTTTCCAAGTCCATAATGGGCCCATCTCTAGTGATGCTAAGCCTGACATCTGTCAAAGTGACACCGTGTCCAGGAAAGGGATACAGGCAAGGTGGGCAATTATTACTGGCCATATCAACTTCCTTGGCATCTGTGAGGTTGAGTCTGCTTGGGTGTTGACAGAAAACAGGTTTGTGTGGTTGCTGGTGAGGCATAGCCCTGATGAAGGAGTCCCTACCTACAGGGGGACCCTGTGGACGACGTCAGTCAAAGCCCTCCTCGGGCTCTGTGCCAGATCATTATCACATCTGTGTGTGAGCCAGGAAATGGGAGCCCAGGTAAAGACTTTAAGGACCAGGAACCTAAATTAAAATGTTGCATCATAGAACAGAGAAATGTGACCTCAAAACCATTGCCGATGGTGTAGGAACCATTCTGGGGTGTAATTGTTGTTCCTTGAAGTTCATTTAATCTTTCCAGATGTAATTCTGGACTAAGAGGCAGTAAGAGCGATATCTGTCATGACTGTGGTGCTTGTTGGGGCTTCCTCAGACTATACCAGCCCAAGCCTAAGCCCACGCGGGAGTCCCAGCTCTTGTGTTTGGTACAGTGGCAAAGGGTGTGAGAAACACCGGTGGAAAGAGGTGGTGGCACTTGGGGCCCAATTCTGGCTTTTGTTTTTAGCTGGCAAATTGTGTAACCTCTCCACTCTCCACGCCTCAGTTTCCCCATCTATAAGATGGGGGTAAATATATCTCCTGAAGGTATTGTAAGAATTAAATGAGAAAACTGCTATAAAGGACCTGAAACATCATTGTAAGTGACCTGTAACTGTTCGTTTATTTCCTTTCCCTTCTATTCCTAATTCAAAACCCCCCTGGAAACACTGAAGATTATCTGTTACTTACATTTCATTAATGGATATTCATATGATTGCAGAGAGTCTTTTTAGTTTGTTTTTTTTTTTTGAGAACTAAACAAATATAAACATCATAATATATCACACTTCTGTGGCTCTTACCCAGCTTCTACAGTTTTTAGCATTTTGACATTCCTACTTTATCCTTACTCCCCACACCCACTTGACTGTTGTTAAATTTTTGAAGTTCTTCGAGAGGTTAAATTTGCATATTGAAACGCACCAATCTCAGCTCTACGATTTTGGCAAGTGGATGCATCCAGGTCATGCACACTCAAGCATGATACAGGACGTAGTCACCACCCCGCAAAATTTCCTCGTGGCCCTTCCCAGCAAGTCCTGGTTTGAGGACAAAGATTTTTGTCTGTCGCTTCTGTGTTCCAACATCGAGAAGATTCATGCTGTGTAAGAGGTGCGCAACAAGTATTTAAGTTCGTTTATGTCTGTAATTATTAAAAAAATGTTTTAATGTTTATTTTTGAGAGGGAGAGAGAGAGACAGACAGACAGAGACAGAGATACTGTGAGTGGGGGAGGAACAGAAAGAGGGAGACACAGAATCCGAAGCAGGCTCCAGGCTCTGAGCTGTCAGCACAGAGCCTGACCTGGAGCTTGAACCCACAAACTGTGAGATCATGACCTGCGCTGAAGTTGGACACTTAACCGACTGACCCACTCAGGCACCGCATATTTTTAAATACATCTTTTTAAGTTTATTTATGTATTTTGAGAGGGAGGGGTCGGGGCAGAGAGAGAGAGGGAGAGAGAATCCCAAGCAGGTTTTACACTATCAGCACAGAGCCTGATGCAGGGCTTGAACTCATGAACCATGAGATCATGACCTGAGCCGAACTCAAGAGTAGGATGCTTAACCGACCGAGTCACCCAGGTGTCCCCATTTTTAAATATTTTATGAACGTCAAGCCTGTATCTGAGATTTTGCCTTTCCAGAAAGACAGGTAAAAGATGTTTTCCCCATCAACAGAGAGGTCACAGTTTTTGTTTTTGTTTTTTAAGTTTATGTATTTATTTTGAGAGAGAGCAAGGGAGCTCATGTGAGTGGGGGAGGGGCAGAGAGAAAGGGAGAGAATCCCAAGCAGGCTCCATGCTGCCAGCGCAGAGCCCAACAGAGGGCTTGGTCTCACGAACTGTGAGATCACGACCTGAGCCAAAATCAAGAGTTGGACGCTTAACTGACGCTTAACTCACCCCTAGAGAGATCACAATTTAGTGGGGCCGTTAGATAAGTAAACAGACTGTTAAGATGCTGTGCAGGAAGATGTACAGAGAAAAGCCCTGACTGAGTGTAGGAAAGTCCCAGAAGGCTTCCCGCACGAGGTGATACCCAGGTACCAACATTAAGGACACAGAAGATTAACCTTATTTGGGGAGGGGGGGTAGACGGTGCGGAATAACTTAAGGCAAAGGTCACAGTTTGCCTTAAGGCAAAGGTCAAAAATTGGGAGAGAAGATGTGGCGTTTACAGGATTGCAAGCGGTTTACTGGGGCTGAAACCTAAGGCAGAAATGCCGTGGAGGAAAAGATACATGCTCGTCTTTCACAGGTCTTTGGATTAGTAGTAATATAAAAAGATAGGAGGTTCTCACTCATCACCGTTCAGAAGACAAAACAAAAATAATTGCCATTGCACAACGGTTGACTGGCTGGGTCAAGGTGAACTTGTGCTTCCCCACAGACAGCAGACTTCGTCCAGTCTCTGGGGTGGGGGCAGGGGAGTTGTTGTTTTATTGAGACGGCAAAGCGTGTGGAAAACAGGTTTCCCGTGCCGCCTGAACATTCCAGAAAATGATGACGGAAAGCGAGGCTACCCCCACCTGAGGCTGTAGCTCACAGGCGTAATGAGGGAGGGCTGCGTGCCCAGGAGCATGGAGGTTCAGAGAGCAAATGTGCCCCCCCCCCCGGAACCCCGATTCTCCTTTCCACAGCAGGGGAATGCGGTCTGTGTCCCGAGTGTAAATATCCAACCGCTGAAGCCCGACTGTTGCTCTGAAAGGCATTTGTTTTTGTTTTTGTTTTGTTTCGTTTTGTCTTCACTGACATTATTTGCCAGCTTTGGGCTACTGTTAATTTGCAGATTGCAGTCAGAAACAGTGGGCGTTAGACGATGAGTCTGAACTACATTGTGCTGTGGGATTCACATAGTCGATGGCAAGATACACTGAGGCATTATGCCTTAAACCACATGGCCGCACAGGGCCCCGCTCTGCTCTTAACAAAGTCACATTTGTAGTCAGATGCCCAGCCGCAATTGAGCGTTTTTTTTTGTGCCCTGCACCGCGTTAACATGGATGGACATAAACCGATCTCTCGGCTGCCAGATTTGATCTTGGCCTCCGGTGCTGCTTGTAATTTAGGTGTTCTTCTATCCTTTTACACTTAGAAAGCTTTGTCCACCGCTTGTGTGATTTATGGGGACAGATTAGATGGGTTCTGTGAGATGGGATAGTTGAGAGGCCTTCGTCAGGGTTTTCAAATAGGGATCGGCTTCGTTTTTGCTCCTGATCATTTAGAAATGATTATTTTTGTTTGTTTGCGTCTTACGAAACACAACATGCCCAGGGCTTTAAAAGCCAAAATAGCATCTTGCTCAAAATACGAATGTTTGCCAGAAAGGGAAAAACGTCTGAGCTTTTGTGGTTATTTTCACTTACATACAAGAGCGAGAATTCCTACATGTTAATTGCACTGACAGGAACTAGGGAGAAAAGCCAAGGAATTAGAGTAAAAGAGGCCACTTTGATGGCAGAATCAGGGCTTGGGAGGGCTTGGCCTGGGTTTGGGAGGGGATGGGAGCATTCCTGTTTTTGGAATCAGGACGTTTCCAAACGTCCTGTTGAGTGAGGCCCAGGCCGGGTGCCTTTTTGGGGCCCTTGAAATATCCACACCAAGTTACCCAAGCCGCAGTGCCCTGTACATGTTTACATTTAACAAGTAAATGCTTTTAACTCGGGAGGTTACAGTATGATTTATTTGTGCCTATCACAAGGGAACTATAGGCTATTGAAACATGTGAATTTACAGCACACTAGAGGCACTGTGGTCTTGCCTTCAGACAAAATGTAAAGGAGTGTGATGAATGTTTGCCTATTTTCAGGGCCTAAGTGGGTTTCTGTGGCTGTATCTACAAATCCTTTGATGATCACATCAGAGGTCTAAGTTTGGGGCCTCTGGTGAAGACTGGCCCACCTGCCCTTCATGGCTCTGTTTAGGGAATAAGGAGTGTTGAGCATCTGAAATGGGGTTAGAGAGATAGGGCAGGACCCAGACAGGAAGTCACCTGGGGCAGGGCTGTGAGCCTTTGCTGGTGTTGCCACACACCTGACCTTGGCCTCCTGACCGGTGGGTCCCTCCTTTAGGCCAGTCTCTCATCTCCGCTCCCGTGCACGGGAATGGCTAAGGACAGAAAGAATCGGGCCCTGCAACACCTAGTGTATTGATCAGAGCCGCTCCATTTTTTTTTTTTTTTAAGTTTATTTATTTCGACAGAGGGTCTGGTGGGTAAGGGCAGAGACAGAGGGAGGAGAATCCCAAGTAGGCAGAGAGAAGATCATTACACCCATTTCAGCAGTGTGTGTGTATGTGTGTGTGTGTGTGTGTGTGTGTGTGTGTATGTATGTGTGTGTGTGTAATTTTAATCTGGAGCTGCCTTTCCTTCAGTTTGGGAGTTTTGAGAATTTTATAAATAGAAGAAAGCAAGATGATACAATATTGAGCTAATGTGTTCGGTACAGTTAGTTCAGTTCTTCTTCTGGCCCTTCAACCATTTGGTATCTGTAAGGACACAAACTAATCTGATGGCCTTGGAAAATACATCTCAGTTTCCTTTAATGTCCCACTATATTACTTAAAAGAGAACATCAGTTTCTTTTTTTTCTCCCTTTAACGTTATTTATTTTTGAGAGATATAGGGTGCAAGTGAGCGAGGGACAGAGAGAGAGGGAGAGAGAGAATCCCATGAGGGGAGGGAGGGAGGGGGAGAGAATCCCTCACAGGCTCCACACTGTCATCGCAGAGCCTGAAGCGGGGCTCTAGCTCACTTGATGCAGGGCTTGAACTCCTAAACTGTGAGATCACCACCTGAGCTGAAAGCAAGAGTCGGATGCTTAACCGACTGAGCCACCCAGGCACTCCGAGAACATCAGTTTCTACTTTTTTTTTTTTTTTTAAACCTCCTGATGTAACAGCAGTCTAGGTATTAGAAATAAAGGCAGAAACTGGTGGAACTTAATCAAAAATAAATCCAGGGCAAGTCCAAGCACATCATGAATATTCGTGAACATCTGGATGTGTTTGTGGGGGTGTGTATTATTTTTTTAATGTGTGTGACGACCGAGGCCTGGCTTCTTAAGAGAAATGCCAAGAGGAAGATGATTGCAGCTGTGATTTCAAAGGGTTATTTTTGTTTGTATGTGGATGTCCTTTCTCCCTTAGGATGTGGGTTTCCCTTTTCCCGTATATTCCTTTGATCTCTTTCATCTTCTGGAATCTGTTTTGGTATTTTATCTGAATTCCTTATTGGAGTTAGTCATTGGATTCATGGAGATTAAGCCTTTCTTCCTAACGGAGAATTCTAGCTTAAGGAAAAACTTACTGTTTAATATATTTTTTAAAGCTTATTTATTTATTTGCCCCAGCGTGCAAGCAGGGGAGGGGCAGAGAGGAGGAGAGAGATTCCCAAGCAGGCTCTGTGCTCGATCCCACGAACTGTGAGATCATGACCTGAGCTGAAATCGAGAGTTGGATGCTTAGCCGACTGAGCCACCTAGGTGCCCTACTGTTTAATATTTTCGATGAATCTTTTAAAGGCTGGTGATGTTAGGATAATTATCAATTAAGGTCTTCTGCATGGTTGATCACCAGTATAATGTAACATGTGTCAAACTCAGAGTACTTTATCTGCTTCACTACCTAAAGGAATGTCAATAACTGGAAAGAGTAAGTACAGTATGAGGAGGCCGTAATAATAATTATGTTCGTAATGATCACAATAATGGCATTTTAAAAAGTACATTGGTGTTTATAAGGCATCAGCATCTACCTGATTTAGTTCTTTTAATTATCCTGTGAGACAGATACTAGTAACCTTAGGATTTCAGTTGGCTGAGGCAGAAACGAATTGCCTGGTGGGGGAGACCCAGACTGTGTTGCCCACCCACCTGGATATTCACGGCCAGGAGCGCCTCAGTCTGGGCATTGCCTGATGGGGATGACAATGGCTGTTTCATCAGGTTGTTGAAAAGAGTAAATGAAGATAATGTTTATAGTGCCCTCCATAGAATTCCTGGGTATAAGTTAGAGATCCGTGAATATCTGTAACAAATACCGTTTTGTTATTTATATTAGAGTAACTCATTTTTTATAAAAGTAACAATCATAAAAATAGGACTTGTCGAAAGCCAGCTGCTAGTAAGTATTAGGAAAGGGATTTGAAATGGAGGTCATTGTCAAATCTCTGAATCCCCCCACCCAGGCCACTCACTAACCTTGCCTTTTGCTCCGAGAGGTTTTCTTTGCCTTCTTCCCCAAGGATGTGGATCTTGATTTACAGATTAGTTCATGCACTTGGGTAATATAATATGAACGTGTAATATTACAAAGCATAATATAAAATAATTTTTATTATTCAAATTACAACAGTATCCTTTTGGTAAAAAAAAAAAATGGAAAAAAGAAACCTACAAAATTCTTTAAAGTAGAAGTTTAAAGTCTCCTAATATTCAGTTACCAAAGGTAACAATTATAAACTTTTTATAATGTTTATGTATTTATTTTGAGAGGGAGATAGAGAATCTGAGGTAGTGCAGAGCCCAGTGTGGGGGCTCGATCTCACAAACTGTGAGATCATGACCTGAGCTGAAATCAAGAGTCGTATGCTTAACCCACTGAGCCACCCAGATGCCTCTCTGTATCTATCGATCGATCAATCGATCTATTAAACAAATGTTCTTTAATGTTTATTCACTTTTGAGAAAGAGAGAGACAAAGTATGCTTGGGGAAGGGCAGAGAGAGAGACACAGAATCCAAAGCAGGCTCCGGGTTCTGAGCTGTCAGCACAGAGCCTGATGAGGGGCTCAAACCCACGAATTGTGAGACCATGACCTGAGCCGAAGTCAGACAACCAACTGAGCTGCTCAGGCACCACTATTTTTTTATTTTTATAAAATATTTTAAATTTTATTTATTATTGCAGTACACTGATGTACAATATTATATTAGTTTCATGTGTACAGCATCGTGATTTGGCAATTTCTATGCATTATGCGGTGCTCACCATGGTAAGTGTAGTCATCATGTGTCACTATACAAAGTTATTACACTGTTATTGACTGTATTCCCTCTGCTATGCTTGTGATTAATTTATGTATAACTAGAAGTTTGCACCTCTTAATCCCCTTTATCTTTTTTTCCCTTCTCCCCACTCACCTCTCCTCTGGCAACCACCAATTTGTTCTTTGCATTTAAGAGTCTCCTCATTTTATTTCTTGTTTATTTATTTTGTTTCTTGGATTCGACATGTAAGTGAAATCATATGGCATTCGTCCTTTGCTGACTTATTTCATTTAGCATAATGCCCCTTGGTCTATCCATGTTGTTGCATATGGCGAGATCTTACTCTTTTTTATGGCTGAGTAATATTCCAGTGTGTGTGTGCGTGCGTGTGTGCACGCGCGTGTGTGTGTATCACATCTTCTTTATCCATTCATCTATTGAATACTTGGGCTGCTTCCATATCTTGACTATTGTAAATAATACTGTGATAAACATAGGGGTCCATATATCTTTTTGAATTAGTATTTTTGTTTTCTTTGGGATTCCCAGTAGTGCAGTTGCTGGATCATATGGTAATTCTGTTTTTGATGTTTTGAGGAACCTTCATGCAGTTGTCTACAGTGGCTGCATCAGTTTGCATTCCCACCAGCAGTGCGTGAGGGTTCCTTTTTCTCCACATCCTCAACAAACCTGTTATTTCTTGTCTTTTTGATTCTAGCCATTCTGACAGGTGTAAGGTGATATCTCATTGTGGTTTGGATTTGCATTTCCCTGATTGTGAGTGACGTTGAGCATCTTTTCATGTGTCTGGAAACAATTAGCTTTTAAGTAGTTTTCTGGGGTTCCACATTATTTTCTTTACGTTCTCTTTCTCCATTTCTCTTCTTTTTCTCATTGCACGCACGGAAATCTCTCCTGGCCTACAGACAGACATCATGTTTGACCTAGGGCAGAATTGAAGCAGACGATTAAGAGAGGGTTTGACAAGTTGCTAGAGATAGTCATCTGATAGTGGTACGAAGTAAACGAAGAGACAAGAAATTTAAGTAGTAGTTAGAAGAACTCAAAAAGCTCAGCAACCTGGACTGTTTGGAATAGGAGCGAGTAGCTCTGTAGGTTCCGTGGGCAATCCTGAATTCAAAAGAATCTCTTGAAATTATATTCCCTGCGTTGTCCTAGAATGCAGGGGATGATAGACTTGAGAAAAAATTACATTCGAGAAGGCAAAATCACGTGAAGACGTTTTACAGTTTTGCCTGTAGCTTTTTCTTGAAAACTCAGTATATTTAACAGAATAACCCAACACTAGAGGGTCTTCTAATATTGTAGTTGTAGTGTGTTGTAATAACTGTCTTAGAAATGGCCAAATGATGGCATTCAGTACTCTTCCTGAAAGCGAATGCAGGGAACTGGTAAAGTCAGCAGAGGAAAAACATTTACTGGATTTCTGGTGTGTTTCAGTAACGTATTTGGTGCCATGGGGAAGCCATTAGCGTCATGAGGAAGCCCATGTTGCAATAGAACAAGACCGCCAAGGACAAGATTAGATTAGTCACAGTCATAAGTGGGTGATACGGATCTGCCTGCAACAGATTCTAGCTCTCCATCCGTTCACGGAAAGCTACATTAAGCATCAGGAAAATAGAAAAGGTAAAGGTGGTCACTCTTGTTGGTTGGAAGACTTAGCTGAACTGGTTTGGAGGAGTGTGTCCATTCAGCCAGGGTCAGGACTCTATAGCATAAAATCAAGTGGCAGACTGATGCCTGAGTGATTGGGACAAAACTGGTGCGATGGCTCAGCCTATCCTGTGCCATAAGCTGGACCAACAGAAGTAAACAGCTGAGGCTTAGGTGAATTTAACAGGGCTGAACTTCTAAGAGCACGTCTGGTTAGTACGGTAATGGCCCAGGTTATAGACCTATATTGGTTTTCCAAGTGGATATTTTCTTTTAATTAAGCTACCCCTGATTGTAGTTCCTTATAAAACATTTATTGACTAGTGGCCACCGACAGCAACTCCAGGCTGCACCTTCACTCATTCCCTTGGGGGAAGATTTATCTTGGAACCGGCGATTGGGCACCAACTCCATTTTCCCACAGAAGCTTGTTCTGTGTGGCGGGGTGGGCCCTGCCTTCGTTTCCCGGCACATCATGAGATAAACCGGACCCTGAGGTTTGAGCTGGGAATATGCCCACTTGTGCTGACGTTAAAGCTGCGTGTTACCTCAAAAAAAAAAAAAAAATCAGAAATTGACAAGGTATTCTTCGGAACCCAACCCGTCTTGTGCTGGGTAGTGGCCTCCACGGTTAAGGTAACACTCGGAGATGTTTACTCCAGGTGGAGATATGTTTGTGCACATGTCACACTGACTTGAGGATGGGACAGAGGATAGGGCAGGGCTGTAGAACAAGCCAGATGCACATGCTTCTTATTGCTGGGTGCCCGTCACGTGGCCTGACCCGAAGAGATGCAAGTTTTGAACACAAGCCAACAACATTTTAATCAGATCTGAATTTATTGAGCAATCCTTCTGTTTGTTTGCTTGGTTCCTTTGACTGGAATGCTTACCGTCCGAACCTCAAAGAGCAGGACCTCTGAAGGACTTCACTAGGAGGCTCCACGTGGGCATTGCTGATATGCGTGAAATCTGTTTATAAACTGCAAGAGAAAAAAAGGAGTTCTAAATAAAGGCAGTTGGCGTGTGATTTTGATTTGTTGTGTTGTGTTAAATAATGTTGCTGTTTGTATACAGATTCTTAAATTCAGTGCTCAAGCAAAGAGAGAACAGTGTCCTGTTCATCAGCACCCAGCAGGGACATAGCCAACTTGTGCATTTTCCCTTCTAGGACAATTTGCAAGTGATTGTGCAGCCTGAGTGCTAAGACATTGGGCCTTAGGAATATACTTCTAGGGATATACTGAGGAATATACTCCTAAAGTAGTCCAGGAAGGATCTGACCCTAGGGGTTTGTCCAGGTAGAGTGCTGTGCTGGGGACGATCAGTGAAGGCAGAGTAGACCATGGAGAATCCGGGGCCAGGAAAACAGGGCCTCCTCACATCTAGGAAGGCATTCTTCATAAGAGGGGTGGCGGTGAGGAGGGTTGAACTTTTTAGTTTAGCTCTTATTTTTTTAGTTAAAAAGTTACTTTTTAAAAAGACTGTAGTGAATACCCGTAAAATTTACCATGCTAACCATTTCAAGTGGGCAGTTCAGTGGCATTAAGTATATTCTCATGGTTGTGCCTTCATCGCCACATGACTCTCTTCATCCTGCCAAACTGCCATCCACAGGACTCTCTTCATCCTGCCAAACTGGACTCCTGTGCCTGTTAAACAGTTCCCCATTCTCCCCTTCCCCCCAGTACCCCCTTTCCCTCTGGCACCCACCTTCCTACTTTCCGTCTCTATGGATTGAACCACTCTAAATACCTCATATACTTGGAATTATGTAGTATTTGTTCTTTTGTGATTGGTTTATTCCAGTCTCAGTATAATGTCCTCCAGATTCATCAGTGTTGTAGCATGTATCTGAGCGTCCTTCTTTTCTAAGGCTGAGTAATATTCGATTGTATGTACATGTGACATTTTGTGTATCTGTTAACCCATCGGAGGACAGTTGGGTTGCGTCTGCCATTTGGCCATTGAGAGTAATGCTGCTGTGAACACGAGTGTACAAATACCTCTTTAGGCCTCTGCTTTCAATTCTTTGGAGGGCATGTACCCACAAGTGGAACTGTTGGACCTTATGGTAATTGTTTTTGATTTTTTTGGGGGGACTTCCATTACTGTTTTCCACAGCAGCCACACCAGTTTACATCCGCACCAACAGTGCACAGAGGTTCCAGTTTCTCCACATTCTTGCCAACACTTGTTCTTTTCTTCTTTCTTCTTCTTTCCTTCCTTTCTAGTAGCCATCTTAATGGCTGTGAAGTGGTACCTTATTGTGGTTCTTATTTGTATCTCCCTAATGATTAGTGACGTAGAACATCTTTTCATGTGCTTGTTGACCATCTGTATATCTTCTTTGGAGAAATGTCTGTTCAAGTCCTTTTCTTATTAAATTTTTTTTTTCATTTTATTTGAGAGAGGGAGGGAAGGAGGGAGGGAAAGAAGAGCAGAGGGAAAGAATGGGAGAGAGAGAGAGAGAGAGAGAGAGAGAGAGAGAGAGAGAGAGAGAGAGAGAGAGAGAATTCCAAGCAGGGTCCATGCTCAGTGCAGAGCCTGACGCAGGGCTCGGTCCCATGGTCCTGGGATCATAACCTGAGCCAAAACCAAGAGTCAGATGCTCAACCAACTGAGCCACCCAGGTGCCCCATCCTTTTCCCATTTTTGAATTGGGTTTTTCTTGTTGAGTTGTAGGAGTTCTTTATGTATTCTGGATATTAATCCCTTATAAAGATAGGATTTGCAAATATGTTCTCCCATTCCCTGGATTGCCTTTTCACTCTGTTAATAGTGTTCTTTGAAGAACAAAAATGTAAAAATGTTTCATTTTGATGAAGTTTGATACATCTAATTTCTCTTTTGTTGCCTGTGAATTTAGCATCCTATCCAAGAAATTATTGCCAAACATACTGTCATGAACCCCTTCTCCTATGTTTTCTTCTAAGAGTTTTATAGTTTTAGCTCTTACAGTTAGACCTGTGGTCCATTATGAGCTAATTTTTGTATATGGTGAAAGGTACCCCTTTGGCTTTTATTATCATGCAGTTTATACACGATTGCATAATTTCAAGAGATTTATTGTGAAGAAAAACAGCCCCTGCCTCTCTTGCCTATTGTTTCTGCCTATAGACTGTTGATCAACCACACACTTGTCACTGTGTCCCCCTCTAGGGCCACCTCCTCTGCATTCTTTTCCTTGGACCCCTGAGGGAAGTGGGCCTTGCTTTTCTGAATCTCCAGTTTTATCATATGTCTGTTCTTTTCTACCTTGTATTATTATTTTTTGAATTAAGAAATCATTTTCATGTTTACTTATCTATTTTGAGAGAGAGAGAGCAGGGGAGGGGCAGAGAGAGAGAGAGAGAGAGAGAGAGAGAGAGAATCCCAAGCACCATGAGATCATGACCTGAGCTGAAATCAAGAGTCAGCCACTTCATCCAACTGAGCCACCCAGGCGCCCCACTACATTGTATTATTATTCATACTTGTCTTATCCCTTCTACCAGATTATAAGTGCCTTATAATTGCATCCTTCTATCCTTATATCCTTCAGAGCATTTGCCACAGTACCTGGTGCCTCTTGGTCACTTGACCTTGAAGAGGCCAAGGATTATTAACTGAATGGCCCGTTATAAAGAGTTATAAGTAGGGGCCCCTAGGTGACTCGGTTAAACGTCCGACTTTGGCTCAGGTCATGATCTCACAGTCTGTGGGTTCGAGCCCTGCATTGGGCTCTGTGCTGACAGCTCGGAGCCTGGAGCCTGCTTTGGATTCTGTGTCTCCCTCTCTCTGGCCCTTCCCCTCTTGTGCTCTGACTCTCTCTCAAAAATAAACATTAAAAAAAAAAATTAAGAGTTGTAAGTAGTATTAGGTGAATAGCACTATGGAATTTGAACATTCTCATGTTTCCCTTTTTGCTTAAATGAATTCTCAAGTTCAGTTTTATTTAAAGTGTCTAAAATGCTATGAAATCTGCCACCAACATAATAGTAAGAGATTTCGAGAACAAGAAGAGATTAAGAGAAGGGTGGCCTTTTATACCAATGTCGCTTGGGGTTATGTAAGAGATTTCATACCTAAGTGACTTCAAGTTTGTTCTTAAAACCTGCAATCTCTATTGGAAGCCAGACAACAGGAGGAGGCGACTTCTTGTGCTTTTAATAAAGTTGAACTGCTGGAGGCGGTCACGAAGCAGGAATCAAATGAAGATTCTGGTCCCTTGGAGAGTCACTTTCACCACAGATCATAACAGAACACATCGCACTCTTAGCTGGACACGGATACTCCTGTTTCTCCCATCAGGATGTTGCCTGTGGAAAACCTGGTGTGTGTCAGTTGGAGGTTGTGGACGTACCCATGATAGAGTGACCATGAGTTTAGATACTGTCGTAGGGCAATCCATGCTGAAGTTTTGCGGTGGGGGTGTTTTTGTTATAAGAAAAGGGTGACATTGTGGAAAGCAGGGCTTACGGTTATATTTTTAATGGTTGCCTATCTAAATAACAAGAGATGACTTATAACCTAGAATAGTTGTCAGTCAGTTCTCTTTGTGACAGAGCCATACCTCCCTATTAAGCAACAACCCATATCACTAACGTTACATTTTCTCTCCCTAGGACAGTCTTAGTTATAAGATGCACATAAAGTCACATTCCTTAGTGAATGGAAGCCTCCCGAGGTGATAAACAACCGCGTTGCATTAGAGGTAATAAGCGTCCTAAGATGGGCTAGCTGTAAAGAGGGCTTCGTCATAAACTAGTATAATGCACCACCGTGTCACAAGCTACCCAGAGGTGTCCTATAAAGCTTCGCCCACACATCTGTGACACAGACATAAAAATCGCCTCCTGGGTCTGTATTTTTATTGAAGCGATTTCATGAATTTTAGTTAAATACATAATCTTGCGATTCAGTCAGTCACTAAGTATTGAGTGAGCACTTTACCATGTGTGCTGGGGTCCGGGAGAAATGCAGTATAATTTTTTCCCCCGGTGAACAAACACATGAAAACGTAGAGGCTAGGATTTTCGGTAGCTCAGCATTACAGTTACAGGCGGTCAGCATGTATTGGGACCTCACCATGTGCAAGGCCACACATCTGAAATTGTGTGTGGAGTTAAAAATATGTCACGTGGGTTTTTTTGTAATTATCCATGTAAAATTTGGTGAAGTTAATATGAAGCAGGAAACACCCCTTACCATTCCCAGTCATTTCCGGATTTATTCTCAACGACCCTGATGGGAATAATTTGCCAAATCTTATTGCCGGTTACAGTCTTCACGGATTTTTCACTTTTAAATCCTGAATCTCCACTTTGGTATAATTCGTGTCTTTACAAAACCCCTTTCTGGCCTGAGGCTAGGCTGAACATGGGTACTGGGGACTCGTTGTGACTTGTAGTTGAGGTGCTACAGAAGTATATGTATATGTCTGACTAACCATGTTTCAAAATGTTTTGAGGGTTACAGCGTGGCCAGGTAGAGGGATTATTTTAACTAGGTTTTGATGTAAGGATCGACAGAGCCACGGTTCCCGTAAGATAGGATTAATAAGCATCTGGTATTTTTCACGTAAGTTTCAATTTGTGCCTCACTGTCTCCCAGTAGCTGGCATCTCCTTCAGCGCTGGCACCTTGAGAGGAAGATTCTTCCGTATGTTACAGTTATACCTAAGGCGTCCATGATGGAAAGAAAGAAAAAGTTGTTAAAAATGGTGGAAAACAGTATAGTGAAGTAGTTACTGTTTGGGTTTTAAACTTATAATTTATGCCGTAGTTAACTTCAGTTTGCCTTGAGTCCCCCAAAGCTAAAATACAACGGCATGAGGTTGAGAGAGAAAGAATCATGGGAAAAGAGGCATTTCTTGAAGAAAGGAGCTCTGTGATCCTGAGGAATACTAAGATTTTACTGATGATACTCTAAAGGGAAGTATTTCAGAAACTGTGAACCTGGTGGGTAGGCTGATTTCTTACCAATGGCACCAAACTTAGCTACTAAGTCTGGTGCAGCTCAGTTTCAGTTAGACTAGTGAGATAATACTAACTTGCAGAAAAGTTGCACCCGCGTCATGGGAGCCTTGAATGTCAGTTTAATAGTTTGACATTGTTCTGTTGTTAAGAGGGAACATAGAAAAGTTGGTGTTTTTTTTTAAGTTTTATTTATTTATTTATTTTGAGAGAGAGAGAGAGAGAGAGAGAGAGCGAGCAGGGGAGGGGCAGAGAGAGAAAGAGGGAGAGGGCGAATCCCAAGCAGGCTCTACACTGTCAGCACAGACCCTGATGTGGGTCTGGAACTCACAGACTCTGAGATCATGACCTGAGCTGAAACCAAGAGAGTCAGACGCTTGCTTAACTGACTGGGCCACCCAGGCGCCGCCCTCCTTTTTTTTTTTATTTACTGACTTGGGGTGGGGGCAGTTTTTGATTAGGAGAACCACAGGAGAATTCCATTCCTGAAAAGCTTGATTTATCAAGAGTGCATTTGAAGATTTGGGAGGAGGAAGAACAGATAGGGGGCTGTTCTGCAGTCCGGATCAAAGGTAGTAGAAGAACAATATTATTAGGTATAGAAACGGAAATGAGATAGATGCAAGAAACATTTTGTTGGAAGGATTTAGAACTTGACTGAATCTCTCCGGGGTCGGGCCGGGGGGGATGCATGAAGGTGCTAGGAGGTTGGTGTGGTTATTAACAGGTGAGGAGAAGGTGCGACGCTCTAATGTGCAGAGATTGAGGTCCTGTCCACACATTCTCGTGGAGCCACGCAGCCAGGGAGGGGCTTAAGATTGGTGGCCTCCAATTTGAAGAAGCAGCTGGAGTAGGAGAGATCTGTTCTGAAACTTACCATCAGTGTCTTCTCAGCACCTAATTTGATGTACGGCCTTCAAAGATTGGTCAACAGGAGGCGAGTTGAGGCAGTGGGTATAGAAAATTCACTCAAGAAGTTTGGCTCCGGGGGTGCCTGGATTGCTCAGTCCGTAGAGCACGTGACTCTTGATCACATGTTGTAAGTTTGAGCCCCACGCTGGGTGCAGAGGTTATTTAAAAATAAAATCTTTAGGGGCACCTGGGTGGCTCGGTCATTTGAGCGTCTCATCCTTGATTTCAGCTCCGATTGTGATCCTAGGGTCGTGGTGGGATTGAGCCCCTCGTCAGGCTCCATGTGGAGGGTGGAACCTGCTTAAGATTCTACCCCTCTCTCTCTCTTCCTCTCCCTCTGCCCCCCTCCCCTGCTTGTGTATGCTCTCTCTCTCTCTCTAAAGAATAGAATTGGATAGAATAGAAGGGTGCCTGGGTGGCTCAGTTGGTTAAGCGTCCGACTTCGGCACAGGTCATGATCTCGCCATCCGTGAGTTGGAGCCCCGCATTGGGTTCTGTGCTGACTGCTCAGAGCCTGGAGCCTGTTTCAGAATCTGTGTCTCCCTCTCTCTCTGCCCCTCCCCTGCTTGCATGCTGTCTGCCTCTCTTCCCTTCAAAAATTAAAAAAAAAAAAAAAAAATCTCTTCAAAGATATTTCCACATCTAGGAAATTCGGACTACTATAAAAGGGCCTGGGTACTGATTTTCATATATTGCGATTCTTCCACTGATTAAATAGTAAACATGAAGGGAGAACATCACTGTTCTGACATTTGTTAGATTTGACCCAGGCCTTTCTATAACCCCCCCCCCCCGCCACCTGTTGTGTCCCACATCTAGGGACAAAACAATATCAATAAAGCAATACTTGAAGAAAAGCATTGATTTTGTAGGAAATATACCGCAGGGCAGTTTTCTTTAAAGAAAATGAAAGATCGCTTTTCAGGTTTGACTGAGTCATTTGGTATGGTTAGCATTGTTTTCTCCGAGCCTAGATGTTACAGAGGTAAATATGAATGGGTTTGTGAACATGCCAGCACCTGCCCCTGCAAACTTCAAGAATTTGAAAATTGATGGCTATCACCTGAGAGCCGGCAGGATGCAGGTCACACAGAACCATCAGGATGGTGTGTTAATTGTAGAAGGGAAAGCCTAGGTGGAAAGGAGGCAAACTGCAGGGGCTCTGCCTTTGGAGGAGTAAGTACAGCTATTTTGGGGAAGTGTGGCAAACCTCTTAGCCAAAGGCAATTCCATTAAATGTACCCACTCGTAGGATTCCCTTTGGCAAAAGAAGGCATTGTTAAAGAGGGAACGGGGACCGCCTTCGTCCATTAAAAACAAACCTTTTCTTTTTCCTGAAGCCAGAAGAGCTTGTGTAATTACAGTCTGGAGAGCTAGAGGTGATCACACATTTAAACCTACACCCATCAAAGCACTTGACTTAACTGACCAAGCAAGTCTAGCCGGGGCTTCAGAGAGAGACACCGGCCTTGGTGTTTACAGGGTCCAGGGCATCCCGGAAGCCGCTTCCTTGTGCCCTCTGCTGGCCCATGGTGCCCTGACTCACTCTCATACCTGGACATGACAAGAGAAAAGAGATTTCCTTCTTTTTACCCCCTTGAATTACGTGTTGTCAAAAAAATAGACGAAACAAAGCAAGCTCTTTGAGATTTCCCTGAAAACTTGGCACCGATTGCCGCTAGTTGTTTTTTTTTTTTTTCTTTTTAAAGTGTCTTTTGTGTCCTATTCAATAATCCCCACCAGTTGTGTATGCTCTTTTTGAGGGATTCTCAATGAAAGAGTAACGGGTTTACCACAGTCCGCCAAACGCTCTAGGTTTTGCTCAACTGGTAGATAGATTTTAAAAATAGCTCTTGAATTTTGCAACGTGGTATGCCATGTGTGAGCTCCCGGGACAACATGTGTGCCACACATCACAAAACCCTTCACAAATGTTACCTAATTAAGCCGCACAGTATCTGACAGGTGGCGGCCTCCCCAGTGACTTGCAGGGAAAGGGTCCTACTGCGCATGCACCGTCAGCCCAGAACAATGTCTTTGTTGTCTTGTGGTTGTGCTGCCTCAAGAATGAGTCTTCGCGGATTGCCAGAGGAGTAGTTAGACCACCCAATATCTTGTCTGGGGGTGGGATGGGGGGAATTACTGAGCAAGATTCATTCCCACCCAATAGCAACTTCCGATTTTTGCCAGGCAAAACCAATTATTGATAGCCGCATCAGAAACATGCAGGAGTGACTGGTACTTGGATGTAGAACTGCCCGTCGAGGGAGCCCTCATGGTCTGGATTGACTAGAGAGGCTCCGGCCTTCGGTAGGAAGTTTAAGTCTGGGCCAGCAGCAGGTGATGGGGGGGTCCTCAGGACAGAGTTGTGGGGCGGGGGCCGCACAAGGAAAATGGGAGCAGCTTGAATGGGGATGTGTATCCATCGTTAGATCTGAGAGCGGGTCGGAGGGACTCCGTCACCAGGCTGACCGCGGATGGGACAGAAGCCCTGTCTTGGGAGAAGACTTGGATTAGTGTACAGTTTTCACAACGAGGCTTTGAGAAGGAAGAAAACGACAAAACAAAAACCCCCTGGGTATGGGCTAAGGAGTAGGGAAGGAGGACAGGGACTCAGAAAGCTCAAGGTAGCCTGGTTGTCAGCACTGGGGTGCTGACCGGAAGAGGCGTCAGGTGTTAGCGTAGCAATTAAGAGTATGCATCCGGGAATCAAGTAGACTGGACACCTCCTAGCATGTGGTCTTGGGCAGGAGACTTCATCTCCGTGCCTCAGTCTCCTTGCTGGTAAAATGGAAATCGCAAAATTTCCTACCTTCCGAGGTTTTTGAGAAGATTAACTGACATGATCTATGTCAAGGGCCTTAAGGAGGACTTGATAAACGTTGGCAGTGATGGCGGTGCAGATGATGAAGAGGAAGGTGATGATGGCGATGATGAAGAATCAGAGAGTACAGCAGAAGTGCAGAACCGGCCCTGGGACACGTACTCGCTTTCTGGGTGGAGATCCAGTGACTGCCAGAAGGTAGGGAAGGGGGGTGCTGGGTGAGAACTAGCCTCGTGGTCAGTGAGTGCTTGGTAAATACTTGGTGTTAATGGAGGTGTGTCGGCCTGGTGTAACCCCGAGGAGTTCGTTAGTGTTCCTTCTGTAGTTAGCCGATGATCCCTTGGTGTGGCCAGTCGAATCAGACCATCGGTTCAACTCTTAAAACGTGTGCCGCTTTGAATGGAATGACTTAAACGAGGATTTTAAGGAAAACAAGTGTTTGCTTTTATGGATTCGCAACCCACTCTGTTCAGTCTTTCCCCCGGTTGACTACGCAGGATAAACCAGGACAAATGGCAGTCTACGTGATCCTTGACAAAACCCTTGACACATGTGGGAAGCTATATATAGAACTTAACGTGGTTTCTGTCTTTGTTTTGCTTCACTGCCCAACGTACGATCTTCCTCTTGGTTTGCGGATCAGGCTTTACAATGTCAGTACCCAGAGGTTAAAAACATAATAGAACTTTTAATTCAGTTGATGAATGTGTATTGATTTCTCATTATGTGCAAGGTATTAGGCTTTCTGCGCCATGGTCTCTCCACTTCCAGTCCCCTCTGGTACCTTTCATTCATTTATTCATCCAATGAATATTTATTATTTGGTTAATCTCTGCCAGGCACTTCGCTAGGTCTTAGGATGTTAATGAACAACCTCTGCCCAGAAAACCTGCGGTGCAGTCCATGTAGAAGGGTGTAGACAAAACAGTGTAGTGTGGTTGAGTACTGCGGTGGGGACACTTGACAGTCATGGGGGGATCAGCGACACCCCAGGGGGAAGAGGACATCTTGACATTTCCTGAAGTTCTGTTGAAAATACTGACTTTGACGTTCCAGAACATGACTTACAAGCCCTCTCCATTTCAGCACATCCGGCCCTTTCCCCAGCATTGAACCTTGCCTGGCAGTCATGTCCTGACTGTCTCTTGCCTATTCTCGTGTGCTGCATGGCTCAGCCCAGCGTTACAACATTTTTGGTGAAGCCTGGGGGCTTTGTTTATGGCTCTGCGAAGACTTTATGGCAAAGAACTAAAGAATCTTCTTCACTTCTAAAGACCGTTTCTCTTTAGTATATTAAGCATTTTCATGAGTTGTTAAGGTCATGTATATGGTGATTAAAATTTGGGGTCCTCAGGGGGCGCCTGGGTGGCTCAGTCAGTTAAACACCGAATTTGGCTTCGGTGATGATCTCACGGTTCGTGAGTTTGAGCCCTATGTCGGACTCTGCTCTGACAACACAGAGCCTGCTTGGGATTCTCTGTCTCTTCCTCTCTCTTCCTCTCTCTCTGCGCCTCCCCAACTCACACACATTTGCTCACCCTCTCAGAAGAAATAAATACACTTTAAAATTTGGAATATTCCAAGAGACACTTCATAGTAACTTTCAAAATCTATTATATATAACATTTAAAAGTTGTACTGGGCTGCTAAGGGTTTCTTACTCTAGCTAGCATGGGGTTTTGTTGGCAAAACTCTGATCGTTGTGTTCTCCTTATGTTGAATTTCATGGAGTGAATGAAAAATTTGAAAGTGCTTTCACCTTGCATACATCGCTTAAGGACAGGGAAAACCTGGTGGCTTAGAGGTGATACCATAGCATTATTAGGATTACATCTTTTTTTTTTTTTTTTTAAAGAGATTTAACTGTACCATGCAAGGTTCTTATTCCATCGATTCTCTGACCATTCCAGCCTCTTTAGAGGGACATGTAGTAGTCAGGGACCCAGCCAGCCCTTCTCTATAGTTTCCCAGGCAACTGGTCATCCCATTAGGACTCACTGCTTTTATTTGTCCTGTTCCAGATGCTAGGAAAGGGCCATCCATCTGTTTTCTGCCCTTGGAGACCAGGTCTTGGTATGTTTCCTGTTTGTACTCTTCTGAGGTTTTATTTGTTTGCCTTTCTTGAGGAAAAATCGTTATCTGCTAGGGGGAAATTGCCTTACTGTTTGCGTACAGGCACATTTTATGTGCATATAATGTGCATAATCTTATACACAATAACCATTTTCTAGTTAACAACCTGATGATATTTACGTGATTGAGGCTAGTTAACAGATGACCAGAAAATACTTCTAATTCTTTCTTTCCGTGCTACAGAAAAGGAGAATTGGACAGGGCAGTAAGAAAAAGGGGAAAGTAAAGCAAAATTTCTGTGAGGAAATTTCTCAATTATTGATATTTTAGAAACTCTGTTTTGTTTTGTTTTTTTCGGGCTCTGTGCTGACAGCTCAGAGCCTGGAGCCCGCTTTGCATTCTGTGTCTCCCTCTCTGTCCCTCCCCTGCTCACTCTCAAAAATAAATAAATGTTAAAAAGAAATTAAAAAAAAAGAAACTCTATTTTTTAAACTGCGTTCTATTACTAAAGCACTATGATATATATGTGTGTGTTGAATAATTAAATGGCAAATGCTCCACAAAGTCTGTTTGTAGACAAGAAATTGGTCATCGTGTGAGATTTAAAAAATTCCATATGGATCTTTTAAATTTTTAAAAAAATATTTATTTATTTTTGAAAGAGAGAGAGAGAGACACGGAGCATGAGTGGGGGAGGGACAGAGAGAGAGGGAGACACAGAATCTGAAGCAGCCTCCAGGCTCTGAGATGTCAGCACAGACCCTGATGCGGGGCTCGAATTCATGGACTGTGACACCATGACCTGAGCTGAAGTCAGACATTTAACTGACTGAGCCACCCAGGTGCCCCCATATAGATCTTCCATGCCTTGGATATTCTACATCCCCGTTGATAGCGTGCTATGTGTGTGTATAAAGTTTGAACAAAGCCTGACTCCAGGTCTGGAGAAGGGATAACCTTAGAAAAAAGAATATCTTTTAAATAGAAACATTTTTGTTTTGCTTTCCGATTGTTAAAGTAGTACGTACGTGTGGTAGAGAAATGTGAAAATACAGAAAATCCTGAATAAAGAAAATATAGATTGTGGTTAAGCCCCCCACCCCGCCACCCCAGCTGTAACATTCTGGCTTCTTTCTTCCCAGATTTTGGTCTGCACATATACATTCATTCAACAGATATTGAGTGCCCTCTGAGTGCCAGGCACTCTGATACATTCTGGGGATACACCAGTGGACAAGACACACACAGTTTCCTGCCCCAGTGGAGTTTACTTCTTATGTATGTACATTTTTATACCCGACTATTAGGATCAAACAGTGTGTATACTGTGCCTGATTATATTCCTCTGCCTTCTATAAGGAACACCCTTCCCTTGTTAACTAGTTGTTAGTATGGTGATTTTTCATGAGTACCTGTCTTTTTATCTTATGA
Organism: Panthera tigris; assembly: GCF_018350195.1. Classification (NCBI taxonomy): domain Eukaryota; kingdom Metazoa; phylum Chordata; class Mammalia; order Carnivora; family Felidae; genus Panthera; species Panthera tigris. Next base: position 132,869,149 of record NC_056664.1, read on the forward strand.
ATGTGCCATAATTTATTTATCCCCCAATTTGAGCTGTTCAGGCGCTTTTCACTTTTTTGTTATTCTGAAAGTAAGTGACCATGAACATCTTTAAGGGTACATCTTCACTTTCATAACTTCTCATTTCCCCAGGGTAGATGATTAGGTATGAGCTTAGCAGGTGTAAAATGAGGAACATTTTAAAGATCCCAGAAGCACTGTTAAATTAGCATCTGAAAAAGTTATATAATTCACACTTCTACTGGCAGCATATCTGTGCTCCTTTTATGCTCCCCAGTATTTATTATCAGGAAAAAGAAAACTTGACCAGTTCAACTGGTAAAAAGTAGTCTCATCATGTTTTAAATTGTATTTCTTTGATCATTTCTAAGATCACACATGTTATTCTATCTTTATTTCTGTGACTCATCCCTTAAAAGTTCTTTGCACATTTTTTTCTATCTAAAACCGTTTTTATTTATTTATCAGTACCCTTTATATATTGAGCCATTCAGGCCATTATCATGTCTGTAGCAACTTTTTCCCTTGTTAGAGAATATATACTTTTTCCAGCTTCTCCCCCACCCAAATTATGAGAAGGGAAATGAAGGGGGGGGGGTTCCTTCTCTTGATATTAATGAGACATTGGATTTTAAGCCAGAATCTTCCTTCCTAACCATGGCAGCAATGGCTTAGGTGCTGTGAAAGCAGCACCTGCGATCAGTAATGCTCAAGAAGTAGGTTACTTCTACAGACAGGGCTGTCTTTATTTTTTTTTTAATTTTTTTTTTAACATTTATTTATTTTTGAGACAGAGAGAGACAGAGCATGAACGGGGGAGGGTCAGAGAGAGAGGGAGACACAGAATCCGAAACAGGCTCCAGGCTCTGAGCGGTCAGCACAGAGCCCGATGCGGGGCTTGAACTCACGGACCGCGAGATCATGATCTGAGCTGAAGTCGGACGCTTAACCGACCGAGCCACCCAGGTGCCCCCAGACAGGGCTGTCTTTAGTGCCAGCAGGATGCAGGTAGGCATGTGAGTACGGGGAGTAAACTGTACTTGCTAACTAATATGAAACCTTGCCCCCTCCTCCAATGTAGCAATCCTGGTGCATGTGGATTTAATTAGTTTCCAAAGAAGGAGCACCATTTATCAACATGTACCTCCGTGTGCACCTAGATAGGCTTTCAGGTTGTAGAAAGAAAAAGTTGGACCTCTTAGTTGTGGATGAATGAGTGAGATCCTGGCCCAAACCAGCTGCTGTTGTGAACAGGGGGATAGATTTATGTTTAAAACAGAGTAAACTGTGCAACCAGGTAATAATTGTGAGCAATGAAGTATGTTTGCTACAGTCACCATTAAAGAAACAGATAAATCACAGTAAATTCAACATGGCACTTGAGCCATTCAAGAAATGGGTATTTTAAGTTTCATTTGCTTTTGAACTAAGTGCAATAATTTATAGGGTAGGTCATTCAAAGATTAATGCTCGGAAAGCAGGAAAATCACTATACAGGAACAGAAACATATCATTCATGTGTATTACATTGCGGCTTGGTCTGCCCGTGTTTCCATTATAAACCTGATTTTTCTAGCATTTATAATACAGCAGCAAAAAAGTTTGCCCAGGGCTAAAACTTGGTATTTGCCTCAACTTTCTGATATTCCAATTTTTATTGTATCCTTTTCTTTCTCAAATACGATGACCTCTATCCCCGCGTTTTTAGATGTTTACATCATTACAACACTATTAATTCCAAAAGTTCACTTATTTTAGGAGCACAAATTTGGGGCTCCTGAATTCAGAATGCACCGACTTGTCATTGATTCTGAGCCTTTTCAAGATGGTTATAAAACTTATAAAGATGGTTTGCAAACACAATTCACAGAGTGAAAAAGAAGGAGCGTTCAATGCCATGGATATAGCACCTTTGATTTAACAGCTACAAAGACGGGAATGCTCTAGGTCATGACTAACTGTGAGCCAGTCTATTAGAGGATTCATTTAAATTTGGCATCTCTAGTTTGATCAGGCTACGTAATTTTGTCAAATCCATACACGGATACCCAATCTGCTTGCTAATCATTTGGTACCCAGCATGTCAACTAAGTACAGAGTTGACACTTACTTAGGAAGTACTGGGTGAACAAACGAATACACGAACGAATGTTAGTTCAGTGACAGGCTGGCACATGCTTCTGAGGAGTCTCCATCTTGTAGTTCATTTTCCCATGAAAGCGTAATGTAAACGATAAATTCTCCCACAACAGCTCACTTCCAGACATTACACTCCAGAACAAATCATAGAATCACTGTAAGCAGACAGAGAGCTGAACCTGATTCCGTAAGAACCGCCCTCCAAGGCTGCCTATGGTCCTGTGGTCCTGCTCAAAGAACGATACGGATTTCACGTGTTGTAAATAATTTGTCCTACTGTTGGTCACCTAGCTTTACCGCCTTTTTAAAAAAATTTTTTTTTTCAACGTTTTTTATTTATTTTTGGGACAGAGAGAGAGACAGAGCATGAACGGGGGAGGGGCAGAGAGAGAGGGAGACACAGAATCGGAAACAGCTTTACCGCCTTTTTAAAAATGGTATTAAACCCATCTCTTTCCTTTTACTTTAAAATCGTGCATCTCCGTCGTCCCTTTCTAGAGCCCTGAAGATGAGGCCTACCAGGTTTAGGTATGACTCAGGTTATACCGATCCCTTCAACCTTCAGACCACTGAATCCAAGCCTGCAGGCCCCTCTGAACAGGCTTGTCTGGGGGCAGCGGTTGTGGAAGATCTCTGGGGGCAGCGGTTGTGGAAGATCGGTTCGCCAGCCAGCGGCTTCAGCACCAGCTGGCAACTCGGTAGAAATGAAAATTAGAGGACCCAGCCCAGAGAGACTAAATCTGAAACTCTGGGGAGGGGTCCGGCAATCTGTATTGAATAAGCCCTCCGGGTGATTGCAATGTACTAAGTGTGGAAAGGCTGTTCTAGGGCTTACTGGAGCCGGGTCCAAGATGGGATCTTAATATTCGATTCCTCTGGGCAGCGAGCTCGGTGGTGTGGGGTCTGGCTCCCAGCTGCCCAGTACGCTGTCGCTGGACGACACCCTCAGGGGGCCTTGGAGCTGTCAGAAGAGTTTGGTTTAAGGTTCAGACACGTAGTCCAAGGTATGACCAAATGGTCAGACGTGGTGGTGGGGCACGGGGACCCTCTGGTCCGGTGTGGCCAAGCTAGCTTCAGGATGACATTGCATACCCAAGGCTGCACGTTAGAACTTTGTCAGTACTTTGTAATACCTAATAGGAAAACATTTCAGCTGGATTTGAAATCGATCACATTTTCATAAGAAATTTCACGACGACGTTAATCAAATAAAGTACGATTGGATCCTTGAAATAGGAGTTGCTGTATTTCAGTGGTCATAAAAACAGTTAAGACAACTTTTATCTCTTTGTTGGGTGAGTAAGATTCCTTATTAGTGATCACCAACCGTAGCGTTGAAAGCTCATCATTAAAAGCTCCTAGCTGTTATAGCTTATAGTCATTTCAAGCCTATAACCCAATTTTTTAAAAAGTTATTTTCAAGTAAGTAAGCATAAAGTTCTTTTTTAAAAAAATGAACAGGATTTCATTTGGAAGTTTTATACTAATTCAGTGTTTAGTATTTTTACTGATACTCTGAATTTTCTTTCCAGTTCTTACACATTTTTAAACACTGCGATAAATGTCTTTTGACCCCATATTCTCCCCCGTGTCTGCCTGGGTGCGGGGCACTGCAACTATGTGACCCTGTGGGGAAAGGCACTGGGCAGCTACCCGCCCTCTGCTCCCTGGAAGCCCTTCACGTGATTGTATAATTCCTTCCCTTCTTTGAGTAAGCAGCCCTGGTTCTTCCAGTTGAGTCTGTTTATCTGATCCCCTTTCCAGACACCATTCTTGTGAAAGTTCTCCTGGTTTTCATGATCTCCCAGAAAACGTGGCATTCGGAGCTGAGCATGGCTCTTTGGATCATCATCCGCCTGGTGCCAGGACAGAAGGAATGTGCTGGGACCCGTGGTTCAGACGTTAAGTGCCAATGATTCCCACGAGGGACTTTAGAAATCCCTAGAATGTAAACTCCACGCAGGCAGTGACTCTCTTTTTCATTGTTTTATCCTTCACTAGGGCAGCGCTTAGCACATGGTATGTGCTCATTAAATAGTTGTAATATTAAGGAATGATTAAGTGAAAGACATGGGAAGAAGCCAAAAGAAAGTAGATGCCTTCATGCTGTTGTCACAATGGTGAGGTTAGATGGGCTGAGTGAGTGGTGATACCATCCAGAGTGGCCCATTGTCGTGGTGTCCACCACCGGGAAACGTAGAGGCCATTTGTATGTTGGCGTCCATAAGCCAAGTCCTGCTAGTAAAAGGAAGGATTGAATGCTACAACTTGTTAGATTCTTTCTTTAAGGACAATTAAAATGCCTTGCTGACACAGTGCCTTCTAGCATTTACATCCGTATGACCTGACACTCTTGTGTTAGTTTTGTTCATAGTAGAAGATGCATTCTTGAAACATGACTCGTCTTACTGGAACGACCTGTTGGCATGGTATGGTTTGGTCCTACTCCTAAATCTACGCAGGGCGCTTGGTACATGGTATATACTCAACAGTGTTCAAGTTCTACGAGGTCTAGGATGTTGTTTCCTAAGACAGCCTAGAAGTTTGAAGTGAGGCACGAGAGCACCTAGCCTGACCCTCTTAGATTCAAATTCTTTCTGAACTTAACCAACTCACCTAACTTCTACTGACCCCATGTGTTTTACCACAGTCGTGCTTCAAGGTGGCATGGTCACCCTGCAGTCTCCTCAGACTGAGTTCTGCCCCAGCCCTGGGCACTCTCATGACTCCTTCCCATAGGTGGGGGAGGATACACCCTGGGACTTGTAAGCTGCTTCAGTTTTCACTGGGGGATCTCAGGACTACCTCTAGCATTAAAGGTTCAAGCCCTCTTGGGGCAAGATGAGTTCTGCAGGGACATTACTCCTGACGTTGGTCAGCGTGATACTGTGTCCTCTCTGCCAGAAGCCAGAGGAGAAATTCTCTCTCTCTCTCAGGAATAGCCTTGTGTCTTGTGAGTATCTTAAAACATAAAGGTATGGATGAAGTCAGTCTTGTAACTGATCGTGTTTCTAAAACGATCAGCTAAAAAGCTTGGCCCCAAACGTGTGGTCTATCACCAGCGTAGGATCCCATTGTCCGTATTTTTTAACTAACAAAATTCCTAGACCAATTTTACTATACAATCTTGATTCCTCCCCCTCTCACTCTGTATCATTTCATTAGTTTTTTAACTTTATCGTGTAAAGTTGAACTGAAGTTTTGTAAGCCATCTTAAGTCGTTTTTTTTTTTGGAACATGGTAAGGTTTCAATAAATACGTAATGAATACTTGCATAACATAGACTAATGCAGGAAGAATGTTTAATGATTTTACCACAGAATATTAACGGCCAGGTGGAAATTGCCACTTTTGGTTTCTTTCTTACTAGTGTTTCTCAAAATTTACTGACCTGTTCATTATGGATGGGTTTTGAGGTTGGAGTTAGTGTAATAGCATTCAACTGTGAAAACTTTTTTCCTTAGAATCTTTCTTCTTTGATGTGGGGGGATGGGAGTATTTTTCCATTCACTTGCACTCATTAGAGGCAATTTCGTATGCCAGGCCATGAGCTTATCGGTGCCTGAGATAATGGCTAACATTTCCTGTGTCACGTATGAATGATCTGGGTGAAACCAGTCATGAAAATGTGAAGCGGTAAGGAATTGGAGGTAGAACTCACCAGCCAGTACTGATTTTATCCGAAAAGTGGCTAAGCATCCCCACCAGTTTCTTTTTAAGTTCTTATACCGATCTAAGTTGTAGATTTTGGGAAATCATCGTCTGATTACTTTTTGCTTGCCGGTGTAGCTCCCCAGTAAGCAACCCCAAAGGAAATCTAAAATCAAAGCATGAAATACATGTGTATGTGTCAGTGGGTATAATGAATCCCTATTAAGAAGGTATTTATAGGGGTGCCTGGGTGGCTCAGTCAGCTGAGCGTCTGACTCTTGATTTAGATTCAGGTCATGATCCCAGGGTTGTGGGCTCAAGCCCTGCGTTGGGCTGCATGTTGGGCATGGACTCTGCTCAAGATTCTCTTCCTCTCCCTCTGCCCCTCTCCCCTGCATGTGCCCTCTCTCCCAAATTTAAACAAGGCGTTTACAATCTAGTTGAGGGAATAAGATACAGGTAAGTGAGCAGAAGGTTGCTACGCATAGATACAGCTAATAAGTGAATGGTGTAGCTGGTTCCTGTTAGGACTGAACTCGGGCATATCATTTAAGGCAAGGCTGGGCAGAGCAGATATTACAAGAGGTGGGTTTGGACTTGGATCTGAAGAATGCCTTGGAAGGATGGAGAGGAAGAAGAGGGACATCCCAGGTACGATGAGCAAAAGTGAAACACCGGGACAGCACGCACCCAGAGGCCAGTGGACCCAGCACCCGTTCTTGAAGAAGAGGGTTTCGATCAGGCCAGTTGGTAGTAGGGCCTCTTATTCAGAAATGGAGATTTTTATCGTGTCCATTCTATGTTTCCACAATTTTGGAAAGACTTTGGAACAGAGAAAGGATACAGAGTACACAGCAGTGTGCTTCTCAAACTGAAGTGAGCATATAGATCCTAAGGGATCTTGGGAAAATATAGATTTTGATTTCGGTCTGGGGTGGGGTCCTAGACCACCTTTAAGAAGCTTCCAGGTGATTCTAATGCTCATGTTGCACGAACCTCACTTTAGATAGCAAGGACAGAGTACTATTGTAAGAAGATTTATTTGACAGTAGTGATTTGATCGGCAGGACAGTGCTTCATCTGAGTAGGATCTTGGAGTCAAAGAGAGACCTAAAGATAATCGACTAGTCCATTTCTTTATATTGCCATTGGAAAACCAAAGTAAAAAACAAACAAATGAGGTCTGAAGGTCTTCCTGTAGTGGGGGCCGGACCGGAACTCAGTCCTCCTGGCTCCCACTCAGTACCTTCTCCTCCACTCAACAGTGGTGGCTGGGTGTCTGTGGGGTGAAGGACTGCAGAGAAGCCGATGCCTTGGGAATGGAATGGCATGGCTGGACACAAGAAACCTTGTGAACGGAGAAGCGACCGCTCCCGGTAGCTGATTTGCTGGGGAGTGAGGAAACTCCCACGGAAGTGCTGAGGTTTACATCGTGCTAGAATGAACAGATACCGCATTGTTCGGCCAGAATGGAGAAGTCAGCCAGACAAGAGGGGAGCCCACTTGACCAATTGGGAGCTACCACAACTTCATAGTCTTCTTGTAAAGGGATAAATGCCACATGAGTTTTAAAATCCATCACAGGCAGCAACTTTCCCCAGCAATTGAGAACGCGTTCCCTCCGTTAATGGAACGCATCAGTGATGGTATGTGTTGAGTGTCGAGTGTTGCCAGGCAGGTGGTCTCTCGCCTTTCCACCAGCTCCTTCCTGTGCCCAGCATGGAGGAGGAGACCTTGGCGCTCAGCTGAGCTGACCGGCGCCTGGTGGTTTTCCTCTCTGCTCTTGGAGTAAGAGAGGGATTTATCCCACCTGCTTTTCCAGATGTAAAGTTCTTTTGGCTTCAAGCACCGGCAGCAATAAGGGCTGGGAGGAGTGTGGATTTCCCCGAGAAGGTGGAAACGTGGTGAGAGTATGGGTGCGGGTGTGATACTTGTTTTCCAGGACCTCAATCGGCCCCCGCCGGGTTTTGGACTCTGGTGTATTACACAGCGTAGCCAGAGCCTGCCAGGGAGATGGCGGGTGTGCTTGTGCGTGCAGGTGCACACGCACGCACAGGTGGAAACACTCACGCGTGTTCAAATATTTTGGTTTCGGTTTCGGCAAACTGCTGATTTCATGTGGAAACTTTGTTCCTTTTTTTGCTTCTGTACTAGACATAATAAACATTGAGGGGGATACTATTTCCAGAGCTGTCCCGAGTTGACAAGAAATAAATGTGAGGTTCCCCTCTACCCAGTAACTTTTTATCATATGATTCCGTTTTTAAACTATATGGAACTATATAGTTTTGTCTTTTTCCTCAAAATATCAGTGTGAGATGATTTCCAAAATCATTATGGACCTTCACCATTAATCAGAAAATTCATGCGTAGCGATCTGTGAACCTAGTTGCCAAAAATTTTAACACCTCATGAAGGTATTTTAATATAGAGCGTGACCTATATGGGTCTTCTCAAATATGAGCTAATTTGAGAAATTTGAATTTCAGTATTTCTTGAGACATTTCTCATTTCTTGGTTTAGTTGTTGGGGTACAAATAACATTATTGCCAGTTTTAATTTTTTGAAACCTGTATTATGTCTTTAGAAATATCTAAAGGCAACATATATTTGACAAATATGTTAAAAGTTGAAGAATAGTGGTCTTTACAGATGTAGCCCTTTATGTAAGGAAACTGTGGGATATTTTCTCATATGCTTATGAACATATACATGTTGATAATTTGAAAACATGGCTTCTGAAGATTGTACTTTGAAGCTGATCTTATATTAGAAAAAATAATGAAGGCAATCCAAGACTACATGCTTGTAAAAAAACAATAGTAAATGTAGGTAACTGCTGTTCACACTTGGTGTATGTCCCCTCTGACCTTTCCTTGTGCTTGCCCACATACATACATACTTGTGCATATGTTGGGCTGTATTTATAATTTAGTTTCCACTGTAATGCTTCATTAAGTTAGGGAGGTTTCCTTAAGCATTTGTAGCATACAAACTGACTACGGGTTTGTGATGTTAATAACTTCTGTCATTCTTTTAAAAAAAAATTTTTTTTAATGTTTATTCACTTTTTGAGAGGGTGCAAGCAGGGCAGGGGCAGAGAGAGAGGGAGACACAGAATCCAAAGCAGGCTCCAGGCTCCGAGCTATCAGCAGAGAACCCAACGCGGGGCTCGAACTCACGAACCGTGAGATCATGACCTGAGCTGAAGTCGGACGCTTAACTGACTGAGCCACCTAGGCGCCCTGATATCTGTCATTTTTAATTAAGGTTTGCAGATGTAGCTTAATGATGAGCATTTTAATCCATAGATCAAATTCCATGCATTCACTTTATTTTAAAATGTATTTCTAAAACATTTGACTAAGTTATAATACCCTAACTTATAGTTATAGGTTCATGTTTAGCCACCAGGGTTGTGTGGCTCTCTCGATGCTTATATGGATCATGGACTAACTTGTGGAGTTATATTGCACTAAATACTCCTTATAATACTTTGTCAAGTGCAAAGTCAATGAGCATATCACACTCAAAAAGTGTTAGGGATATATTTGTACTTAAACAATAGTGAGTACTGTTGTAACGAACTTTTTGGCTGTGTTCAATTTTTTTTTTAAGTTTATTTATTTATCTTGAGTGAGCAAGAGAGAAAGCACACACTCCGGGAATGGGGGTAGAGATAGGGAGTGAGAGAATCTCAAGCAGGCTCCACACTGTCAGCACAGAGCCCGACCCAGGTCTTGAACTCAAGAACTAGAAGGTCATGATCTGATCCGAAATCAAGAGTCAAGACACTTGACTGAGCCACCCAGGCGCCCCTAGCCTCGCTCCATTTTGATTACATTTATTCATTTTCTTTTGCAACATTCAAGTGGAATCTATAAATTTGTTGGATACTTTTTTTTTTTTTTTCCCCTGCAGTGACCAAAAAATGTTCTCCAATGCTAGGAAAGAGTCAAATTCTTGGTAATTGACCATTTACTCAAGATTGAGTCACAGGACTCAAGAAAGCCTGATTACTAAATCTTAACATTAAAAATTCTGATATTTCACCATATGGTATCTGGGATTTTCTTGAAATTAAACTGGGGTGGAGCCAAGGCACGTGTGAAGGTACAGATGATACAAAATTGACGATCAGTAGATAATTGTTGAAGCTGGGTAATAGGAATTTGGGAGTTCATTGTACCATTCTTTTTACTTTTGCATATTTAAGATTTTCTATAAGTTGAGTTTAGCACTTATTTTCAATTTTTTTTTTTTTTTAAGTAGGCTGCATGCCAACAGGGAGCTTGAACTCACGACCCTAAGATCAAGAGTCGCATGCTCTATCCACTGAGCCAGCCAGGCACCCACTATAACAAGTTGAAACGAGAGGTCATAATTGTAGCCTAAAACCTTGTGACAGTTCAACCTTCAAGTGATAGGTTCAGGTTGAAATACATTGCCAAGATGCGCTTCTGGAGGAAACTCTAAAAATCACAGAAGAATCCTCATGGACATTGTCACGAATAAATATGTCTCATCTGATTCCTTACTTAGAAAATGTAAGGAGAGGGGCGCCTGGGTGGCTCAGTCGGTTAAGCATCCGACTTCAGCTCAGGTCACGATCTCGCGTCTGTGAGTTCGAGCCCCGCGTCGGGCTCTGGGCTGATGGCTCAGAGCCTGGAGCCTGCTTCCGATTCTGTGTCTCCCTCTCTCTCTCTGCCCCTCCCCCGTTCATGCTCTGTCTCTCTCTGTCTCAAAAATAAATAAACATAAAAAAAAAATTAAAAAAAAAAAAAAACGTAAGGAGAGCTCCCATCTCCCTGGCAGTCAGTGTGGCAGGCTAATTTCCCAAGGGGGCCATAATGATACCTCCCAACCCAGGGAGGTTACCGTGTGACTTTGACACTCTTCACTTAGATGGGGGCTGTGCACTCTCTTGCACCTGGGAGAGCATGTAACTCCAGCAGAAGAACTTGCTGCACGAGACTGTGTTAGAAAAAGGAATACAACTTCTGCCTGGCTCTCTTGGTCTGCCTGGTTTCTCTTGAAACCCAACATTGTGCTGTGGGGAAGGCAAGCAGTTACGTGTAGCACCCCTGTATAGTTGTTCCAGCAGATGGCCCCTGCATAGGTCCCAGCTGTTAGCCAGCATCAGCCCCCCGACATGTGAGCGAGCAAGCTTCCTAATGATTACAGCTCCAACCATCCAGTCACCCCCACCCTTCGAGCCTTCCAGCCAAGTCCCCAGACACCACGGTGCAGAGAGAAGGCTTTTCTGCTTTCCCCCTTCTGAATTCTTACCCTCCGAATCTGTGAATGTAATAAAATGCTTGTGGGCTTATGCGACTTAAGTTTGGGATGATTTGTTACACAGCAGCGGTAACTGGATCAGTCAGCACGTGTTATTGAGGAGAATCTTCTTTCTCAATGATCTCTCTTTCCAGAACATGTCCAAAAGATACATGTTTACTCAAGGACTGTGTTTGGATTATTCATCATTTTTACTATTTCCATCAACACGATGACTGATTGAGTTACAAATCAAGAGTTACACTGTGGATCCTCCATTGTTCCCCAGAAAAAACAGCTTGCAACTGGGCAATCAGGTGCATCAACTTACTCCACCCTGCACCCTCATCAGGACTGTCTTCCCCTTCCCACCTTCCCCCTGCATCAGGACTGTCTTGTCCTACTGGAACTCTAGAGCCATGCCCCCTGCCCCTTACACCGGTTGAACTGGGAGCAGAGAAGAGGGCAACCTAATCTGTAGATTGGTAAGGGGAACGTCAAGGAGCCTTTCTCTCCCCATTTCGATCTGACTCCCTGCTGCTCTACTGTGTAAGCAGCACCCTTTATTGCTGCAGACGTAGATGGTGCTGCTTCTGCCGGATTCTGCCACACTTTCACATCGTGTCATTTAAAGAAAAAATCGATTTTTTTCAGTGGCAAACAGAATAAAAGATGTCCAGCACTTCTTCGGGTGTATCTGATACATCTACAAGACTTGATTCATACCCTGCCCACGAGTGTTTTATGCGGGTGTATGGCAGACACCTGCTAACTTTCACTCTTATTTGCAAAGTTGCGTTTCTCAAGTTTGACGGTGGGTCCACAGAGTTTGCTGTATCTTTTGTTATATACTTCTATATGTCTTAACTACTTGATAATATTCACACATACATGATAGTAATTAGTAATTACTCTTCTGGACTTTTGTCATCGATATCATGTGACATCCATCGGGGCCGTAATAACGGAAGGTTGCCAGTATTCCATTCCGCTCTGTCTCCAACCATCACACATAGGTCGAAACTTAGTGGATAACTACATGCTTCTCTGTTGTGTCGTATTTTTACTTCAGGGTGTGTTTGCTCTAAGAAATGCCTCGTAATGATGATGGTAGTCTTTCCTCGAGAGTTGAGATTATTAAGATTTGCTCTGAAGATCATTACTTTGTAGTATGCTTTGGGGAGGGGAAGCAGTAGAAACATCGCTGCACGAGATGTGTTTAACATCTCCTGTTCTGAAAAAGCAGATGTTCTGCATGAAAACATTATCTGGGCCCATTATTTTAAAGGAATAAATTTTAGTACATTCTACATCCAACTATATCCCCAACCAGTTTCCTAAAAAGTCCCTAAAATACAGTCTGCTGTATGTAACAAACCAACATGTGAAGATGAATTATTTAGAATGTTACTTCCTGATCATCTTATATTTAATGTGGTTGTTAACAAGGACCTGCTTTGTATTCCGGAAAAGCTACATTTTGTATAATGTACCGTAAATGTTAAGTTTAGGATGTGGGGTAACAAATGGTGCACTCAACAAATGAAAATTTGTTAGAAAAAATGCAGATAAAAATATGCAATAAAAGCAGGTAATTCCCTATCATGGTCTGTTACCTAATGAGGTAGAGACTTCAAGCTTGAAGAACAGTTAAGAATGGAGGAGAGGAGGAGAGTTGAATTAGACATTGTTTTCGTTGATCGCTATGGAAGGACATGGGCTGGAGTTGGGTGTTAAAGGCGCTAGAGAAAGTTTCAGAGGAAATAATAGAGACCTGTCGTCATTCTGAGATTCCCACACTGACTCTGAACAGGAAAATGTAGGTCGAAAAAATTGCAAACTATACCTTTGCTTACTTCCTGCTGTTTAAGTTTGTAAATTTCTCTAAGCGATGCTAAGAGGTTAGGTATCAGGGCATCATGACTGGTCGCTAAGCGCCAGGAACCCGCAAATACCTATCTGCCGTGTTGATAACACCTGAGCCTGATGTCCTATCGGTTGAACTAGGAATGTGACTCAAACATTTCCATATATTGCTTTGTAAAAATGGTGCATCGGGTCTGGGACAGAAATAGAAGTCCGTCCATTTTGAACAAAGGCGGCAATAAAAGCCAAGAGGATGTTAAGCAAAGAGAAGTTTTATACCAGAGTTAATACCACTCTGGTATTTTTTCATAACAAATAAGGCCCTGGGACTAAGGGTGAGTGAGTCTCCAGTCCCTTAAAGTACTTTTCTCTTTTGATCAACTCGTCCCAAACCACCCTGTTCTCAGATTTCTCACCTCAGCACATTCATTTTATAGTCGATCTATGTACTGGATTCCTGTTCCTTAGTCACATTTATAAATGTACTCTGAGTTTTACTTATTTCATTGCTAAGTTTTTGACATATTGGCCTATTTTTATAATCATGCTAGTAATGAAATAGGTAACTTCAATAAATTGAACATTTAGATGCAGTGACAATTCCTAATTTGAGATGATCCTGTTCCCGTATCCTGAATGTCAGCCGAGACTAACAGAATAATTTTCATACGGTACATGTGTGATCCTGAAGATTATAACAATTATTAAGAACACAATAGGATTACTGGAAAACTCATAATTAACCCGGTCTTTCAACCTCATTAGTGATATTACTCTCCTCCTCTAAAACTGCCTATTGTCCTGCTTATGTCTTGTTCAGCTGGGGACCACTCTGGACTGTGAACCATACTTTGATGAGGACGTGTACTTTAGCACCTGTTTAGATTTAGAATTATTCTGTATTTGTGAAAAATATCGATGTGGTGCTCTGTGCCGTGCTTCCTAGTACAGCTCATGTTTTCCCATAATATGTTCTAACACTTTTAATAGTGTGGTTTTCCTATTTTGCTGCCAATGCTTATTTCAATATGTTATTTTTGTCACAGGTAATAGGTTTACCTCTTTTTTTTCCCATCCAAAGGGGAAATGGAGGTGTTTCTTTTTTCTTCTATTTTAGAGACAGGAGGACAGGGGAGGGGGAGGAGCAGAGGGAGAGAGAATCGCAAGCAAGCTCTATGCATGCTCAGTGGTGAGCACTACTCGGGGCTCGATCCCATGACCCTGGGATGATAACCTGAGCCCAAATCAAGAGTCGGATGGTTGACTGAGCCACCCAGGCGCCCCAGGAAATGGAAATTTTAACTATAAAATGGTTTTAGCTCTAAAATGGTTCAATTCCTTTTTTGATGATTTGATGATTTTTGATGACATCATGCATTTATTTCATCTGTTAACTGGATACTGAGAGTTGTTTTTTTGAATTTCCAGCTAGGCCAACTCATTTGTATTATAGGAGCACGGTGATTTCTAGGGCTCCATGATAATACCAGATTAGCTTTCCACCTTCGTAAAGACACTTTCAACCAGCCCTACGTCATGAAATACTCTGAACACATTCAGCATTGTAACATCGGACCGCAACTCCGATATTACTGAAAAAGAAACCAAACACAAATGGATCTCAGTAAATTGTGTCCCAGTGATGGTCTAATCACATCGAGAGAATGACTTCCCCAGTAACTGTCGGTGCCCTTCAGTTAGACTGTGCTGGTTTCTTCTGCAGTAAAACTGCCAGTGGAGTCAAGCGGTGAAGTTTGGAAAACGGTTCAATTTTAAGACTCTAAAGTTCTCATTTTCAAAACGCTTTGGTTTTCCCAGAAAATCTGTTTACCTCCACCATCTCCCCCCCCCACCGCACCCTAGCATTTCCCAAATGCTCCCATCTCTTCTTACACATCGATTTGTCTTTCTGGTGTGTGCCACGTTTGGAAGCCTCATTAAAGCAGCATCTGTTTCTCTTTTAGGAGAAACCCGATGCCAGCCCCACGTCACTTCAGCTGCGGTCCCAGATCGAAGTAAGCACAATGACTTTAATCGTCTATTTTTGCTTCTGCCTTTTTTTTTTTTTTTAAGTGATATTCTGTACAAATCAGATGAAGCCTGCCGCTCTGGCTGTGCTCACGCTGTGCCTCTTTTCTCCTAGGAGTCGCTTGGCTTCTGTAGCACCGTGTCAACACCAGAAGTGGAGAGAAAGTAAGTTTCCCTCCTGCCCGGGATCGGAATTTGGAAGAAGGTGCCTCTGAGGTCCATCCTGGTGGGAGTCAAGTGGGCGACTGTGTTGTGTATGTGCTACGGAGCATGATGTCATTTTCCTTGCATGGGGGGTGTGTGTGTGTGTGTGTGTGTGTGTAGGTGGGTGAGAGTGTGTTGTGTAATTTAGTCGATGATGCCTAACGACTCTGCAAAGAGTTACTGGTTTCACACTGCTTCTTATGAGTGAACCCTAAATAAATACCTGGAAACAAGCATAGAGGAAGGAAAAGGACAGCTAGGTCCACCAACGTGGGTTTTCTTCTTTTATACTAGTTTCTGATAGAGGAGGAAAGTCCTAAAGAAGCACAGTACAAAAAAAAAAAAAAAACCCAATATATTCCAGAATAAAACAATGACTGGAAAACCCCTCTCTGCACCTTGCTGTGGTGGGTGACCTTAAAACAAGAATAGATGCCTGTGACCAAAGACGGCAAAGGCTCACTTTTCTTTTCTGTTGAAGGCAATATTTTTACCTCTTTGTCCTGACTTGGACCCTGTAATTTTTAGTCTCCTGGAAGATAATTCTATGTTATATTTCGTATTGCCAGTATTTCTTTTAGGCACCTTTAAAAAACCAAAACAAAGCAAATGGGTTTTTTGTTGTTTTGTTTTGTTTTCTATAACCTTTCCTTTTTCCTCTTTATTCCATCATAATTACACTAGAATGTTCCATTTGTGATCTTCTGAGGTAAAGAAATTTTAAGAAAGTGCTCAGCTTTATACAGACACTTCCTTTGGCACAGAGCCACTTACACGGTTTTGTGCCAAGAGAAGCATAGAAGTGGTTTAGGAATAAAGTATTTCTGGAATGAAAAGCACACATTGGGAGAGCGTGTGTGTGCTTTACAGCACAGCTCCGCCTAATCCGTCCACGTGTGTGCTGCTGGCCAGAGGCAGCTTCAAGGGCGGGGAGGCTGTGTTGCCAATGCTTCGGTTCTCGAGAGGCTAAGCAGATTTGGTTCAGTCAGGACTGAGGAACATTGGGGTGACGAGCAAAAAGCAAACCAAGGCCACTGCCCACTCAAGGTTAGACGATCGATGTGCAATCAACTCGAATCTCCTTGGCTTTAGTTGCATGTAACCCCTTGCACCTTAGCGTGGAGGCTGAAGTAGCTTGGGGATTTGGGTCGACATTGATTCGGAAATTGGACGTACTATGGCTATAGATGAAGTTGAGTGTGGGCAGCAGCGCGGAGTTAATGGACTGGAGGTTCTTCTGACTTCCTTCGCTACCTATTTGGCACGATTCAGGCCGAGAACTCAGGTGTTCGTTCAGAATCTGAGTCCTTCAGGAAACAAGACATGTTTGCCTTTCCTCCTAACAGGAAGTGACTCACCAGATTTGTACCAATCTTAAGTTAGGCTGGATATTCTTCCCCTCAATTATGGGTAGTCATTCTTTCCGTGTTTATATCCTTCACTTGGTAAAATGCGACATGGCTTTGTGGCCAAGAAAGAGACTCTCAGCCTTCTCTGAGGTTAACGAAACATTTCGAACACACAGCACACAGCACTGTTGATAGCCTCAGCCTCTCCATCTGTACGACCGCCATTTTGCTTCTGTTCTTTTAAATGTTTTACTTAAACTGAGGTGTTTCCAAGTAACTTGGGAGTTTTAATCCATTTTGTCCTATATTTCCTTATTAACGTTTTTTGGAAACTATGGTACCCTTTTTTTCTTCCTTTAAAGAACTTTTGAAAACTTTTAAACTTCCAGAAAAGTCATAGGAATTGTGCAATGAATTTCCATATAACTTTTACTTAGATTTACTAGGTTGCATGCTCTTTTTCTCCCTCCTAGACACACACACACACACACACACACACACACACACACACACACACACACTTACATAATACCGTAATTTCAGAACTATTTGAGGGTAAGTTAAAAATTCTGTGATCCTCACTCCTCGATACGTCAGAATTTATGTCCTAAGGACAAGGCCATTCTCACAGAACTCAGAGTACAGTCCCATAGAGAAGAATTTTAAAAACAATTTTCTTTCTTTTTAATGTTTAGTTATTTTTGAGACAGAGACAGAGTGCGAGCAGGGGAGGGGCAGAGAGAGAGGGAGACACAGAATCTGAAACAGGCTCCGGGCTCTGAGCTGTCAGCACAGAGCCCGACGCGGGGCTCGAACTCGCAAACCATGAGATCGTGACCTGAGCTGAAGTCAGATGCTCAACCACTGAGCCACCCAATAGCGATTTGCTTAATACACAGTTCATGCTCCAGTTTCTCTAATTGCCCCAATAGTGTTTCTTTATAGACTTTCTCGTCAATCCAACACTTAAAAAAATTACTCCTCACATTTGCATGTCCTCTTTGTGGTCATATTTAATCTGAAAGCATTTCTTGGCCTTTCTTTGTCTTTTATGATATTGACGGGGTCTTTTAAGAGGGTAGGCTAGTTGTTTTGTGAAATATTCCTCCATCTGGGCTCCGTTTTAGGGTTCGGGTAGTGCATTTTTGATGTTACATTCTTTTCAGTTCACTACATCATAACGTCACTTCGTCCCATCGTTGGTGATACTCATTTTGATTATTTGATGAAGGTGATGTCCATCAAGTTTCTTCTGAGAAGTTAGAACTTTCCCTTTGCAGTTGGTAAATACTTTGCGGGGAGATAATCTGAGACCTCGTAAATGGCTTGCTCCTCATCAGACTTTTACCTGATGGTTTCAGATTCTCTCAATGATTGTTGCCTAAATCAGTTTTTATGGTGATGTTTACAAAACGATGATGCTTGGGGTGCCTGGGTGACTCAGTCAGTTGAGCATCCGACTCGTGATTTTGGCTCAGGCCACGATCTCACAGTTTGAGATTGAGCCCCATGTCGCGCTCGGCACTGACAGCCCGGAACTTGCCTGGGAATCTCGCTCTCTGCCCCTCCCCCACTTGTACACTCGTGTTCTCTCTCAAAATAAATAAATAAAACTAAAATAGAAATGATGATACTTATTCTTAAGTTGCTCATTATCTTGGATTAAACCCTCCAAAAGGTGTTTGTTTTTTAATAAGATGGACACTCTAGCTCAAATTATAATCTGGGTACTTTTGTTTCTATGGAATTATTTGTATTTTTGTACTTGAAAATGTGCCGTTCTTCAGATACAAATCTGCTTGTAAGCCCTGGAGGATGACCTGGCAAACCAGTTGGTTGTGTCTGGTTAAATGTCCACAAAGTAGCTGCCAACCCAAATATCATTCTGAGTCAGCAGTCTTGTTTAATGGGCAGAACATTTCTTCTGCTTTGTATTCAAAAGGCAAGAGAACTCAGTAGACAAAAGTGGGCAGATTCTACAGCAGCCCAGCCTTGAAGCAGAGGCCTCGATGACAGGATGGGGGGCCGGGGGGCCGGTGATTGACCCTTGTGGCTCCCACTGTCCAGTGATTGGCCCTTGTGGCTCCCCCGCTGTCCAGACCCTCAGCACAGCTTTCTCCCTCCCTTCTCCCCCAGTTAAAACCTGAGCTAAGGAAGGTATCAGGTGTCAATTATAATGTAAATACCTGATTTCTAAAAAACAGTCACGTCACGAAGTGGTATTTATCATTTACCAGGGTTTACAATCTCGAGTTCCAGGAATACAGCTCTAACCAGAAGAGAACAAAGAGGGTGGGAATATACCTGACATCACTTCACCTGGAGACACTGCCCAATGGGGCTGCTAAGGCTGTATTTGGCCTGTAGGTGTGTGAGACCTGCATGAGGGATGGATGGATGGATGGATGGATAGATAGATGTACATGCAGACAGGAAGAGACATACATACACACACACATACATAGAACAGACCTGCCCCCACCAGTCTGACAAAGGCTTCATTCATCCTTATTTTCTTACAATCTATCTGGTCTCTCTATATGCATTCACTGAAAATATAAAAAAGGCCAAGGGAGTTTTCATTTGAACCTCTTCTATTTATATCCATTTACACTGCCTATTGATGAGACTATCTGTTTTATTTCACCGATCTTAGATTTGCGTCAACTGGCCAACAAGCTTGAACATTAGTTACATTTTTTGGTACTCACCAGTTAATCTCAAGAATATCTAGCGAGAAAGAGTTTTTTGCCGGGAACATTCTTTATAACTGTATTGGGGATGCATTTAGCTACAAATAACAGAAAACATGACATAAAGCAGCATGAAAAAAAAATACAGTGTTCATTTGATATATCCTCGTTCCAGGGGGGGTGTCTAGGGCTGTGCTGTGGCTCAGCTGAGCCTTCCGGAAGCCAGATTATATTGTTTGTTCTTTTTGTCAGTCTCCTGGTTTTATAGTGGCTGCTGCCATCTCCCAGGTGGGAAGGAGAAACGGGGTGAAGAAGGTAAAAGGGCAAAAAGCCACAGGCGTACCCTTTAAAAAGCTTTCCTAGAAACCCTGTCCCACACATTCCAGTTTGTGTCACTCGTTTCTTCATGCAGCAGCTGTTCACTGGGCACCGGCTTTGTGTGCGGGACCCTGTTTGGGGCTCTAGGATATGTGATGAGCTGACATGAGCTGCATGGAGGGAGCTGGAGTAAATCATTTGTATGCTTTAGACTCTGCAACGGAGAAAAATAAAGCAAAGAAAGTAAGCCCAAAATTGGGACACGTGGCGACCATTGCCATAGAAGAGTTTGGGGATGTGCGTGTTTTGTTCTGTTTTTACATTTGATTGATTGATTGATGGATTGGAGACAGAGCACGAGCAGGGGAGGGGCAGATTGAGAGGGAGACACAGAATCCAAAGCAGGCTCCAGGCTCTGAGCCATCAGCATAGAGCCCGATGCAGGGCTGAAACCCACAAACTGTGAGATCATGACCTGAGCCGAAGTCAGACGCTTAACCCACTGAGCCACCCAGGTGCCCCGACATGCGTGTTTTTTGCTGACTGTCTTACTGCCCTGAACAAAATGAGTGTCTTAAGGAAGGAGGGAGACTAGACATTGGGTAGAAAGCTAGCAGTATTTTCCACAATAATTTAGTCTTTTATTTGTGTGTGTATACATCTGAAACAGTAATCTGCAAATTAGCTAGATGGCTAATAAATAGGCTGTGTATCTGGATGATTTGGATTCATTACTTTGAAGGAAGCCAACTGTGTAGGGGAGCCCATCTGGTTAGTTCTAGGTGTGTATCTAGATTGGAAGTAGTCTTTACAGGGTTGGTTCTGCAAGTTGGAAAAGAAAAAATAGGAAATAGCAGGTAATGTTCATTGAGGGTTGGTGCATGGGCCAGGAACTGACCTAAACACTTAACATTGACTTATTTAATACAACAACCCTGTGAGGTTTGCTCTGATATTATTCCTATTGCCAAAGGCAGAAACTGCGGCTCAGAGAGGTTAATAAGCCGCTCAAGGATACACAGCTAATGAAGTGACACAGCCTGGATTTTATCCCATTTGAGAGCCCATGCTCCTAACCGCCACGCTGCGATTCCAAAATACTTACAATTGCATGGCTTATGCAGATAGAGAGGTTAGGGGCACATTGAGTTCATTGGCTTTATGTAAATAGCAGCAGCTAAAACCCGCAGTCCTGTGGTCCTCTTGGAAGGAGAGACAAGTTTACTCTCATTCACATATAAGCTGTCTCAGTTATTTATTTACAGAGGCAGGAAGGTCCAAAATAAATCTCAAAACTTCACCTTCGCCAATGTTTATCAGCTCTTTTCTACTAAGTCTTTCACCAGAGTTGAAAACTCACTGATTTAGTTTCACTTTCTTTCATTACCTATGGCTACACTCGAACTGTTTCATGGTGAAAAAGCCCAAAAATATATCGCACGGTGGAAGAGGAAGATAAATCAGAGGAGGGCAAGCCAATGGAGCGGTGTTGTGTGCTCGAATGAAATGGATGGCATCTGGTTTACAAATGTTCTATGCAAGCATTTACTCTGTTGGGACACCGCTTCCCTCTCGGATTTGTTTCGTCTGGCTAGCTGACTACTCTTCTGACAGGGCGTCAAGTTTCCTTCCCCCACCACCC